>NW_021832231.1:0-344601 GCF_006345805.1 Octopus sinensis | reverse complement strand
TTATATCAAGTCCGAGTTTTCGTAGTACAGGCACGGCTTGTGACAGAACGTCAAAAACTTTTCCCCACGGCCCTCCAATCGTGGCATTGACATAGAAAAGATTAGGATATAGATTTTTTAAAACTTTCCCGGCTAAATCGTAAATGAATTAAAACAATACCGGCCATCATATACCTTGCAGCATCAGAAATAAAAAGCATAAAATTATCCCTTTCGAAATAAGATTTCGGATCGTATCATAAACAATCTGGTCTATAATATTTTTTGTAGGTGCAGAATCAATTTGCTCGAATGAAACCAAATTAATTCTAGGGAGTTTGATTGACCCCACCAAAACCGCAACATATCGTTGGTTTCGGATTTGAGTCTCATCGGTTATCAAAAAAATTTTTTGTTGTCTAAAAAATAAAATTTGATGGAATACTTGAATTTGATCCTGGAAGAATCATTAGAATATATTTGGCACAATTTTCTAGCTTGTGATTGTGAAGGAAGCTACGTAACTTTTTTAGGTACTTGTAGATTTCATGCTGCACGAAATAAGGCTCTAACTTAATTTTGGAAAATTTTTTTGATTAAAAATATGAAAAATTAAAAAAAATGAACAATGCCGAATTTGTAAATATTATTATAAATTTTTTTAAATAAAATTTTGAATTCTTAACGTCTTAATGGTGTTAAGACTATACCGACAAAGTAAAAAAGTTATTGAGGGAGAATCCGTCCTGCATTATTCTTTCTTTTTGAAAACATGCATTCGTCTACTTCAACACTTTTTCCAATTCCACCTATACAATCAAATATAGTAATATACCAATCAATGTGTTCGGACGATTAACTAAATAATCAGCACATACCTCCCGCAGGGAGTGAGACCAATTACAAATAGTTTGGCTACTCCACTCCAATTGACGCTGACACCATGAAATTGTGTGTCTGTCAAAGCTCCACATATATATAAAACGAATACATGATGCTAAGGGCACTGTCGTGCCTTCGAGCCACGTACCTAAAAATAAAGTTCTCTCTTATTATACCGTTTCTGACAGAACTATAAGTTCGGCACTCGCTTTTATTGCACACCCATGTGGTATTATCCCGCTGAAGGGCCATGAAATGTATTTTTTCGCATGTCTTTTCCATTGGTATGATTCCAGAGCCTTATTTCGTGCAGCATGAAATCTACAAGTACCCTTTTTTATTTAAATAGCAAAAAACGAAACATTTTTTATTAATTGCTTTTACTATATTTTTATATTATTCATTTGCCAATTGAATTACATGTAACAATATTTTCTCAAATTTAGGATAATGGAAATCATTGGTCAAAGTGAATTTATTTTTCAAAATTAATAAATGTCAAATTATTTTTGACATATTTGTTTTTATTCTTGATTTATTCCTATTATTCTTTCCTTAATTTATAAACCCTCAATTTTTTCCGGCAATCTTGTTTTTTAGCCCTCTAATTTCTACTAAATTTTGAATTTTAATTTTTAAATTATTTAACTAAGAATCCCGATAGTCAGTAATTTTTCTTCTTTGTTTTGAAGAAGAGTTTGCCACAAACTTCCCTTCATTTTCTATTTTTGCTTTAAAGTAATTTTTCATTAAGTGTCCTCGCGACATGCCAGCTCCGCAAGTTAATTAGCAGCAGAGACGTACTCTTTATTGTTTACCTCCACACCGTATCTGTGTTCACATAATGGGAATCAACCTATCTAAAGCATTTGACTCAATCAGCAGAGTCAAGATGTCACAAATATTAACACTACTACTCAAGGAAGATTGCATTCGAATAATTCGTTACCATCTATCCTCCACTCAACAATTTATTCAGTTGGGAAAACAGAAATCCAGAGTATTTGGAACAAAAAAGATTACCCCTAAACGAGACGCCGTATCACCGGTTTTGTTTATAGCATACTTAGAGGCAACTCTACGAAAAGCCAAGAACAATATCCCCAGGCATATAACAGAAGTCATCTATCAGATGACACAGATCTCACGAAAACAGACCACCAATTAGGAGAAATTGTCGATAAATTGGCAAACACATTTGAAAAATCATTCCTACAAATTAACCCTAAGAAAACAGAATATACAATAGTTAGACGATGCAAACAACGACACAAAAAAATGAAGACATAGAAAGAAACTTGGTACTCTTTTAGGAGATAAAAAGAGCATACTACGCAGAAAATCACTAGCAATTATTGGTCTTAAAAGACTAAACAATATATGGCTAAGAGGTAAACAAATTTCTGACTCTTTAATAATCAAATTATACAACATGTTCGTAAAACCGGTCATGCTGTACAACTTCTCTACCTAGACACAATGTATGAAATAAAAAATCTGAACTCATTTCATAGAATACAGCTGAACTCATGTACATCCTAAGAATATTCCAGCCAAAGCAGATCTCAAACAAATATCATGTTACACTTTGATCTATATTGTGACCTCGATTTTGCCACGAATCATTCTTGATATTAATCCTCTAAAATTAAATCTCTGAACCCAATTCACAACGTAAAGAAATTCGTAGTAGAATTTTAAACCTTGTAGGCATGTACTAAAAGATTATCTTCTAGAGAATTCATTATGTTCATGATTTCCTTAATTGATGATTTTTTGGATTCATTTCCATCATAAGTGATTTTTTGCTGAATAATATTGTCGAATCCATTATTACAACATCTGCTATCAATTCATTTATTAATTCTTCGTCCAACTGTACATTTTCCGAAATTTCTAATCTGTGTTCGTTAATTTTCTGCCAACAATTAATTATCGTTGTTTTCGGCATAATTCTCCATGCCTTCCCGACAACTGCAATGAGTTGTAGAAGATTGATATTATTCAGATTTCAAATCTGAGAGCTGTTCTTTTTCAAATATAATGGTAAAATCAATCAGTTTATTGAAGTAGAGGAACTTGAAGGATCTTATTATTTCCATATCTAAGGGTTGAATTGAAGTGGTCGTTTTTTTGGAAAAAAAATAAATGAACAGTGGAATATTCTGCATTTCTGTGACAGCTCGCATTATCCAGTATTAAAACAATTTTTCTGTTTTCATTGATCATATCTTGATTTACTTTCCATAACCATTTATGTATAAAGCAGTTTCGTCACAGTTAAAAATATTTTTATTTCACACATATTCTAAACAGTTGTCATAATCAGAGATAAAATTGGACAACGAAAAAAGGTCAGACGAATTCTTTTCTCCACTTATAGTTTTTAAATAGCAAATCTTGCCTTTTCTTGAACCGGTTGAGCCATCCATTTGATGCTTTGAGTGATTCGTAATTTATTTTTGTAAAAATTTTTTTTGCAACCAGTTTCAATATGGTTTCAGAAATTGGAAGAAATTCACCTCTCAAAAACTAATCAATCTATACCTTTCCAAGTTCAATATGGGAATTTCCAAATTCAATATGGAATTTCCAAGTTCAAAGTGGAATTTTCCAAATTCAATATGGGATTTCCAAGTTCAAAGTCGGATTTTCCAAATTCAATATGGGATTTCCAAGTTCAAAGTCGGATTTTCCAAATTCAATATGGGACTTCCAAGTTCAAAGTCGGATTTTCCAAATTCAATATGGGATTTCCAAGTTCAAAGTCGGATTTTCCAAATTCAATATGGGACTTCCAAGTTCAAAGTCGGATTTTCCAAATTCAATATGGGATTTTCAAGTTCAAAGTGGGATTTTCCAAGTTAATTTTAAAATATTTGAAAAAAAAATCATGACTCATTTATATCAAACGAAAAAATTAAAATGTTACGTCCTTGTAATTTAATAAGGAAGGCAATAGTCCTTGGATTCTGGCTATTAACTTAGCACAAATCTTTGGAGTAACTTCGTCCATAGATTGTTTAATTAAATCCTCCAATCTCTGTTTCCGAAATTCTGAACATGCAACTTGATTCCAATCCCCATCATTTTCGTAAACGGTCAACAAATTTTTTCTTTTTTCAGCTAATTCTTTCTTTTTATAACGTACATTTTGTAATGTAAGGCGATTTTAAATTAATAAATGAATTCAATAACCGACTTGAAAATCCTTGAACTTGAAAATCCCATATTTAATTTGGAAATCCCGATATTGAATTTCGAAATTCCCATATTGAACTTGGAAAGGTATAGTGTAGACGATTTACCTTGTGCAAAAGATTGATTATTCGAATCACGCAAGAATAAAAATAAACACGTGAAATTATAGTACCATTTAATAATTACTAAATTAAATTCGAAATACAGGTATTTCTTCCTCTTTGACTCTTCAACCTGAGGACTGGCGGAGTTGCTAACAGTCTTGCTAGCATTGTCGCAAAAAGTCAATCTATCTGATTCCCACTGCATTGAATTAATGAATAAAACCAAAATTACGTCAAATCAACAATATTTAATAATTAATCCTAATCCCCTACCATCAATAATTATCCATAACAACAGACAGTACCAATTAAATTAAGTACTAAAAAATGAAAATCAATTCTAATTTAGTCGACCCCATCTTCATCGAGAGGGGCACAAATGGATTCAAAATAAGGCCTAATTTCCTCAAAAATCTAAGAAAGCATAAACACAAAAAACACCTCTTGGGGTGTACCCGATCCCTGCACTCTAAACAACAGCCCGCGCTCTTTAAAAATGTCCAAAATCATCGAAGTGTCGGTTTCAAAGATATCCAACCTGAAATTCTGAAATCTGAATTTTTACCGTTTTTTAAACGTGGTTAAATTATCATCACTTCTGTTGCGTCCGACACACCGTTCTTCGCAAATCTAAAAATCTTTTCTTATTTTTAACGTCGAAAGGACAATCCAGACATATGACTCCCCTCAAGTTCACTTTATCAGCCATGGCAAGACTCCACCCGTCGTAGTTATCCTGATTCCGTGGAAATCCGTCGATTATGAAATTATTGCAAGGGGAGTTTTTTATGGCCTTGAAATAAATATTTTGACATACTTTTTCGATCAGAGAGCAGGTTATTTTTACTGGGACTATCAGGCCGTTGTCGATGTTGTACTTGATAATTGAATAAAATTCAGAATTGGGGCGACTTTGCTCTTGGCGAAGTAGATTCCCCGCTGACAAGTGTTCGCATTTGAAATACTTGAGAATATAACTATCAAAGAGAATACTTCTGCTAGCATCGAACACTGGGTTCCTTTGCCTGATCCGGGTGGGCCAAGAAAGAAAATTATATTAGGAAGGCGGGACACCATATCAACCTTTGAAACACAATGCATAAACGCTATTTATTTATAATTAATATGTCAGCCAATATAATAAAAACAAACTGAAAAATTTCCTATAAATAAATAATACTAATTAGTAATAGTTTAATGCCTCTTTTACTGTATTTGTTCGATCCGCTTTAGCCAAATAATCCACCACTTTGAAAGCAGAAGATTTCCATTCACCTAATGTGTTTTAAAAGCTAAAAAACTTTGATGTTGCTTTGAATCAAACGGTGCAGCGCAGGCTCCTTCCGTGTATTGGGTCTTGTCATGTTTTTGTTCCAACGGAGGTATTCCATTTGCCTTTATATATTTTTTCCAAGGGGGTCTTTGACTCACAGCATTGCTTTAAACTGATAAAACTTGATTTACCTGACTTTTATTTTTTTCAAATTTTTAGTTTTTGGTGCGATTTTTAATTTATTAATGTGATTTCTACAAAACACTGATTCTTCGGAAGAACTTTCACTGTCTTCGTTTTCAAAATGAAACTTAGCCTAAATATATTTTTAGTTTGATTTACATGTCTGTCATTCTGATATTCTTTATTTCTAAAATCATTAGGTCTTCGATTGTGAACTGGAGTTCTACTGTAGTTTATGTACTCTTGTTCTGAGCGTCGAATCTATAAAAAATACTAAAGAATTCTAACTTACTGGATTCGGGAGATCAATATTACGACATACACGGTCGTACATTTTTGAAGATATCCGAAAAACTTTATCCGACGGTAAGATTTCACTCATTCCATTCCAAAATAAAATTCTTACTTCCTCTTCAGTAAAAGGATCTAATTTCTGTTAGATTAAAATATATAATACGTTCTCTCGGCCTTTCCAGTGATCCTTCAGTCACAACTCCAGGGGCATATGCTCCAGACTCAGGATACAACAGAGCCAATACAGTTCCGTTATTCCTGACTGGAAGACGCAATGTGTCATAATAAGACAACATATCATCAATTAGAACATTTTCATGTTCAATTAAGCGATGGCATGTGGTAGTAAAACACACAATTAAATTATTATTCTCTCCCTTTAATTATGAAATCAATGCAAAACAATTTCACGGACTATTCCTCTATAAAAAAATCCGTCCTTGATACGACGGGCCACCACAACGGTATTCAGCATGTACGACAACGCGTTTAAGGAAGGAGGAATTTTAGACTAAAATAAATTCCTTTTTCCACCTGTTTTTCAAAAAATTGCTCTTGGCTGCACGGACAATGATCACAGTAATATCCGACACTGTCGGTGATTTTTCTTTCGGTAGATACCCACGAGTAGTCATGATAGTCTACAAAGGTCACTTTGTTGTGACAGGGGGCTTGTGAGACGTCGACAATCCGGACAGACCCTTCTGTGATCTCCGCCAATTCATCAAATAACTGGTGCACATTTTTGTCGTAGTTTTTGTCGATTATATAAATAAAATGCAGTTTAATTCTATTTTTCATTGTCATGAATGCATAGCGAAGTAATTCATGCGGGTTGGTTTGGTCAATATTATTTGTAATGATGAATAAATTTTGACAATTTTCTATTCTGTTGGATACGACCAATGCATTGGATAAGTCGGCTTTATATTGAGGCTTCACATTTCTTAGCCATTTATCCATTTTTGACACCTACTGATTAATAGATGTTAAAAACCGTTTTTTCTGTACATTTTTGTATGCAATCACTAAAAACCTTACACTGACAATCGAATTTTGACAACGAAATGTGTTTTTTTCTTTTTTCAAATAAAGAATCGTGTAAAAACTCTGCCAAATTCTCGATAATCGTGGACAAGTAGGGAGCCATAGTGTAGGAAGAATTGATGCAAAAAACTGCATTTTGTTGTGAGATTGTTCCCAATAAAGCGTAATAATTTCTAATCATATAGATAGTTGTGCGTAGTTATAGAAACAACAATTATTTATTTGACCAAAGTAATATATATTTGTCTGAAAGTGAAAGTCTCATTATAAAAAGTGATGATAAATATTCGATGGGTTCTATTGGTATAGAACTACACATTATTAATAAATATCAAAGTTTTTTTTATAATAGACAGTCGCTACTTGGAAATATTTGTGCAAACTTCATTTATTTTATCCAGACAACAGAACATCCATTCTTATATAAAAAGTATAATTTAAAAATATATTCAGACAATTTACGACTTTGGCAGTAAGTTCATGCCTAAATTAAACGCAGTTAAATACAGTATTTGACCAGAAAACCATCAAAGGATAAACATGTGTAGTAGAGATTGTAGAAAATCACATTAAGTCTGAAAAACAGGTTAAACATAGCAAAATTAAAAGCGGTTAACCCTTTGTCGAATAAAGTATTGGACCAGAAAATCATCAAATGGCAAACTTGTGAATACAGATTGTAGAAAATCACACTAAGTCTGGAAAATAGGCCAAACATAGCAAAAGACATTCAAACGCCTACAAAAGCAATCAAGTCCATCCAAGCAAATAAAAAAAACATTTTGTTGTCTAAAGCAGATAAAACAGCTGAACGTTTATTTATACTGTTTTTAGCATCGATAAAATGAAAATTGTACAATTTTTGTTATAAAATAATCAATAAAAGATTTTTTAACCATTAAAAAATATGAATTCTAATTAGTTATGAATTTAATTTTGAAAATGTTTAAACAAATGTAATACATTTATATATTCTTGTGGTTATGACGGCTCTTTTTAAGTCGAAAGAAACAACCCAAATAAACGACCTACTTGGCAAAAATATAATATAATATTTTTTAATAGACAAAGCAATCACAAACGAGGATGACTGGGAGACCGTCCTGGAAATATGCGACCTGCTCATAGAAAACAAAATCAAGTAATATTCCACTCAGAAAACAGACATAACAAATTCCTCAACATCATCAAGACACACATCAAGTCAGGCATTCAGAGAAAAGCCCTCAATGCTATTAAAGTAGGACTCCTCACAAACCATTAGATTTTGGACTCGGCTTCAAAGAACTGCGGCTGGGCTCTCCACAAAGAAATAGCCTCGGAAGGCTTCTGCAATTTCATAGTCGACTTGATCGAGAAGAATCACCAACCAGTGGTCACTGAGCACATAATCGGGGTTCTCAACTTATGGAGACTCCATCTGCGGAATATAGAGGGATATTCCAACATTGAACGGGCTGTCACCGTCGCCACGGAAAACGGTGGAAATACCCTGTTTACGAGTAGGGTACAAAATGGCAGATTTGGAGGAATCCCAGGCAATGGTGACGTCCGAATTGCCACCTCAGTGGAAAGAAGGGGGAGCCTGTACAGTATGTGAACAGGATTTTACATTTGTTAACAGAAAAGTACTTTTATTGGGTATTTACACTCAGCACCACTGTCGTGCCTGTGGAGCACTTGTGTGTAATAAATGTTCTCCCAACACGATTCCAATCCCCAAATTTGGCCACATAACTCCTGTGAGAGTGTGTACTGCTTGTTACAACTCATTGGGAAAGTTTGTTCAGATTGGGTTTATTTGTAGTGAGGAAAAGACAGTTCAGCGGGAGGAGAGGAGTGAGGAGGACTTGGAGTTTCAACAACAACTTGAACAGGCCATGTTGGAGAGTGCGGAAATGGAAAAGAAACGACTCGTAAAAAACACCTTAATTAAAAATTAGAAGCAAAATGAAATAATTGAGCGATACAAGAATTTTGGAAATAACAAGCAAGAGAATGTAGTGTCTCCCATTTAGTTTAGACGGGGGAATGTGAGCCTATCGTGTGTTCAGTCCCCGTGATGGTGACCACGGAATACCACCAGCCACTCAATGCCACAATGTCCTATGGAGAGGCCACTGTGCAGGATTCCTCAAATCAGGCCAAAGAGTACATTCCGGGACCTTTGGTGGAGATTTATTTTTGATTGGTAGATCACTGAGAAGTTGGCACCGGAATCGTTGGTGGAGTCCTTTAGGGAGTACACAGGCGTCTTTGCAGTTCGAATGAAGAGTTCCCTACAGCGAGGGAGGCCACTGAGTGCAGACGTGGCTTTATATAACTTATTTACAACACTGTGTGGGAAATATGGACAGATTAGGGATATTGTGGGACATATATATGCCCGGAGAGGTGGTCGATGGACTGACAATTACAGAGTACTTTGAGAGACTTCAGGACACAATGACCATGGTTAACGAGGCAAGGGATGCTCTGTCTGCACTTCGGGAGGATCACCAGAATCGACTGAGGCAGGAAGCAGAACTATTGGAGGCGGAAAGGAATCGAGCTCTGCAGAATAAAGTGAATTACCTTCGACAGTCCAAAACCGTATGAGTGTATATTTATTGTAGGAATACCAGCAATATCAGTTGGAGATGCAAATGCAGCAGTTGAACATTAGAACAGCACAGACAAAGTAGTTTATTTATATTTTTGCAGTCCGCTAATGGGGGAGGTATTTAATCCTTCATTCCAGCCTTACTATTATCCACAGTCAAATTATTTATCGGAATCTCAGGAACATCCAAGAGTGGATCAGTATTTACACCCTGCTGCTGGACTGCGGTCTCCCCAACCAAATTTATATAGTTTCCCTTCAATGCCAGTTTAAAATTTTATTATTTATTTTAATTTTAGACATCTCAGGCTAATACTACGATGCCAAAAGGAGGCGAGTTGTTGGAAGAGGAGACTGATCAGTTTCTTATAAATTTCGACTAATTTAATTAACTAAAATATTTTCTAATAGAATTCTTATATGCTTTTAATCGAATTAGTCCTGTTTATTTAATAGAGACGTACTCAGCAACTATTTGTTCGTAGAATTTACCAAGTCTGTGGTTTTGTGGGATTTTTGATGTTTATATAATTAATTGAGTCATAACCTTGTTGCGGTTTGTTAGTTCTCGAGGAAGCAGGGAATTTGTCTGTCTGGGTATACGAAAGCACGAAAAATTGGGTGGATAGTCCTGTGGATGGACTCAGGAAGATGCCAACAAACCTCCACTCATTGTCAGCTATCATCAACGAGGTCGACTAGTGATTATTAGGGCGATTTTTTTACGTAAAAATAAAAATTTAATCTAAAAAAATTAACTTTATAAACCTAAAAACTAAAAAAAAGGCTATGCGACAACTCGCCTATAGTATGCGACATCTCTGAGAGGAGTTTGAGGGCTTTGAGTGCAATTATCCCACTGGTCTCGAAAGCCAGAGGAATGAAGCAGCAGGTATCGGTCAAAGAGCCATATTTTGCAGTTTTCCTAGATTCGGCAAAGACAGATGCAGATCCAGGACGAGAAGCGGAGTCAACCAACGATGTGAGGAAAATGAGTCTACGCAGGTAACATCCCACACGAGTGCCATTCCCTCCCTGAACGGGAATAAAGTCGACCCATCAGGGCGTTTTCCATCCCCACTGTCTAGTCCTACCGGTTCTAACATTGAGGGGAATCCAGCGGCGTTAAGCTCGCGCTTCACAACGTCATTCAATGAGGCGTGTCTGGGGATCCTGCCGGCACTCAATAACTAAAGAATAAAAACACTAAAACTTTTTGATACATATACAAATTACATAATTTCCGAAATTTTTTATCAGAAAATTTCGGCTGGACTTTATCTCAGAGAAACATCTTTCAACCGAGCACAAAGTTGGCTGACAATTCAGAAGTAATGAATACTCGGCAGGCGATGTGTGTAAATTAGTTATTTTATTTATGTTTGAAATATCTTTTTTGAAGCCTTTTATTTATGTATTCTTTAATAAATTTGTTGTCATTTCCAAATTTCAACGATTCTAAACTATCATATGCTTCTTCAATTGTGCAACGTGTACTTTCAAATTTCTTAGGAATATCTACAATAACGACATTATTTGGAAACCTGGAATGTTCAAATAGCATCGGATAGAGTCACATAGACTGCTAACTAACACATGGTTTTTGAGACTTTCTTTAGCTGTTCGAATTATCCATCATCCGCGAATGATTCGAAAATATTTTGAACTCTAATAAGATTTTCTGAATATTATGTAGCGGTCTTAAGCCAGGACCTCATCTTTCCAAATGCACACGAAGTGGAATGGGGATGTTTCTATCTTTGAATATTTGTTTTCTTCTATTGTTTTTGTTAATGGCAGCTTGTACAGTAGCTATCATTAAATCAATTTCAGGATAAGAGTCTCATATTTTCTCACAACAATTGTGTAATAGATGAACGGCACATGTGACATGAAATAACTTGGGGTAAAGATTTTTAAGTATTTTTCAGCTAAAACATAAAATGTAACCTAATTTCATATAATTTGCAGCATCCGTAAATAACAAAAGGAAATTTTCCCTTTGAACCAAATTATTTCGAAGTGCATCGTCGACTATCCGAATAATGATGTTCTTGTTAGGAGCAGATTATATCGCCTTGAACGATGTCAGATACAGTCATAGTGAATAAAATGTCCACGTCAAAACATCATGTTCACTATTGTCTATAGCAGGGGTCGGCAAAATACGGCCCGAGTATAGATTTGTATATATTACCGACAAAATAAATTATTTAGATAAAATATTTAATTTGTACTTATGCTTAATGAATTAACATTTGATTCACGCTAATACTGTTAACGTAATATTATCACGAGCCTTGTATCATCGTCAGTTTCAGATATTGTAATTGTTACCCGGAGCCGTGAGGTGAACACGGCAAGTACAAAACTGCAGAACTACCTCCACAATCTCGAAAGTTGGCTCTCGTTAAATCGACTATCAACGAGTCCTGAAAAATCGATCACTACGCTTATGACTTCAGCAAGGAAGCTTGGGAAAATGGTGGTGAACATGTATCTAAACAACATGAAAATTCCGTTTAAAAAATCCCAGAAAATCCTCGGCGTGACTTACGATAGTCATATGTGTTTCTCCCAACAAGTTGAAAATGTTACTACTAGCTGCATGAAGAAACTGAACATCTTAAAAGTGTTCCTCCGAAAATGCAAACCAATGGATCAGCTTCCCCGCACGCCAATCAATATACCGGCAATTTATCGAACCCTCCCTTAGTTATGCTTGTGAGGCGTGGGGAGGGTTTATCAGTGAAACGAACCGCGTTAAAATCGAAAAAACTCAAGAAAGCTTTCGAAAAGCACTAAAAGGACCGAATGAACATCTATTCATCGCCCCATTTAATGAAATCTTGGGAAGAAACATCGGGGCTACAGGCCCTAAAACTCCACCACCGCGCCCTCACAGAAATTGTGCCGGGACTAGGGAGAAGCACCGGGCAAAGATGAGGACCCTCCTCAGAGAAGCCGGGATCACCTGATTAATTAGTTTTATGTTTTGGACGGTGATCTTGGTTTTAATAATAATGTATCATCGTCAGTTTCAGCAGTTTTTGCTGGGCATAAAATCAGAATACGGAGATCTAACGTGTTTTTCAAATGTTAGATGGCTAAGCAGGGGATTTATGTTGAAACGATTGTTTTCATTGCATAATAAAGTACGATTATTTACTGAAAGTAAAAATTTTGATGCTTCATACTTTCGTGATCCTGAATGGCTTGCAAAATTTGCATTTTTGGTTGACATTACTTCTCATCTTAATGATCTGAATTTGAATTTACAAGGAAAAAAACTGCTTATATTCTCACATTATTGCATTTTAAAATAAGATTAATTTGTGGATTTGTCAATTCAAAAATCGAAACTTCATTCATCTCCCAAATTTAAAAGAAACAAAATCAAATGATTTATTCATTTTTAGATGTCCTTAACGAATTGAAATCCCAATTTTCATCTTGATTTTTGACTTTAAAGCTCATTCGGACGAATTTGAGATGTTTTCTATACCTTTCGATGTAGAAATCAATTCAACAAATGAAATCTATCAATTGGAACTTATAGCTTTGCAGTCTGATCATGTTCTTAAAACGATTTTTTATTCAAATCCTTGTAACATTGTGGAATTTTATGAGAAATATGTTCAACCGTGTGGAAAATATCCGCTGTTAGTAAACCATTCCACAAAAATAATATCTTTATTTGGAAATACCTTTGTTTGCGAACAGTTATTTTCAAAAATGAAAAACAATCATAGAACAAGAATTACGGATAATTATGTTTCAATTTTATTGCCCACGACCTATGCACCTAATATCGATGAACTCTCGAACAATAAACGACAGTGTATGAAAAATTAAACAGCAAATTTAATTAAAATTTACTCTTTGTTTGGTTAAATAAAGTTTTATTCAATTAATTAATATTAGCCTTAAATAAGTAAAAATATTATCTGGCCCGCAGACCTGGTCTATGGTGAACAAAAAAATAGAACAAGGAATCAAAACAGGAATAGCAATAAATAAGTATAATTTAGATATTTTAATCATGTAATCGATGATTTTTTAGTTTGAGAATGATTAGTTTGATAATTTCTTAAAATTTTTGTGTTGGAACATGAATTTTTTTTATCTTCCTCTTCAACTTAGTCTTGCAGTTTTAGTTTTCTCGCAAAGTTCTGTATAAAGTTTTCGTCGTCAATATCATTTTCATAAATCAAACAATTTTCATAATCTATTTTATTTTTGTCAGGTTCTGTATTAATGCATTTCCATATGCTTTCTTGAAACAATTTGTAATTGTCAATTCCGATACTTCTAACCAAGTTGATTTATGAATATCAAGCAATTCAATAGAGTGAATTTCTTCAATTTTTCCGTAACTTTTTCGTGATCTACATTGCCATCATTAGTATAAAATTTAATCAAGTATGCACATAGGAGTTGTCTATACCTGTCTTTGAAGGATTTTATTATTCCTTGATCAAAGGGTTGTAACTTCGATGGCAAGTAAAGTTTCTTTTTTTGGTAATCTTTAAAAATAAGTATTTCCTCATTATTTTTCAGAATTTTGTTTATGCAGTCTAGAGAAACATTGAAATAAAGGAATAAATCATTCTGTGTGTAATGTCTATTTTTATGATTTATTTAACCGCCAAGACCACGATAAGAGTCAAACAAAAGTCACGTAATCTCGATGCACTCGACCAGGGACCTCATCTTTGCTCGTTGATCTTTCCACGAGCCCACACAAGATTGCACCGGGCGGCAGGCCGTTTTTGATGATAAAATTTGATTATATCCTTCTTTTGTAAAAATGACAGGCGTTTTCGATTTTCCACCATGCTACCAACTGTAGTTTATTTATTTTAAAGATGTACAAATATTAAATTATTAATGTGGTCTGTTCACTATAGAGAGGGTTGACTGTATGTTGTTTTAGGAAAATTTAACGATCCAAAGACCATTTACTGACTCAAATCATCAAAAAACGCTTAAAAACAATCTTGATTCTGCAGAATAAATATTTGACGAACAAAATTTACAAAAAATGGTGTAAAGTACATTACCAAAATTACTAAGCCAGGTGTCTTGGTTGTACCTAATAAAAAATGACATTATAAAGTAGTTTGAATGTGGATTGCTACATAGATTTGCTGACAACGTAAGAGCTACAAACTGGCAAAAAATCTAACCAAGTTTATAATGGTAGTCAGTGAGATAATACCAAATAAATTTAACGTCATCAAAAAGTGGAAACTGATCATCTTAGTGTTGCCTTACTGGAAAGCAAGAAACTCCACCTGCCATTTTTATTTAATAGAAATAAGAAGCGTTTTCAAAACTGGAATCTTAATAAGTGAAATTAATATATATCATTTAATTCAAGACGTTGGGCGTAAATGTTCTTTTTAATATGCTTAAAAATCAATCACTTTTTGAGTTTTATTCAATCAAATGCTGAGAAAATAAGTCGACTTTAAGTATCAATAGTACAACTGTCATCATTAAGATTAACAAAATTTATCAACTGGTTAATCAAACTTGATTTAGTTTGTGTAATTATGCATTGATAAATTAATTCCAAGAATTTTTTGGAAATTAATTAAAATTGGATAAAATAAGATTTATTTTGGACACAATATCCTTAAATATTTCAATAAACAGAATAACTTTCCTATTGATAAATTTGTGATAATTTATTCTGAACCAAATATTTAAAAACTAATTAAAAAAACTGGATAATAATTTTTCTTAATTAAAACTTTAAAAATCTTTTCATTATTAAAAGTTCCCATAACTAGGGCGTGATATGTTTAATTAGCCAATGAAAACTGCATTTCTATAATGTCAAAAATATCCAGTAACTGAGATCGGAATCTATCCCAAAATGGAGTTGGGTTATATGACCCTCAACATAAAACTATTGAGAACATACGGAAAGTGTGATTTGGATAGTCCCAAGTCTAAAAGTGAGTATGTCCTTATCAACAAGTATAATGAGATTAGACAAATTGGGGCAATCAGATTATGACAGGAAAGTGCGAATAATGTGGCGGAAACGATTAAATAGTTGAGGTAAAGCCGTTAAATAAATGATTGAGCGCATCAGTTCGTAAAATGTTCAACGGGCTGGCGACTATAGAAATCTTTTGTGCAGCGGACTTGCAGAAAACAGACTTTTCAAAGAGACATAGCATTGTATCGAAAAAGAATTCTGTGGTGAGCGCCTATGTAACCGTGGACGTGGACGGAATTGTTGTATTCAAGACACAAGTTTGTCAAAAATCGAACAATCCAGCCTGGAATGAGACTTGTACGTTCATGATATTGCACGGGAACGCATTGCGCTTCATTTTGTTCGACAAGGGAATTCAGAATGACACTTACATTGCAGATTTGACTCTCGATATTGGCAAGGCGGTGGAGAAGGAGTGGGTTTCAATTATCGCACTCAATTTAGATTGCACTCAACCCGTTAGGAAGTCTGTTCATCGGAGTGCACTATGATCCAAATGCTGAAATGTCGGATACGGGTTCTGGGTAGGCAAATAAGGATGTAGAAATAAACGACGTGAATCCAAAAGTGCAGGTAAAAAGATCAAATCAGGAGATGGGGGCTGCCTTTAAACGGAAGGTGGTGATTGTGAACGACCACCGATTTATGTTGGCATATTTTAGACAGCCCACTTTCTGCGCGATTTGTCAGAAATTTATTTGGTAAGACAGTCGGGAGTGACTTTTAGGGGGGTAACGAAGAAGCAGGGATATCAATGCCAGTGTAGGGTTTATGTTTAATCAATAGTATGTGGAATGGTCGCCCACCGAAAGTGCTACGAGCTTGCAGTTGTCGACTGTCCTTGTGCCACGAGCTCTTCAGTCGAGACCATTTTTTGACTCATAGAAAAATTCTACGGCGGGATTCAAGATTGACGTCAGTCACGATTTTGAAGTTTTTAACTACATGAGACCTACTATGTGTGGACATTGCGGATCTTTGTTGTACGGGCTCCTCAAACAAGGCCTGCGGTGCAGGAGTATTCCTTGTCCTTCAATGATAGACTGTCGTATGGACGTCCACAAACGCTGTCAACAATACATTCCCAACCACTGTGGAGTTAATATCAATGAATTGGCTCATGTCCTTAAACAAGTCGGTCTTTCCACTAATGTAAAGACCATTCGCAATCTAGTGAGGGTCGGATATTTATTTCTTAGAGCATTTCCAGTGATTCAGAGCATGTTCAGCTAGTCACGTGGGAAGACTTTGAGATATTGCATGTGAGAACATTTCTATGAGTGATAGGTCATTGGCAAAGGCAGTTTCGGTAAAGTTTTTTCTGCACGTATTAAAGCCACTGGACAACAAGTGGCCATCAAGGCAATCAAGAAACATGTCATCGAGGAGAATGAGGACCTCGAATGTTTATTTGTTGAACGAGATACTCTCCTGTTGGGAAGGGAGTGTTCCTTTCTTGCCAAACTTGTTTGCTCATTCCAACAACAAGTTAGTAGTCTATTGTCAGTTAGACATATGTCTTCCTAGTTGCTGAACTATACGTGGGGGGTGACCTCATGTTCCTTATGCAGGAGAAGGGAGTCCTTTCTGAAAAGACCTGTTCTTTCATTGCAGGACAAATACTCCTCGCGCTTAGTTTTCTGCATGAGAAGCGGATTATATATAGGTTGGTTAGCTGTGGTTTAGTGCAGGGACCTTAAATTGGATAATGTGATGATCGACGGGGATGGATACATAAAACTAGTCGACTTTGGAATGTGCAAGGCCAATGCAGGACCAGAAACTCTGACAACAACTTTTTGTGGGACTCCTGACTATATAGCTCCAGAGGTACCGATTTTTATAGAACTCAGATGCTTGTCGACCGACCTTACGGGATGACTGTCGACTGGTGGGCATTCGGGATCATTCTTTATGAAATGGTTGTCGGACAACCCCCCTTTGACGGTGAAAGTGAGGATGAGCTATTTACCAATATTATGCGACAAAAAATCATAATTCCAGCAAGTCTAAGCGCGCAGACCAAAGAAATTCTCGTCAAGGCGTTCTTAATTTGTTATTTCTTAGTTCATGGTCAGAAATCCAGAGAAACGTATGGGATGTAAAGGAGACGAACAAGACATTTACAAACTTGAGTTTTTTACTCTTAACTTAACGTGGAACGATCTGAAAGAAAAGAAAATACAGTCACCGATAGATTTTAAGAAGGTAAACTTTCTTCGAACACTTTCAGGGTCCCTACGTTGACAACTTTGATATCAATTTCACTTCACGTCGGGCCCGGCTCACGGCTGTAAATAAAAAGGATGTCTCAAAAATAAATCAAAACAACTTTTCTAACTTTGACATTACTGTGCAGTAAATATCACTAATTTAAATCGTATTCAATTTTTATTATAAATTAATTATTAATGGGCATAATTGATGTGATTCAGTCGATTAGTCTTATATTTCCTAAGAATGACCTTATTTTCTCTAGATAACCTCAGTTTTGAATAAAAACTATTTTCTCATCGTTAAACTCACATTTTTTTGAGTAGTTTAATTTTTTAGGAATGACTCTAAATAATTCAATTTAAAGGGAATTTCTGAATTGAATACACAGTTCTAGAAAATAGGGAAACCTTCCGAAAGTAAGTGTCATTACGTTTCATTAAAATTAGAACTAAAAAATTTAAGAGCATTTGGTAATGTCTCCGGGGTTGTAAATCAGTTAGTGTAAAGAGAAATGCCCCTTCAATAACTTTGAAAATCTCAAGAACGCTAAGAGAGTATGATGTGTATATTATGGCACATAAAAGATCAGTACTGAAAAAATGAAATAAGCGATTTATGTGTATGGAAATTTCATTTAGTCAATTTCTGAATGAATTTTGTTCATTTGTGCAAATTTGAGACCCAAGCCAACCCTACCTTACACATCCCATGAAGATTATCAGCGCAGTCATAAAACAAAAGTCGACTGCCAGGTAAATCACAACAAGCTATAAATAGTAATCAAATATGATTTTAGGAATGAACACAACTAGTACCAACTAAAAACAAGTTCAAAAAATATATTAGTAAATAATTAATTAACTAGTAATCAGAATCGCTCGACTCGGACGGTCTCTCAATAACTTTCAATTTATACAGAAATTCCTCAAAGTCTAAAATTCGTCTCACATCCACTCAACCTTTCAAACAAGAGATAGAAGGCAGTTGAGAACGAACATACTGAGCAATCAAATCCCCACTTTTATACACAAACAACGACGGACAATATTTATGGGGATAGTTCTCCACACAGGTGGAAGCCCGTCCCCTGATAAACTTGGAGAATGGGTGAAGGGGGGCCAAACGGGACATACAATTGTTGATTAGTGAACAGAGCTCGTCACTACTAATTATTCCACATACAAACCCATCGTTATAAACGTGGACGAGGACAAATATATTATTTCCTGCTTTATTTACCTGATCAGTCCAATCTTGTCGGGTTATTTCTACAACTGAGCCAAATGACGGTCTTTGTTGGTTTAATCGAAGTTGATTTAATTTCTGTTGCTTGTAGAACTGGAAAAAAATTTCATCTTCCTCGTCGAATAAATCCTCTGCTTTCTCAAGCTGCTTTAAACTCATTTTTTCTGGGTGGATGCCATCTGATAACATTTATAAGTATTGTTAGACATACCGTCATGGATTGGTTCTTCGGGTTCTGGTTCTTTGGGTAATTCTGGAATTATTCCTAACTTTCTGAGAGCATCATTCCATTCGGTATCCTGTTTCCAATCCTGCATTTCTAGGAATACAATTAATGACCAACAAGAACAATAAAACGATAATCTGATTATAGGAAGTATTTTATTTTTATTATAAATTAATTAAAATCTTAATAATTTTAATTTTTTTTAATTGTAATTGAACTATACTGGCTAAACTTAATGACAAAAATTATCTAAATAAAAATAAATTAAAGAAATATAATTTATTATAATAATTATAATTGCTATAAAATTGTTAAATAATATTTAAAACCATGTTCAATTAAATAATATAATACAGGACCGCTTGATTAACGTGTGGTGGGTCATAAATATGGGAATTAAATCTTTGCACAAATTCTTAGCTCCAATCACAACCCACAAAAAACTTAGTCACTTTTCTGGCTGTCGCGTAGCAGTTGACGCATATTGTTGGTTACATCGGGGAACATTTTGCTGCATATCCGATTTATTTCACGAAAGACCAACAACTGCGTATTCACATCATAATCATCCACAGATATCTAAAATTTTGCCAAAAAATGATAAATTTATTGATATCTTATAAAATCGTGCCAATTCTAGTATTTGACGGACTCCCTTTCCCCCTCAAGTCAGAAACAAACAAAAAACGATCAGAGTTTATTTAATTAAATCACATTTTAAAGCAATCGTAAACAAAATCGAGAAACAGCGCTTAAACTATTATCTCGAGGCAAGAAGAGCGAGGCCTACGAGTACATGCGGAGAGCTGTCGGAGTGGATTTCAGGATGGCTCGATCCTTGATGAGGCTTTGCATAGAAATGGACGTCGATTTTATAGTCGCCCCCTACGAGGCTGATTCTCAAATCGCCCATTTATTTAAAACAGGATTAGTCGATTTTGCTATTTCTGAGGACTCTGATTTGTTAGCTTTTGGCTGTCATAAGGTCTCTGGTTGGGATTATTTGGTCAGGTCTTGTATAAACTGGACGATTCGGGGAAAGGGGATTTCGTCGATATGGAAAATATTGGGAGAATAATCAACGATAAACTCAACGATCTAAAATTCCTCAGAATGTGTATTTTGGCAGGGTGTGACTATCTCCCCTCACTTCCCGGAATTGGAATTGTCCGAGCCAAGTCCATAATTTATTCTGAAGGGGACTACACCTGGGAGGAGGAGTGGGATATTGAAGAAGTAAGTTTTCCATTTCAGTCCAGAATGTCTCGTTGAGAGTCAAAGCGGCTTTTCCTACGAACTACTCTTCCGAACAACTCAGAGAGTATTCATCCAACTTTTCGGAGGTGTTTAAAGCATTTCGTTACCAGCCTGTGTTTGATGTGAAGAAAGGATTAGTCCATTCACTAAACATGATTCCCCTATCCGTCAAAGGCATGGATCAGTGGTCTTTTCTATTTGTGTTTATTTGGAAGTATATTGGACGAGGAATATGCACTGAGTGTCGCGATGGGTAATGTCGATACAAAGACAGGGAAGCTTGTCAGTGATGCGTTTTTGATGGCTGAAATTTCTGTTGTGATGAGCTGATTGACTGTTAGGCTAATCCTGGGAGTATTTGGAGACTGAGAGATTACAATATTTGTAAATTTGCCAGTCCAATGAAGACTGCCAATACCAGCAATGTGTTATTGGAGCAATCCCCGCTTATTTTGCGTCGTGTTCGGAGTAAATATTTTGCTGAGGACGGACAAGTTACTGACTCCCCGAGTGATTTGTTTCTCTCTTATTTTAGACCTCAGATCGAAAAGACGTCGAACAAAGTAAGAAAGTTACATTTTTTAAAACAATTCTTTGGTTTTTTATTACTGCTTTATCAAATATAAAAAAATGTACCTATATCAATGACCCTATGATACAAAAAATTAATATTTTTTAAAATAACTAGTTTATCACAGGGCTATTCAGTTACACACTCAGTTCTTTGTATTTTCTTAGTTATTTTTGAAAAAGGAAGTAATGAAAATGAATTGACTATATTAAATTAATTAAGATCGATAAAAATGAATTAAAATTGTTTAGGTATTTTCAGCACATAATAATAGTGTATAAATTAAAATAACATTGACTATCAATTGGAATCTGCGAAATTGATTTTTGATGAATGTTTATAACTATTTCATAGAATAAATCAAATTACTTAATGAGTTTAAATCGAAAAAATTTTAAATGTATTAAGTTACATAATGGGATTAAAGTTTTGATTGATATTTATATGCGGAAAATCTCAAAGCAGCCAGATAAAAACCTTGAAACGAATTTAAGAAAACGAAGATAAATTGCAGAAAAACTGAATGGTGATACTTTATGAAAAAACCAAAAACCCAAGTTATACCTTAAAAAATAAAAATAATTTACCAAAAAAGAATATTAATCCGAATAGCAAAAAGAATTCTTTAAATTTTGAAGAGGTGTTTTTTGAAAATGATTTTTTTTGTGTTCTATTCTTATCGAGATTAATAAGGATGAGTATGAAAATAATGACATTAATAGCTAAGCAAATAGCAATAGGGAAGTATAGGCTCAAATATAATGCAAGTCCATTAAGCCAGCATCTAAAAATGAAGTTAAACAAAAACATTTGTTTTTGCATATACATTTTCCAATTAATAGCAGATATGATGATCGGTGGAATGATGGGAACGCCTAGTTGATTTTATTATTAGAAACTGACCCCAAGCAGTGCAAAATGCAATTTTTAAAAAATCGACTGGAATATTTCCAAAAACTCGGACAAATAAATAGTAGAAAAAGGCCCCTTCTACTGTCATCCAGGCAAACACAGACAGCAGTAAATAATGCAGTAGGAATCCAACTGCCCCACAACTCCTATTTTTACCGAACTCCATCCCAAAAACAAAAACAAGGTTCATCAGAAGCATTGCAATGCATAAATTTAAAAATAAATGAAATGAATAAGATTTATGTCCATTTCTGAAATGTAAAGTAATCACATGACCTCCAAGACACAATCGAGTAAACAATGACGACAATCTCTGTTATTATTGATATTGCAAGACCAACATTTGTAAGAATGCTCAGCCATTTATATTCTTTTACTATAGACGGGTCCTATATGCAATAATTATTTCACAAAAAATACAAAAATGACTGCAAAATTAGTCAGATGAGTACACGTACATTGTATCCCATTTTTTGTAATCTTACTGGTGCATCCATTTGACTTCCAGTCTTGTGTGGACACATTCAGATATACACAAACTGATTTTATAGTGAAATCTTATTTATTTTTATACAAACATACTTCCTGGAAACTCAAGTTTTATTTTCAAATTGTGAATCGGTTTGTTAGTATTCACCAATATTCCCACAACAGATGTCTGAAGCTTTGATTTATTAAAAATGTTAAAAAGTTCATCGTTCTTCCAAAAAACAAATGCTATTTTTAGTTTTGCAGATTCTTACAGGTAAGATATTTTATTTTACCTTCTACTAAATCCTGAAGATGTTTTTTGTCAAATTTTATTTTAATTGCGGATTCAGTATTATCTAGAATCGGCGAATTTATGTTTGTTCTGTTCAAAGTCAACAAATTTGCATCAAAATTTTCTAAACTAAATCTGGTTGTGCCTGGTTTGGCATCAGTAGAAATTATTGTATTTGTTATGGTCTTCATAATTCTAATTAAATTAAAAATGATGTATGACTTGATGTTTGTTGATTTCACCATTTCATCAGAAACTGTGGATTTGGAATAAGACAATTGATTGCTGATTTTAGAAAGAATTGCCTAAATGCAATAATAATGTGGTTGCAATTGTTCTCTACTGTAAAAAAATACCTGACTTTCTTTTTCCGTCAAGTTATTTTTTGCATTTGCATAATTCAAAAACTGGTTAATGTTTTTTACGTCCTATTAATTATTTTCCGGTTCACCTTATTTGTGCTTTCGACTTGGATTATCTGAAGGTTCCTAAAGATGTCGTAATTGCATGTTACAGTTCTTGATTCTTTACAAACAATAATTTTATTATTACCATTTCCATTTTTACATTCTTTAATGTCACCTTTTGAAATAGAATCTATGTTAGGACAATAATCGTGAATTTTTTCGCAGTTTGAAATTGTATATTGATGGTGGTTATTTTGAACTAAATACCCGAAATATTTCTCATGACAGTCCTTATACCAATGTAACCCCCATAAGCAAAAAATCAAATCTTTTATACATCTAAAATTGAATTATCCATTAGACTTTCCGTCCAAATTGCAAAACTTAGTCCCATAGACATATCCCAAACTCCAAGCAGAAAAACTGTCAAATCCAACCCATCCTAGATCTAAAAAAATGTGAATAAAATTACCATCACCCATTTTTATATGTTCAATCATCCAATAATATTCTCCATATATTGTTATCGGTTTGTAATTTGTACTCCATAAATTCATGTATTCAAACCATGTGACATTTTCAATCCTTATGTAGTCATATGAAATAACTATAATAAACAATTCTCAAAATTACTCCAGTTCTCATTAATAAACAAAAAAAAGATGAAAGTAAACATTCGTATTTTTATACTTCGGATTGGAATATATAGCTAGCGACAATTTTGGAATAATGAAAACCGCTAACCATTTTATTATTGCTGTAAATCGAGTTGACATTTGATCGTATAAAATAATTGCTTCGGTTCTGCGAATCTGAAATTTTTTAATAAAATTGGTATATACACTCCTCGACAAAAAAAATGATTCAAAATTCATATTTAGTTTTTTCTTAAAAATCTTATAAATATTCTAATTTCAAAAAACTTAATAGATTAGTTGTAATTATTATTATTTAATTTTAATAAAATATTTGTTAATTACATTAATTTGGAAAAATTAAAAGCATAACACACAATATGTTAGTATATGTCAGTGACAAAAAAAATGATTCAAAAAAATTATCTAAACAAATATCTCTTTATAAGATTTTAATATCTTTATTTTAGGAAAAATCATATGGATGACTTCACGAAAGTAAAAATTATTGCCTTATATGAAACCAAAAGGCCATTTCTGGCAATTTCTTCAAAAGTCGGGGTACATGAGGCAACATTGTCTAATTTTATCCAACGATACAAGAAGACAGGCACGATTCATCGAAAACCAGGATCTGGACGACCAGTGATTCTCATGTGCGGCCCTCAGAATTTAATTGAGGGGCTTATTTTTCTATAAATATTTTATTTGGAGATTTTCTATTTTTAAATTTTATGAATAAAATATTGTCACGTTTATTATTTGTTGTTGTGATATCGGATTTTAAACCTTTTCGAAAAATTTCCAAGAAAAATAGGATTTTTATATTTAATTTAAGCTGACACACAGACGCATCATAAACATCAAATTCGACGATCAAGGCTGGAATTTGGACTCCACCCTCTTTCATATCGAAAAAGCTCTGGTAGATTCCCGAGGCATTCAGCTCTCAACGACGTTATAAGAAGAGCTCTCGATTCAATCGGATTCCCATCAGTGTCGGAACCACCTGGATTAAACCGAGGAGATGGAAAACGCCCAGACGGGATGACTATCTTTCCGTTCTTGGAAGGAAAGCCTCTCGTATGGGATTCAACATGTTTCGACTTCTTGTCCAAGACAAACATGTTGGAAAGTGCCTGCAATGCTGGCACAGCTGCGGATAAAGCAGAGGTCATCAAGAAGAAGAAATATGATGGGCTCACCGATCGTTACGTTTTCCGGCCGGTTGCTGTCGAAACCCTGGGATCGATTGGGAAGGAGTCGTTGTGCTTCCTCAAGTGTATTGGACGTCTCAAGACCTTGAGAACACACAATCCTCTGGAGAAGAGATGGCTCCTCCAGAACGTGTTTCAAGCAATAGTGAGGGGAAACAGGATCGCCATCAGTTCTTCTTCTTATTGACCTTAACATCCAACAAAACAAACATTTAAGCTGACAGAGCTTTAAAGGAGGTGCAAATTCAATGAAATTATTTGCATCTTCATTAATTATGAAAAGTGATGAGGTTTCCGGCATTTACCAACTGGAATTGATTGTTTTGCAAAATGATGTTGAACTACAAAGTTTTTTCAGGAACATTTCAATAATTGACTTTTATCGATAATTCCTTAGAAACGATTTCCGAATCTAGTCAATAATGCAAAGAAAAATTTAGCGATGTTTGGATCAACATATTTAGTAAACTTGTTTGAATTAAAACAAAGTTTTGCAGCAGATTGACTGATGATAGTCTTCTAAGTGATTTGTTACGTACTTCAACTAGTAAAATCAAACCTAATTTTGATTACTTAGTTAAAAATAATTGTTAAAAATTATTTGCGGCCCCTGTAATTTTTTTAAATTTGCGACCCTTGAGTAAAGAAGCTTGAGAATCAAACCCGAGTCAGAGTGGATTCAGACCTGGAAGGTCGACAGCAGACGTAGTATGGAGCCACAGATGGCTGTGTGCAATGTGCCAGAAACACAAAGAAGAAATCTCAATCCTTGGAATTGATCTATCCCGTGCTTTTGATACAATCAACCGCAAAAAGCTGATGCATGTATTGTCGAACCAATCTTACTTTACAACGCGGGGACCTTGGGCCTAACCGCTAAAGAACTGGAGCAGCTCAACTCTTTTTACAGAAAACAACTACGACTACTCCTGGGAATTCACTGGCCAAAAAAGATGACCAATAATGAACTCTACAGAATCACCCATACATCCGAGATTGCAAAGAAAGTGATGTTCACGAAGTGGATGCTCTTTGGATATGTCCTAAGAGCCTCGGAAATGAGGCCGGCCAATCAGAACATGGAATCCTACTTCTGCTCATTAAATAAAACGGCAACATTACCGACTACGCTCGACCATGATCTCACGTCGATTGGAAGGAAACTGAAATCGGTCGATGATCTGGACGAACTGAGATGCCTCGCACGTAACAGGGGAGCGTGGATACGACTAACAGAGCGTATCCTGAGTCGCATGGCAAAAGTGGAATCTTAATTAACTTTTTGATTCCGCGAGATTGCTTTAATAATAATATAATTTGGTTACACCTCATACATTAGAGTTATCATTCCACAGAAAGTGGACTGTACTCGAAGAATTTAAAATTTTTTTGAAATGTGATTTCATTTATTATTCAAGACAAAAATTTATTGTTCTTGATGATGAATCCACATAATTCGATTATTTTTTATACACTATTTTTAAAAATTAACAGTTTTTTTGTCAGATATTAAAAACTATTATATTATTTTTTGAAAATACATTTAAGAAAATTATAATAAAGTATATAAAAAAGACTAATTCTTGCAGCAAGAGAAATAATTCTTGCAGCAAAATAGATATATCAAATTATTATTTTTTAAATTTATAAATAAAAATATTAATTATATAATTAGAATTAAAACTGATTGCATTTGTCACGTTGGTCCTTGTCATTGTGACCAAAAATGGAATTAAACCAAAGCATTTGTTGTGTTACCCTCCCTTCTCAAGAGAAGGACACTTTTTATAAAAAGTATAAATCATTTTTTAACATATTTTAAATAGTTTTGAAGAAGCTATCAAAAATAACAACACACCTCTCAACGATTATATGTCCACTAAATCTTCCTGTGCCGAGGGAAACAGAATCGTCCAATGCCTGGTGCTTCCATCCACTATAGTACTCCGATTTGAAGTATTCCCTCCAATATATCCCCAGAACGGACGAGTAGGCTTCTTCAACTACACAACAGAGGACAATCGTGAGTCCAAAACACCCCCAAATAACAGGTTATGTGATATTTCTTTATATGGACAGTACTCCGAAGAGGAGGTTGTCCAGAGTGTCACTTCCTACGCTTTTGAGATCTCGGTAACACCAGTGACTCATGTACAGGCAATCTGTGCCTATTCGGACAATCCCGGGATCGAATTCAAGGCGGGATATGGAGGTGCCTGAGGAGTTGATCACCACGGTATGAATAAACAGGCTATTTTAGGTCCATAACGTACTCCAGAGGCCTCGGACAGAAATCATAAGAGAACTTCGCATGACGGTGACTGTTTTGTGCCAATTTTAGAATTTGGACCCAAACATGGCCATAAATAATATTCTTAGTCGGGAAAGTGGAGAAGATAGAAATTCCTTTCATCCCAACTTTTTACTGAGTTCGGTGATTCCTGCTGGTGTTTCTTTCCGTGAACTGGCGTCTCAACAGTACATATCGATTCCACAAATGTCGACTATCCTGTCCGATCGAGGCAATTCCGATCGCGAGATTTCGAACATTCCAGAACCTTCTCGAATAACATCATCTAAAGTTATTTTCGGTGACGTCATTGTATTTGTGAAACAAAATAAGGCAGGGTTGAGTGTACTAGTGTTTAGGCAGATGATATATTTTTCTCCCATATTGCCGCACTGTACAGTGAACTATTGCTTGTTGAAAAGTCCTCGGGGAAGTTATTTACTATAAAATGGTCTTGTTCGAAATATCGTTGTGAGCCAAGTCCACGGTCGTCTCTGTTGGGATTGGACGAGGAGGAGATTGTAATGCTGGCTGCCTCGCCTACTCGTGCTGCGTGTCTGACCAAGAGTGGGAAGATTGCGTCGTGGATGGATGACTGTTTTGAGGACTATGCAGTAAAGGCAGAACATGCTGCCTGCTGCTTCCCTCAACTCGACGGGGAAAAGGTCGTCCAGTTGTGTTGTTCTCCCAGTCAGACATTAGTCCTTACAAACCGTTCTCACGTGTTTTGGTGGTTAGAACTAATTCTCACATTTACAAGGGGAATTAAATTACTCTCGACTTGTAAAATTGACAGGTTAATGGACCCGGCTTCTCGAGACTTGGACTCGAAAATAAGTGTGGGGAGCAAAGTGTATTATCACAACATGTCTATCTACATTGGAGGGGCCATTGCATTCTCTCCCAGTTTAGAGTACAATTCTCCTCCAAAGACAGGTTATGTAGTCAATAATTTCTGTCCATCTGATGGAAATATATCAATCCGGCCAATGTAGTTAATACAGTGTGAAATGTAGATTGTGTTCGGAAGAGTCGGATTATATTTCCCACAGTTTGCACACACTAACATAATATAGAACGGCATTCCATTAATCCAAAATATGGAGAGAGTGGGGAAGTCTCCATTCCAGTATCGTCGACATATCTACTCAGACGTTCTCCCGTGTCATCCTACTACACTGTGATAATGGTTAATACGTTGAGTCATTTGCAGGTGGATAATGACATGGCTCTCATTCGGCTGGGGAGGGCGTCCTCCTCTTCAGAAAGTGACAGAATTGTCAAAATGAGTGATCTTGAGGCCGTTCCGTGCATGAGGCATGTTTGGTGTGTTCATAGTGCAGGTCATACAAGAGGATTTTGAATCCCGTGCAGAAATGTCCAGTCATGCTTAAACTGACAGCTTGTGGGGATATTTATGACATTCTGTACTCAAAAAACAGTTTACTTTGTATTTGTGTATCCAGGACTCAACCTTATTGCCGTTTGCGACGACAAACCTCATTTTGTTACTTGTGAGGGGAATGTGGTCACTAAACATCCACTCCACAGATTTATGGAGACAAGTCGACCCAAGGAGATTGAATTGGTGGCGTGCGCTGAGAATATGCCTATCGTTATGAGGGACAGGCAGGATGGGAGCATTCGACTATTTCCAATCACAAATAAGGAGTCCGCTTATCTCCCTTCTTTTCTCAAGTTCCCTGCCACTGACTGTGTTGGTTTCGGAAGCTGCAGTGTAAACGGCAATCCTTTCAACATGATTGTATTTATTCAAAAAGTATTTGAACATAATAATTTGTTAGAGACATGTAATTATGCCTATAATCCAGAATTCTGACCATGCAGCACTAAAAGAACTCATTATTTCTGCACAGAATAACTGTTTTAGTTTTGTATAATCATTAGACGACCAACGAATGAATCTAATCGACTCTCTCCTCACTGAGACTTGTGATGGTAATAGAAATCCAATGCACGTCGCTGTCATTACCTGCAGAGTGGAGACTGAGGGTGATGTCCACCACACTGACGATGTTTTAGGTAACTCGGCCACCGAGTCCAAAACCTCAAAGAGATGTGCTTCTGGAAAGAGTTTTTTAGACGAAGGTTGCATGTCCATTTATTATATATTAGAGAAAAATAATACCAAAGAACGGGATTCACTGTGTGTGCTGGAAATGTTATGTACGTCTCAGATTCTGAATACAACGGTGACAACCTTGCTGAGTAGACGGTTGCTTTTATTGGGTTATATTTAAGTGACGTGAATGGATTCACTCCTCTCGTATATTCTCTTATCGAATTCTGTTATGGGGCTGCTCTCATGATACTCGGTCATTTCAGGAACGACCACTCTTTGGTTCTCAATACGTTGTTGAATTGCACTCCTGTGTCTCCTCTCCACGTGATATGCCAGAATGATTCCTGCACATATAGTCTGACTTCCTCCGCCACTGCTTCACAGGTGTTATCAGTCAGTGACTTGTAGACTCTCTATGAGTGCCGAACATGCAATATTACTAAGAACTTTTGTTGTTGTGCGAATTGTGCCGTGATTTGTCACCGAGGACATGATTGCATGTTTAGGAATACATTTGTAATTCGATAGTCTGAGTAAGGAATACACTTCGGGGTTTTGTGACTGCCATTTCCACTGTAAATGTCGGGCAATGAATCTGGGATCCCATTCAATTCGTTTTGAGGTGTTTAAGGTACTGTTGGAAATCGAGGGTGTTGTGGATATGATGGACGACAGGTGAGAACGACCACTTTTATTTAAGGAATGAACATATTCTGCTGTCTGTCACTGCCGCATTGCGCAAGAATTCAGGAAAGGAGAATTGGGGAAGTGACGAGACAGCGCGGCGTCTCAGAAATAACCACCGAGGTTTTCTGTGTTGGTGTAGTGGAAGAATTTGTGGAGAATGTGTTTAGTTATATAATATTCAGTCCTCATGTATTGGAGTCCTTCGTGACGAGTGACTGTCGTAATTCAGTTAGGTTGTGTGTTGTGTTTACTTGTATAGTCCGGGCAGGCAACGAGAATGTGGAAGTATAGACAAGTTCTGCTACAACTTGATATTCAAGATTACAAAGATATCTGTATTGTTGGCAAATACTCTTGTAGATTGACGATTTCGCTGCTGCAATCAAACAGCTGAATAATGACTCACAATGTCGATTCATGCGCTCTTTTGTGCGGATATACATGCTTCTCTCCCCTTACAATATTTTCAAGGCAACTTCAAAAATGTAGTGGTCTCCGTGATATAGGCAGGGATGTGTGTCAGGCTGCATTTACAAGACTTCAAGGCGTCTTTGGGAACATCCCATTGGTGGCGGCCAATGAATTAGTCTATGCAGGGACATCGATCATAACCCCCATCCTCCTGGGCATATCACTCGAGGATGCTTTTGCCATTAATGATTATAAGGACGAGAAGAATGTACTGACTGTACTCTGCTTGTGTTACTTTCAGTCACTCGAGGATATATTCGGCGGGTCACAACATGGTTCTCTCGATACGCAGGCATTGGATGCCGACAAAGAGAACGACTCTTCTTCCAGAGGCAATAATCGGTGCCCCATTGACGAAAAGTATCCATTCGTGTTTCAAGTTTACAAGTTATGAGAGATATGACTACGAGGACGTGATAGAGGATGACAGTGATGACGATTCCAGTCCGACGAGAATAGAGGAATTGATCTGTATTCTGATTTGTGTCATCATTCAGCTCAATTGGAGACAATTCCAGAGGAGAATGGATCTCGAGACTTGGAATATGAACAAGTCCCAAACGAGGGGGAAATGTCCAACACGTTCGACGATATGCAGTTGGGTGTGGAAGGAGACAGCGAGGACGAGCATTCTCATCTCATTGAAGACTCCTCAGAAAGTATTTCCGACTGGACGTCGTCTTCTTCAATCGGAATTGGTCTTTGAATGTTTTAATGTCACAGATGTGGGGGTCCAAAATTTCGACGGACTTGTCCCTGACAATTTAATGTGGGCAGTTGAATCTGATCAAGTTTTTGGAGGGCGAGAGATTATGTCAGATTCTCAGATGAAGAGTATCACACATTTATGATATTGTAGCCAACACATGCATATATTATTCGTACATGTACAGTCTTGTCGTGGTGGATGCTGCACAGCTTATGTCGTTGGCAGGCATGTCGGCCTCCGAGGACCAAGTGCTCGCTCTCAAGGTAATTTCATTCTATGACTCGAAGGAATCTCTGAGTGGGAGTATTGGGCAAATTTGGTCACGAGTTCTCAATGTGTTTGAATCCCTCGAGGCTAGAATTCGTTTTGGTATTGAAATGTGGGACAGTGGGCAACGTACAAAGCGCCCAACTGAAGACAGGGGGGATAACTCAGAGGGAGTCACTCTGAAAGGTCAGTTCCCTCTGATGTACTCCCAGATAGTCTGACTCGTCTGTTACAATTGATGAGGTCTCAGTCGAACGAGCAATATGGACAGATGCTCACCTCACTCAATTTAGGGTCACATCTCCATTACGCTTTCTTTTTTGATTCCATTGCCTATTTCTACCAAGTACTCCAAGGCACTGTGAATTGCTCGGATAACTCCCCCTATGCCAGGGTTATTGCTTTTTTGTATTTTAGTTTTTTAAAGGGGAGTGTCAGTCTAATTCACGTCGATGCTTCTTCCGGCGGTCTAATTCAGTGTCGTCTTTTACGAATGACTACGTTTGGATTTGTTTGTATTGCTAGAATGATATTCTCGACACTGAAGTTAGTCGAGCACTCCCCCTGGCTGTTATGCCTCATTTGTTGACTCCCTTGGCCACTAAGGACATTTTGTTTGGGGAATCGAAGAGAACCAGACCTGACTTGTCGCCGAATTCTGACAAACCGACCGATTTTAGAATTAGTTTATGTGATCCGTTGATGTCTGTCTTTCTCAAAACATCATGTTTAGGGGACAAAACAGTTTATCTGCTGCTATGAATGTCTCTATTCCTTTGGTACTGAAAAAATTCTACAACACGATTGATTTGTTTGCTCAACTGCATTTGGACCAATTGGACAAGCAGCCCCAATCAACGATCTGCCAGTTCTCTCGATTTCGGGCGAAGGATCATCGTTTTAGGACCCGAATGTCTTGTATTTCTTACAAGAACACCCGTTCGGTGACCTTTGAGGTGGCCGACATTGCCTTATTGTCAGGTTGAGAGAGACCATAAGAAAATGTTGGTTGAAATATTCAATAAACTGAACGAGATTGCTCTCTGTGACTCCAGCAGTTCACGTCCCCAGTTGTTCACTCTCAATAAAATCGACGCCATTTTTAAGAATGAACCGGGCAGGGGAGAAGGCGTAGTCCGCAGTTTTTTCACTATTTTGGCTGATGTATGCCTTTTTTGTTATCCAAAGGCGCTTACTTCCAATGAGCCTCTCCCTGCCTTCAGTCTCGTTTCTTTGGGTTGGCTCGATGTATGTCACGTTTAGGGGCACTGGTTCGGTCACATCAAAAAAAGAATTCAGTCCGTCCGGAGGAAATACGCTCAATGTGAGTGTGTTGTGATATTTGTAGATTTAATGTGAACGCAGAACCATATAATCCTGACCCCGATGGGTGCACGGGACAAATGGTCGAAATGGCTAAAACGATATACAGACGTGTCCGACACAAATACCCGGCATTTTTGGGCTGATTATGTTATAGGCCTTGGCCACTAAAATTACTGGAATGTTGCTGCAGTTCCGGACGTCCAACTGAAACGTCTGTCCATGTTGCGGACATTGTTTGATTCCTTCATTGAAGAGGCAGCAAATATGTTGTCGGATAATTAGTATTGATCTGCGTCTATTTGGTAGTCAGTCCGAACCTGACTTTGACAATTCTCCTCTGTTCTGGCAGCCGGGCAAGGCTGGTGTGTTTGCTCCATTCTTGGGTAAGGGTGACACTCTCAGATTGAATGCCTTCCTTAACGTGGGGAGGTTTGCTTTGGATTGACTGGGTTTAGGATTATTGGACTATGCCTTCTCTTCAGTCGAGTCCTCCCCATTCATCTGTGTCGGCATGTTCTCAAATATATTATCAACCGGGAAATATCATGGCACGACTTTGCCTTTTACAATCCCATTTTATACGAGTCACTTCGTAAAATGTGTGGTTTTTCATGTGAGGAGATGGATTCGTTGTGTCTAACATTCAATGCCAGCATTGATATTAATAAGGCACTCATTCCCACTTACTCAGTAGACCTCATTTGTCGCACAACTCAAATCAGAGGACGAGCCTGTGACTGTCGAGAATGTGAGGGAGTATGTCCGTCTGTATTCCATGTACTGTATGGTCACTTGTTGCGAACCTGCTCTCCAAGTCACGTTTTCATGTCATTTGTTTAGAAAATTCGACAAGGAGTGTTGGAGGTTGTTCCTGCTGATTTGTTTGACCATCTTTCTTCTGAAGATCTGAGTCTGATTTTGTCGGGTGTGCGTGCACTGGATCTCTCCTTTCTTATTTCCGTCACCACTATTGCCAACGAGTCAGGCACGTCCAACGTGGATACTTTTGTTTCCTGGTTTTGGAATATTTTCGAGCGTATGGACACGTCTGACAAACATGACTTGGTTTGAGTGTTGTTTTTTATGCAGCTTTATTTCTGGACTTCCAGTCCTTTCCTCCCATCCTCGAATGACGGGTTTCCTTCCATTCCTTCAATCAGTGTACGTCCAGTGGAGGACTGTCGCTACCCCACTGCCAATACGTGCATTTGTAGATTGTATCTCCCTCTCTATTCTTCCAAAGCAATGCTCAAATCAAAGTTGCTATCCGCTATTTCAGTCAAGACATTTGGCTTTATTTGATTCATATTTCTGTTCTTTGTTATGACTTAATTTAACTTGTTTTATCATGATTATTGATAATTGTAGCATGCCTTCGCCTAGTCAATCCTTTTCTCAGGCGGGGTCATCTCCTAATAAAATTCGACATTTCTTTATTTGTTTAATAAACTAGTTTGGGTGGGAAATTAAATTGTTATCGTATTTAATTCAATTTGTTTAAGTTATTGTGGACTGATGATGTACCGGAAATGGTGTTCCTGCACGAATGAACTGATGGATTCGCTGTCACATCCCTCCTTTCTAGACAAACTAAACCCTGTGGCAGCGAAGGAAATTGCTCAAATCTCAATTCGACAACTTCTCGAAACCTCCAAAACCCAGCAAGGTGACAAAACTGTTATAATCTTCTCAGAATCGATGCTAACAAATGAACGAGAATCGCAATGGATGCTCGAAGTAATGTGTTACTGTCTCACATTAAACATCGGGGACAACAATTTGGTCTCCGATGTCGTCCATCTCTATTTAAGGTGGGTTGAAGGCCTCTCTCTTACCACCACCAAAGGCCATTTCGTCCCTTTGCCCATTCTTACAAACAGACTGCAGTACTTTCAACTCCTTCTTTCCCATCTCCTTAATTTAATGCACCACCGAAAGGATAAGGGTACCCCCTTATGAATATGATGACAGATCAGGCTAGATTCTACCCCTCTCACAACCGCCTGTGTTTCACAGTCCTCACAAAAGTGTTCTCTGCTTTGGAAAACTCGTTTAACCTGGACTGTCCAGCTTGGGAGGCTGCACTCAAATTTTATCTGCAGACGACGGAAATCCGACTACTCCGTGATTGGCACATCCGTATTTGTCTTTTAGCAATTTCAGAGGCCGCGGTCACCAACAGACCACTCTTGGCTCATTTGTTTACATTTTGGTCCCTGTCGCTCTCCACTACTTCCCCTCTCCCAAAATGTGGAAGACTCTTTTCGATTTCTGCGTGCTGTGGATAGACCGAGGTGCTGTGGTCGAGATCTGGAACTCTATTTCTATGGAAGCATCATATGAACTACTCCGACGGAATAACATGTTGCCCGAAGGGTACTTAATTGGTACTTTTTTCTTACCAATTCAGCACGTTCTCTTGGAGATGAATTGGATATTGTTAGGAGACTTTTTAAATCAATGCCTGGTGGAGTATTGGGCCACTGTTGGTTCAGATATCTGCATGTTTTGGGAAATCCAGTGAGACTGGCCTCCCCCGACAAAATTATGAATTCCTCCAAAACTAGTTGTGAGTCTTCGGTCATCCTCAAGACAATAAATTGTATTGCAAAGAACTTTGAGGCCTCGATGAGGAGTGTATCTCAGTTAGTCGACTTATTTATAAGTAATCTGATTTAATATCCCAGATTCCATGTTGTATTGCAGGGAGTCACCGCGGGGTGATGTGGTGGTTAATTGTGACACTCTTCTTAACCTTTTTGGAGTGTGGCTGTTTGATGGGTCCTCATATAGTTCTCTATTCTCCGGGGAGTCCATTTCGGAGATATTTTCCAATTATCGGGAACAATTTGGAGAGCAAAGTATGCCGCTGTTGAATGAACTGTCCTCACATCTTGTCAATGGTATTTCTGTCGCTTGTGGGACTTTGTGTCGACTGGTTTGCAGTAAGAAGCCTACCGAGTGCATTCTGCCTGTTTATTTGGTGAGGTTTTACTGCACACTTCTCAGAATCATGGGAGAAGGCTGTGAGGTGCCCAAATTTGCTAATTCAGTAGAAATTTGACAATGTTTTTGTTCAAATATTCTCGAATTGTGGAAAATTATTTCTTCTGAATTTTCCAGCCACAAATATAATTTTGGAACGTTTTCTCGTTTCCATTTCTGAGTTTATATTGAAATATGACGACCACTACTCGTAAGGAAAATGACTGATTTGGCAGAGCACTGGATGGGGGTAAAGCACTGGAAGGAATAATTGATATTCTCCTGTCGGTGGTGTCTATCCCGACTTATTACCACGACATGTCATTCCTCAGTTGGCTGTGTTATCAATAGTAGGTCTCTCGTGGCCCAATGTGAACAATTCTGTGCCATGGATTGACATTAGTAGTCTTGTCGTGGATATTCTTGTCAGTTCACTCACAATGAAATTGGAGATTGACACTCTCTCTCAGATTCTGAGTAAATGTGGGTGGATTATGGTAGATATGATTATTGTCACCGTCACCGAGATCTCACTGAGTGAGGCCAGTCGTGGACAGCATTTTGTGTTTTACAACAAAGGTGGATCTCCTCAGACATTTCCAGGGACTACAGTTGACCGAATAGATTTCTTTTCTCATAAACTGACTGGCTGTATTACTGACAGTTGGCGTGGTTCCAATCCCAAAATTCAACTGGGAATTGATGCTTTGGCCGAGTTGGGGAGAATTCAGTTCAATTGGTCCTACAGGAATGAAAGAAGGAAAACTCTCATGTGGATATGTGGATTTATAAAGATGAGGGTATCCACCTGCGTTTATTTCAGTACAATTTGTCCTCTGGAAATGGATGGTTGGAAATGTCCTCGATACTCCTGGCCATTTATAACTGTCTTCTCGCATGGCTTTCGACGTCTCTGCACATTTTGAGTGATTCTTACTGCGTTAGGCTAATAATGGAAGTTGTTGAGTATATTGCCAACTCACAAACTGTAATGTCGCCCATTTATTCAGATTGAGCCTCGCAAGACGTCTCGACAACAGCCACCTACGTCAGCTCGAAAGTTAAAGTCTGTGGTGGTCGTGGATCCCCGGATTACTCGATTATGTCATATTGGAGAACTCCTGGTGAATTTGGTCATGTCGTACCCCGTTCGAGTTTTTGTTTCTATCTTCAGGTCGATCAGAATAAAAATGATTTCGACGAAGGCTCGGTGGATCGGGTGGTTGGTTTAGACAGGCAGGGAAATATCAAATTCTTCGCCATGGACAATTCTACGGTCATTTCTGTCGTCCAGCAAACCACAACAGGTTTCTTTCTTTAAATAATCCCAGATTCTGTTTTTTGCATAGTCCGGACGCCCTTCGCCAGAAAATTATATAAAATTGCAATTCCGAGTCCTCGACTCACTGAAACGTACAAAACCAGGACTTGCTGTCCTGAGAAATTGCCAGTTCTCCGAAACTATCCCAAACCTGCCTGTTTTGTAGCCACTCGGGAGAATAACCTGGAATGGTATTCGATAAATAATACGTGCAGTGAAATGAGCATTCCCGCCATGCTCGAAGTGGCAGCCAAAGCCAAGTCGCTTGCAATTTCTCAATTGGTGGATACTCAGGTCAAATTGGAGAACAGAGTGGCGGCAAACACAGTTTCGGATATTGGTCCCAAGAAAGTGGAGGATGGAGTGTCGATGGAAAGTGTTTCGTCCTGTGCGGGGACTAATCACTATTTCTATTCGACTCGTGTACTCTTGTCGAATTTGGGATTGATATCTCATGACTGTATTCGGGTATTTCTCCTTCTTTACTGTAGAGCGGGAAAGGGTCATCCAGCGAAGCGTTTTTTTACCTCGACTCTTCAAGAAGTGATTTTTTCCAAGAACTAAAAATGTTGGATTTGTTGCCATCTAAGTTGTACAACACTGCATTTGTGTGTTATGTAACTGATGGACAGTCACGGGCAGATGACATTGTCGGGAATTCGGTCGGTTTTGTTTCTCCACGGTTTAGGCACTTCCACTGTCCAGACTCGGCAGTTTTGGGGACTTTTTATTCTCGCTGGGAACGTGCATTAAATTGGAAGAATGTCGTGATTCGCCGGGGTTTCTCGGCTGTTTTTATCAGTGTTGGAAACAGAGGTTTGTCTCGTCTTCCACGGACTCGGATTTGTTGAGTCAATTTGACGGAAGAGGAAAAATTTTACATTGGACTGACGTTCTCAATGAGTTGGCATTCGTCGTGCCCGGTCGACACAGAAAATATTCTCACGATCCATTTAAGACGGACTTCCACGGAGAGGAGGATGGGGAATTCCAATATTTCGACAACACTCCTGAAGCTATTGCGAGTTATTTCTCCAATTTTGTTGCCCCTCGTATGCCTACGTGCTTAACAAGCAGTCAACGAAGTTTCATCTCTGATTGGAACTCCAATGGAGCCAGTAGTCATCATAGCCTGGTTTACAAATTCGGACGACGTGAACAAATTCCCTTTGAGTGAGTTTGTTTATTTTGAGTGCAGGTGACCTGGGAGTGATGATATGCGATTCCTACGACTGTCGTTGTAAGATTAGAGACGTGGTTGGGATATGTTTATGTCCTCTAAAGTCGGGTTTGTGTAGAGTGTATATCAAAACTCATTCCGTGAGGTTGTTTAAAGACGATTAATTGCAGATCTGCTTCATTGAGTGCCACCTCACCTCTTTGTGATGGGATGGTCGTTAATCCTCATAATTTGGGGACTCTTGTCCGCAAGACTGTCCTCGGAATATATAGACATCGGATTAGAATAATCCGGGATAAGTAATGATGGATATGCTTATTTTGAGGGATCGACTTCCTCATGTGACCAGGACTAGTCATATCGACCGATTTATTAAGAAGTGGAGGCTTCAGATGACAGAAGAAACATTTTATACTGCTCTTTTTCAAACAAAATAGATTTGAATATATTATTCAATTTTTAGTTTTTGGTTACTTAAGGATAGTTATAAGTTTATTGTTTTTATTCCGAAAATGTAGAATCGGTTTTATCTCGCATATGTCATGCAGTTCATTTAGCTGTATTCTATACTCAATTGGAATTTGGAGGGATCTTCATCGAGGAGGGTTGAAAATTCGATAGAATGAGCACTTGTTCTATTTCAAGTGTCTGGTTTTGAACTTCATGTGATGAATTGCTTTTCTGATCAGAATATAAAGGAAGTAGCTTCTTGTATATTCATAACTTAGTTTTTCTTATACAATATTTTGTCCATTTTGAAAGTAACAAGTTATGTTTTATAATTCTGTTTTTAATTATTTTCTTTTTAATTTTTTTGATTTTTGTTGACGGGAATTGAATTTATTGTTCTATGATTAAATTCGATTAAAATTAATCTGGATAAAAACTTAAAAGATTATCATTTAATCAATTTGAATTTAATCAATTCTCCATCCAAGTGGGATTATTAAATCATCTAAAAATAAAATATATTAAGTATTCAATTTAAAAACAGTTACTAGCCACTTTGACTGAGGTTATTGGTTCATTGTTTTTAATTTTTTTCTCTCGAGACTTTTTTATCAATTTGTGTTAGTTTCTAAACTGCTTGCAATCGATGAAAATATTTTTGGCTGAATATATTATTAACATTTCTTTTTTTCGGAGTTTGAAATCATCTGAGAATAGGAGCAAATCACAATTAATAAAAGAACAATAAAAATAATGAGATTTGGAAATAATTTACGTCACTCTTACAGAAACAGACAGACAGAAATTTTTATTGTAAAAAACAAGAGACTTGGACAGAATTTTTTGACATTTGATACAACGAGACGACTGCTCTAGGCAGTCGAACTCTTATGAGGAAACGTCTATTTGCTGTCTGGAGAAAGCTGGGCGTTACTGGTCCCGATTGATAAATAGGTCGGTCACGTGAGATCGTCTCCGGAAAGACCGGATAGGTTTCTCAATGACCTGCCGTATATCTGGGGACCTGATTTTCGCCCAGCTTGGGACCGGGCCTCGTGGGTCAAGCCTGTAAGCTAGCTTCAGAGCATAGCGCCGGATTTTTTCGCATTTCCTGTTAATTTGAGTAGCACCACGCTTCCATCCTGTACAGCAGAGGTTTCCATTTTTTTTCGCCCTCCCTTAGAGAAAAAGTACAATCTTGCGCCTCCCTTTATATTCCATAATATAATACAATTATTATTTTATCAAAAACAATTTTTTAAAACAAAAAGTTAATGAGATAATTTTTTTTCCATCTTGGCGCAAAGTTTTTCAAATCTTGGTTCATCGCAGAGAGTGCTACTCTTAGCTCATTAGTCACTACTAAACGAGTTCGATATTTAGATTTAATTGCAGCTAGTGCAGAAATCCAGTTTTCGCATAAATATGAAGTAGCAAATGGCAACAAAACTTTGCATTGCTTTATTCGACAAATTTCATATTCCGTTCTTACATTCAACCAAAAGAATTAGCGGTTCTCTCTCAAATTTGTTTCAATATGTTTCGCATGACAATTTCTATCAATTTTTCTTTTTCATCATTCAGTTCTGGACTCATATTCTTTGAGACAGTGCTGATCTGTGCAGCATGCAGTGCGTCCAGATAATTTCTGGTTCTTGTTTTTTACAAGAGCTTGAAGACCAGATTTATTTCCTACATTGACTGTGCTCCGTCTGTACAAAGTCCAACATTGATCCATTCTATGTTATTTTCTCAAAAAAAGTATCAATTATATTAAAATTTCATTGGCCGTGCTCCTTCCAGGAAATGGTTTGGCAGAATAATAGATCTTCTATTATTGTACTTTCTTCAGCATATCTGACATATGCAATTAAATGTGCATTTTTATTTATGTCAGCTCCCTCATCAACTTGTATAGCACATTTACAGTTCGTAGTCGAGAAACCAACTGATCACAAGATCTTCAGATATGTCTCAATTCTTCTAGCGACTGTGTTATCAGCAAGCGGTATTTGCTGTAATTGTTTTGCATAGGATTCGCCAAACATTGCTTCAACCATATCGATAGCTGCTGGCAAACTAGAGTTTCTCCGATATTGTGCGGTTTCTTGCATTTTGCAATCCTGTAAGAAACTTTGTACGATGCTAGTAAAGCATTTGAAGAGACAAACCAGTTTTTTTAACGATTTCGTTTGGTTATCAACTCTCTTCTAATTTTCTTTTAAAAAATTCTTCAGACTTATGGACATGTTCAGAATGCATCGTTTCAAAATGTCTTCTTAATTTGCATGGCCTCATACTATCTGCTGCAAGTGTTTTGAGGCAAAGCAACAGAGGGGTTTTTCCATAGAATCAACAAGATACGTGTGAATCCTAACATAAGTAAGATGGAAAGTATTTTCTTGTCTTTGGAGTGGTATTGATTCTATTCCAATCATTTTGATTTTGTTGAACCATCGTCAAAATCTTTATTATTCGTGAATTTTCTTTTGCAACCACTCAGAATTTATTCATGTGTTAAAATTATTTAATTGTCTAATAAATTAAGAAATTTTTGAAAAAATTTAGAAAGCTAGAAAAAAGGTATTTTTTATACAAATATAAAACCGTGATTAATCCACTCTTCATCCAGGAGTTATTAAATTCCTATTAAACACAATATTTCAAACACTTCGAGGTAATTGGCAAAATTAGCCGAAGGTAGTCGGGATAATTTATAATTGAGCATGTGTTAGTATACTCTCATGCGTTACTGCTGAGAGTTTTAATTTTTAGTTAATAAATTTCAAGTACTCTTGCAAAATCGGATCTTTAGGTTGAATAAATAAATATGATTTTCCTCAAAAATTATCGCAACTCTAAAAAACTAAAAAAGGACACAAAAATCAATTTTAAAATGTTTAAAAACGATTTCCTGCTGCATAAACGTTGTTATGAGGATTGTTGTGATTGGATAAATGTCTATCCTAGCCTTGAGAATCGAAAAACAGCCTTCGCATGGAGTAAGTTGCGGAGAATATGGTGCATCAAATCTTCATATTGTATATTCTACTCGCACGCCTTCAAAATTTCCTTGTTTTTATGGATTGGAGAATTATCCATATAAATAATAATTTCCTCTCCAGCTAAACTGTCAGATAATGCCGTCATAAAATCGCTAAATTTTGATTTTATAGATCCAATGTGTGATTCAAATCTCACAATTGTTTCATTGTCATCAATTGCCAAAATGACGTTAAGATTTACTCCTTTGCTTGCCCTTACTGGAACTATCGCACGTTATCCTATATAGAATCGGCCGAATTTTTTTGATGTAAAGAGATTGAAATTGTTTTGTCCAAAATTTCATTGTTATATTTCGATTGTATTATGGTATTGAATCAATTCTGTTCTCGTTCGCTAAAAGGAAGCAGGTAGACCGAAACTAAACTGGACATCTGAAGTGTGAAACTACCGGACATCATTTGTCGGAAATAGCAGAGCTGGTGGGGGATAGAGTTTCGTGGAGGGACTTGTCTTACAGAATCGCCAATGGCCGGAATCGTTGAATATGGCTTAACTTACTTATTACGTTGATAATCCAATGCAATATCTTTCTATATTCGGACTATTTCTGGAAATTAGTTCTCTTCGCAGCATTTTGTAGGTAATCAATAGGCCCATCAAGTCGGTTATATATTGTCGCAATACAAACTTCATTAATTACCAATTTTCGTAATTCCTTCAATGTTATCGATGGATTATTCTCAATTTTTTTCTGAAAGTGTAACTATACTCTAAAGTTGAAGTTCTGAAAGGTTTGGAAATAAGAATTTTAAAAATGCCACTGAGTTTAAGTCTGCTTTTAACAAATTACATACAGTAGTCAGATCTAAACAGTCACGGATAAAGGATATATGATTAATTATATTATTAGCGTTATCACAAAGGCCATAGTATTTTATAGCCTGCATAGGCAGGAACACACTTTATTTTAAGTAAAGAGTTAATATTCTTGATTTATATAAAAAATTAAATATTTAGTGATTAAAAAAATAAGCTTAAAAATAAATGTAATAATTAGTTTTATTTTCTTGTTTGAAAATTTATGGTTAGCAATTGTGTCGTTCTTTACATTTAGAAAATTTTTATATTTGTTTTACTAATATTGCAAAAATCTTTCGGCAAGTCTTCTCTTAGCGAGATTTGGGACCGAATGCAAAGCAACGACGAATACATTTATGGAATCGACTATCCCTTCGAATGTACTTTTCTCTCTAAACATATAAAGCTTGGAAAATATTTCGGATGTGGAGATTGACGGGCGATGCAATGTTTCTGAGCAACAAAATATCTCTCACTACAAACGAAAAGTCTCAGAGTGGCGGAATCTGGTCAGTAATGGTAAACCACCCTAAAAACAATCTTAGTCTAATAAAGCTCATTATTGGGCTGTACAACTTGAATTTAAAGTTCATAACGAAGGCTCTGATTTATTTGGAGATGGATTGGCTTTTTGGTACGTCAGGGACATTAACCAGACTGGGAAAGCCTTCGGGAACGGAGAACTCTTTTATGGTCTGGGCGTGTTTTTTGATACTTTCAACAACCGACAGGACAATGTATGTCAATTCGTAATGATTAGATCGAATATCCGTATGTGTCCGCCTCCGTGGACGACTCTACCAACCCGTATGACCACCTTACTGATGGGAGTAAGACTTCCATCGGAGGATGTGGTAATAACTTCAGGAATCCGAAATCAATGTCCCAAGTCTTGGTTATATACGATGATAATAAACTTTCTGTATTAGTTTGTCTTTTTATTGGGATTAGGTTTATATTCGAGACCCGAAGGCTAGTATTTATTCGCATAAAGGGATGGTGGAGTGTTTTTCCGTGTCGGATGTCTTTCTTCCTTCTGATCTTCACTTTGGAGTCACTGCAGCCACAGGTGACTTGACTGGTAGCTTATTTGTTTGGGATGATTTAGATTATCATGATGTGCTTTCAATTCGCATTCTCAACTTGGATTCTGAACAAGTTTTTGTGATTTTATAGATTTAAGGATTCTCGGGAGTTTGAATCTGAATGGAATGGGATTGTTCCACATGTCGAGTTTGTAGGTATTACTGGTATAGTCAACAGTAGGTGAGATAGAGACGAAATCCAAGGATAAAGTAACTCGGGGATTTTCAATTGCTTTGATCGTCATCCTTATCATTGTCGGTATCATCGGTGGTATCATTTATTTGATCTCTGACGGCTCTAAACGTGATAAATTATTTTGATTACTTTTGGCTGTTCGATAATAAAATTTTTCCGTTTCTTTGGATTCAACTACACTTTGGGCGACTATTTTTAAAAGTATGGAATTCAATTCCAATACTCCTGAGCCTCACCGCCTAGACCTGGTGGCCAGTGGCGTCTCTTTGATTTTTCGAAAATCTGAATAGTGGGTTTTGTTTTATTCATCCCAGAAAAATTAATACAAGTAATCCACGAGGGAGCAATCTAACTTCTAAAACTAGGCATTCAAAATTATTTTTTAATTTAAACTAATTTCTGTCCCCGCAATTTGTTTCAGATACCTATATTTCTGCTAGTTATTTTAAATTTAAACCTATATTTTTATTCCACGAGAATTTCTCATAATTCTTCATAATCCTGTTATTATTTGATTCAAGACAATTTAAAAACAAAAATTCTTAGTATAATATTTTCTGTTTAATATTGAGTTCCCCCAGTTTAAGCGAGACTTTATTTTGGAATCCCTAACATCATAAACTTTGTGATCCATTTAGGATATTCTGATTTTTGCAATATTTCAGAAAAAAATTATGACTATCTTTTCATAAGTTTATTTATATACGACCTGTTCATACAATTGTTGACGAGAGCTTTATTCAAACACTGTCTCTTGATACCAATAAAGATTTAGACTATATCAGCATATTCAAATATCTTAATTATACGGTGAGAAAATGTCATTTCTGTATGTTTCCTTCATTTACAGTTTATGTAGAGAACTTTTTATGATCTAATAGAAACTCAGTCTATTTTTTATCTTGTTTTTTAATTTTGATAACAATTATTCTCTGTCATTTTGTGCTAAATGTACTGAATAGAATATATCAAAGATTAAAAACCAAATAGTATTTCACGTAATCCAAAGAAAAAGTTTGAGGTAGTTCTCAGTTCTGTTGCTAGTATGTATAAAGGAAGTTTATGTACAATTTAACCTTTCAAATATTTTATTAACAATTTTGGTAATAATTAATGCCAAGTTCTCAGAAGCATACTTTATTCGTTCAATTGAAATATGGTCTAGATTTGGTGATCTTCCGGTTTTATGTTTAAATTCATTATTTTAGTTTATGTTCCCTCGCCTGAATCCGTTTCAGGTACTTTTTGTATATTTTTTCCAGTGGAAATGATAACTATATAAAATATAAAGGTTGTGAAAAATGCAGACTCATTGGCGAATAGGTGAATTGAATCAGGGGAGATCTAGGCGTGTTTTTGGGCTTCCTACATGCGATTCGATACACGTTCTGTTTTACTAACTTTTGCTACTTTGGTGTTCTATCCTTGTGATGTGGTCAGACATCATTCTGTTTATACATTTTGTGGCCAGTTCTTAAAGGTTTGAAATACGCTTAAAAGGTCTCAAATAACGGCAAAAATCCAAAATATCATTTTTGGGATCATTTATGTAACTCTATATAGTAGTGCCAATAAATATACATTTAATTAATTACTTGAATAATATCTTTTTTAACTATTGTGAAAATAGAATATATTGACCGAGATAACCCAGTTTCATATGCTGTTTGATTTTTCTGAATTGAAATCAAAGATCAGTGTTATAATGTTGGTTGAAAATGTACTATAAACGCTTTCTATTTTCATAGATTTTCCTGATTTGTTCTGTGCCCTGTATTGTCATACTGTTCAAGGAGCGAGAAAGTCCAAATTATTTCATAATAATATACCATCATTGAGTTGATCGTAGTAATCATACTACACATTACTTTGCCCGTTATATTTCATGAAAGAGTACAGAAATTTGTTGATTATGCTGTTTATATTTATATTTAATTATCACAGAAAACAGCAGTGCTTTTTATTTTGTGGATCACCAACATAATCACTTTGATAATTCTGTTTTTATTGACTCCAATTATAAAGCAAAAAATGATCCACGCCTGTTGGGTAAAATTAATTTGCTTTGATCATAGTTATTGTATCTTGCTCTATCTATCACAAGTGGACTACTCGTCTACATTTTTGCTAAAGAAACTAAACTTATAAAATACCTTGTTTAATTTTAAACATTGTCTTTTTTCGATGTAATTTATTTACCAAGATTATGTTGGCATTCCTTGAAATTTTAGTACCACGATATGTGGTTAGAAACATCAAATTGTTTCTGTCTTCTTTTGATTACAAATGTAGCCGGTCTCACCCTTTAAAAATTTTTTAGTTGTTTATAAAATATGACCATAATTTGGTTCTAAGGATATTCGTCTGAAAATGTCTGTTTATTAGTTTATGATTGAAGTTGTGGACAAACTTGCCAGGGATATCCTCGCCATTCTCCCTCTCGAATTCAACATAGTGGAAATATCCTCAAAGTAGCCCGTCCTTTACGAAGAGTCAATGAACACTGTCTTCGTCCAAGAAGATATAGTGGAGAATATTATATGTTAGTTACATTCGTCTTCTTGGTGTCATTAGAAGGTGTTTGGAGGACTTACTCAAGCCCGTCAAAGGACTGGTCGTCATGTCCCAGGAGTTGGAGGACATGGCACAGAGTTTGTACACCAATAGAGTTCCTTTGATGTGGGAAAAATATGTATTCTTTGTTTTTTAGTTTTTAAGGATATTCCTCACTCAAACCACTCTTTGCCTGAATGACGGACTTGGTGGACCGGACGAAGTTCATCTGCGATTGGATAAATGGCGGGATTCCTAAGGTCTCATAAAAGATATATGCTTATTATTTTTGATTTCGGGTTTCTTTTTCCGCAGGCTTTCTTGACGAGAACTCTCCAAAACTATGCCCAAAAGCACGTGATTTCAATTGACAAAATAAGTTTCTCCTTTAAAGTATGGCCGGAAGCACAGTGTAGGTGTTGGAAGGAGAGGATATATCCAGTCCTCATTCGAGTGGGTGTTACATTATGGGCTTGTTTATGGAGGAGGGTCGATGGGACGAGGGACGTCTGGTGAAGTCGAGACCGAAGGAACTGTATGTGGAAATGCCTCCAATCTGGCTGATTCCGACAAAAAATAAAAACTATGACAACTCCTTGTACGTGTGTCCAGTTTATAAGACACTGACGAGAGCTGGTGAGTCATGTGGTGGAGAAATATATAGGAACTCTGTTCACCACGGGACATTCCATTAACTTTGTTTTTTCGATAGATCTATTAGTTGGGAAAAGTCAGATTACTGGATAAAGCGGAGAGTGGCCATGATATGTGCTCTGAACTATTAACATTTGATTAATCACTAATTTCATTATTTGGATTTGCTCACACTTTCTATTGCTTAGTTAAGACCCCTCAGTGGTAGTTACTGGATGTGTCCATTAGACGGCAAATTTGCTTGGTTTTTCTAAATAGACAAAGTTTTTTGAAATAATAAAAGGTGTAATCAGTATTAGGCAATAACGATTATGTAATAGTATTTTAATATAAATAGAATGGACGGATCAAGTTCGAACAACCACAAGCAATTCCCAAGCAATATCGAGAACGATATCCGTCCAAAAGAACTAATCTTTGTGAGTAGTTTGAATAATCCTTTATTTGAATAATCCTTTTATAAATTATTTGTTGGAATTGATCATGTTCATTTTTAATTCGCACTTTATTTTTTATGTAAATGGATTTAATAAAAGGAATAATCTGTGATGTAATTTTTGTAATGCCTACATTATCTGAAAATTCATCATGTGGTATTTTTTGAGTTTATTCCTATAATCTGTTTATATATATTTTTTTAATTTCTCAACACTGTTATTTTATTAAATATTTATTTTATTTGACTGGACATTGCTCTATTTGACTGGTTTGCAATATTTTGAATTGCCAAAGCAAAGGCATTCACAAATTCTCCGACGATGTAGTTCACTCGACCCAGCAATGTCACTGCAGACACCACCATCATGTGGAGGGGACCATAAATATGAGTCAATATCCTCACTCCCAGGACAGTGCAGAACTGCCTCAACAACACAACTCGATTGACGTGTAGTTGGTCAATCACAACGTGGACTCCCCCAAATAGCGGACGTTGATTCTTGACCAATTCACTTACACAGAACTCAACTCACACTCATTCACTAATAAGTCCACCTTCGAATGACTTGAGTCAGCACTATGAACTCACACAATTTTCCGTTTAGTTTTTTTCGCTCTTCAATGCCTCGCTCTGAGAACTCACACAACAATCAACCTTTACACCTCACTCCTGGTAGAGGTCAGGATTAAACCCAATCTCCGTCTCTGAAAGGGACCCCACTTTTTCCAACGCCTCCTTCCAGCAATTGGCATCAACCATATCACACAACAACCATCCTCCTCAACCACTCCTTTGAATTTCTTCAGTCTGAGATATGCCTCATACAGTTCCTTATTCTTTAATCGGGAAAAGTAATCGAGCAATTCAGGACAGACTACACATAATTTGTGCTCATGTCTTCGCGGGTAATCTTTGGCTCGCATTCTTTCATAAATTCATCAAAGTCCTCATTGGACAGAATTGTTTTGGTGGTCAAAGTACCACGTCCATTATTAATATCTTTTTTGAGGCAACTACACCGTCGTGTCTCGACATCTTATCGCGTCGTATTCCATTAAGGAAGCTGACTCATCTAACAAGTCAACTGATACTCGCAGTTTATTTCCTCTAGCGATGAGAAGATTTGTTTCCCTGACATTTTTATAACTAAAATTATCAATTTTCATGCCATTTTTAACGATCAGATGTTCTAAGATGTTTTAGATGAGAAAAGTAGGAAGCCCCAATTATAGTACAAACGATGCACATAAATGTACTCCAATTGTTCTGCCATTCTTATTAAATCTTCCAAAATCTTCTCGGCCTGATCAAATTGGTGTTTGTTGGGAATAAATATCTGCCACCCTCGTCGCTAACGTTCTGATTTGCCAGTTTTGGTTTACAAAATAATCTACGGTGTCTCATACCATATATATACTGTCAGAATCTCTCGACACTATTCTTTTAACCACGTCGTTCAAAAGGGTTTTCTGCTGGTTTCCCGTCAAAATTGGAACCGACCCGAATCGACAAATGCTACACGCTTCGACAAAATGTTTTATTTTCCTCGTCAGCCATAATTGTCGGACATTCCTAGTTTGAGAGAAGTAATGGCATCGTTGTTGTTTCTCCGTCAACTTGATATAAGGCCATAGCTGAGTTAAACCAACACATTCTCTAAAGTTTTCTCGATCGTCATTGACAAGCAAAAAGCTTTGAATTGAATATTTATCTCAACCTTACCAAAATTAGGACAATCTTATATCAATAAAAAGTATCATCAAAACTCTACATTTAATATCTACAAAAGTCCCGCAGCTTCTCTATTAACTTAAGTTCATAGAAATATGAATGAGAAATAATAAACAATCAAAAAAGATTTAAAATACTGAAATAACCAGAAAATTAATAGAGAATGAACTAAACAGTGACAGTAGCAGCCGTGTACTTATCCGATGGAATTTCCTCCCTCTTAGAAATGAGAGCCTTTCTGTAGTTATCCACCTTGGCCCTGGTAATCACAAGCTGCAATTAATCACAGAATTATCAACATTGGAGGGGTGTATTCCAATATTGGCTGTGGCTCCATTCACTTTATTCCGCTGAATCCTCTCGATATAGACCACAAACTTTTTCCGACAGACTCGAGTCACCTTGGCGTTTTGAGTGCCACGATGACGGCCACGGACAATCTTTTAATTATAACAAAATGGTCAAATACTGAAACTTCGTCTTCTCTGCGAATGGGGAGGGATCTTCTTTTGAATTTTTGGCGCATTTCTGGAGAAAGGGAGGAGCTCATCATTTTCTGTCTAATATGATTTGGCGCTTGAAAGTGACGTCTCCTTGATTTTCTTCTTGAAGAGCTTACTAGTGGGTTTCTTTTCATTTATACTAAGAAAATTAAACTAGCACAAGTTAACCACAAGGCAACAATCCTACGCGTGAGAATAATATTTTTAAAATGTTATTATTAATTAAATTATATTTAATTAAATAATTATAGATATTAAAATAGTGTATTTTTGTCTTAAATTTGCTTAAATTATACGAACAAAAAAAGTATAACTAATTTTGGATTTACCTTACTGTGTTGCTTTCTCGCGTGGTCTTCTGATTTCAGTAGTCTGTTCCAGTTTTATATTCTTGTGCACATTTAATTAAATAAAGAATATTAAAAATTTATTTTGGGACAATGTGGCGTCAGTCTTTAATAGTAGAACCGTAAATATTTTGGGATATTTTTTACCATTTCAAGTTTTGGATTGTAATAAGCTGCCAATATAAAAATGAGAAATATCGTGTTCTTAATTTAATTATGATCGTTAATGGAGTCGCGGACTAACTAATTTAAATTGAATTTATTTTCGAAATTACCAAAGTAGTTAAATTTCGTCCCTGGGCACAGCCAGGCCATCTTATGCGCCGCAATTCGATATAATTTTTGTCGGCGTTCTTGCAATCTTAAGACTTTCATTAACCGATATTTTAATGAATTACAAAATCAGTTATCAATTTTTTTAATAAAAAAATTTTAATTACAATATTTGGGTCCTGCGAGCCAGTTCATAATAGCTAGTTTTTTTTTTGTTTTCGTTATTTTTAATTAAAAAAAATATTTGGGTTTTTTAATAATATTTCGATGTTCCTCAAATTCGACTTACTTAAAAAACCCCTGCTGAATTTTTATTAACAGTAAATGAATACTCATTATTTTTCTTCCAATAATAAAATAAAAGCTTATTAAACTCTGTCCTTGGCCTATTTTTCAAATTTAATAACGTCAATAATTCAAGTTCATGCAAAAAATAAGAATAAATTCCATTATTCCTAGACTACAGAGGATGTAATCCGAGAGAAGGCACGGATTATCGATACCTGTTGATGGGGGGGGGGGGGGGCTAAATCAACTGCGAGTCGACACGGATCTGGCCACCCGTGCAGTGAACGTAGGCACTAAAAAAATGAGGTTGGTCAAATTTCTAAAACAGACTACATCAAATTTTTAAAACAAAAACCAAAAATAACTTAATTTTTATTATAAACCTGTTCCTAGGCTACGATTGCTTCGATTAAATATGAATGCCGAATTAGATATTAGAGAAACCACAACCTTGATAAAAATAGTACAAAAGATAAAGCAGAAATGACCTTAAAACTTTTTGGTTTTGCGGAGGAACTAATCATTAAGTGAATGCTAAAAACACAGGTTGTTATAATGAGAATATTAAAGGCAAGAATGACTAAGGATGGCGATTCATTTGTGAACGAGCAATAAATTCCGCAAAACGAGGATTTTCATGTCTGCCAGATGGACGAATTAATAACTTACAGAGGGGGAAGATCATCTGGGGAGATGTTAATCGGACAAAACGCTTCGGCTCTGAAATACAAAATTAAGTCATACAAAACAAGTGGATCAACTAGACAGATTCGAATAAACCTAAGTAATTACTAAATCCAAAAAACTCGTCATTTTGCTGAGTTGAAAACTGAACATTAAAGTAAGAAATAAACCTGGTCAGTGTTATTTGTTGAATTTATCCTGGCATTGTCGTGCGTGTTGTTATTTCGAGTGTTATTTGACTAAAATACATTTTGAGTTTTACCTCAAAGTCCCAGGGAGGCTTAACCATCTCTGAGATGTACAGGCATCGCTAATACGAATTTATACTCCACAAAAAGCGGCATATTGGCCTTGAATCTTTGACCTTCGGCAACTCTTTCTCGTTTGATATTTTAAGTAAAAATATCATCTCTATCCAATACAATAAATGAGAAAATCCAAAACTTCCCACATAAGTAACTTAATTTAATGAATGACCTTGATATTGACCCATATATTTGTTAATAGAACACATTTTTATTTAGAATAAATTTTATTCAATGAATTTTTATCTGACTAATGGAGTCTATAGACAGATTTTTTTACTAATTCTTTAATTCCTTAACAGGCATCTTAATTTCAACCAATGTTTGTGTGACCATCTGAAACTATGGGAGAAAAAAATTGAATGAAGATTTTTAATTATCGGTAAAGTCAATCTGTAGTTTTATGCTCGGTATTTGTAAAGTCAGAAGTTAATATCGATGACAAAACATACCCTTTGATTGGTTAGTAGTCATTGACAGCAAGGACAATATAATCAATATATAAAAGGTGTAAAAAAGGAAGTTAGATTGCAATCAAATATGTTACACGAAGAGCACCATAAACCATGAATATTTTTTGGTGTCAAACATCAGTTTCCATGAAAAATTTCATATTAACCGACTATTCAGAAACTCATTCAACACAGTCTAATATTTTCTCCGTCACATCAGTAACACCTTCTATTAGTCCTATACTCGTATTGGATAGTACAGAGAGTTCATAATTGTGCATAGGAATCTTCTTGTAATGAAGAATTCCAATAAACCTTGGTTGTACTAAAACAATTACATCTGACATGTCGTATTGAGAATAATTTGTTTTAGCATTCACGATCAGATAAGATAAATCAAGGTTTATTAACAAGCAACAGAATTAGCAATTAGCAAACCAATGAGGCCACTGCTGCCAAACAATATTCGCAATTAGCCAAAGAACTCTCGTGGAGCTTTTTAAAAGCCAACAGGTTTTCGCGGAGATCCGATTTTATGGTGTTTCATATCCACAAGGTCAATCATTGAAAAAATCTAGTCGTATCAAATTCTTTCTAGATTATTGGTACAATAAGGTTTCAGAGAAGGTAGTTGTGTGCAGACTGTCTTTGTCGATAAAGAGGCCATTAAAATAGGAAATACAGGACCGGGATAAGCCCAGACATTTAGAAGGCCTTCGACGTCGACCTCATGTGTGCTCTTGTGGTGTATGTTTTTGTTTCAAAGCGCTGGACAGTAATTATTGTCATTTGATAGTCAAAAATAATAATCCTCGGTAGGAAAAAAAGAATCTATTTTTTGGAAAAAAGACTAAATGTCTTTTACTTTAAGAAATAAAAACAATGGACCAAAGTACTATAAAATGTAAAAAAATAATCTATGGAGATAATGTGAAAAGCAAACTATATCACGATTCAATATCGAGATAGATACGTGCAGATTCAAGCACAAAAAGAAAAATTAAAATATTGATTAAAATAGGAATAACTTAACAAAAAACCACGACAAGCCTATATTAAAAAAACTAGGAAAAATGATTTTCCACCTAAATCATTGGAATTACTATATCATCAAAATTGTGATCACATGGGATAGGCCTATGATTTAAATTAGTAGAATGCCTGAAACAATTGAATATTGTTGAGAGAAAATAGCTATTTAAAAAATTTTAGAAATCATGATCGTGTCGAATCCAAATTCAACAGATCCAAAAAGAGGTTGACAACTGAAACACGCGATTTTTAATTATTTTATTGTTCCCCAAATGAAACACAAAAAACGGAACAAATAAAATCACGCTCATATTTGCCAAATTATCCTCATGTGAATCCATGCAAGTCCGTCTTGGACGTGAAACCCTGGTCTCCATGATTCCATTATATCTATTATATCTTCCTCCATATAAGAGCATAAGGGGTTTCATGTTCGTTATAAACGCTATAAAAATTATTGAATTATAATTTTTGACTAGTCACAGAAAACAAAATCTAGTAGCTAAATTATCAAAGTAATTTATTATTGCACACTCACGATCCTCGGGAGGTGGACTGGCTAATGCAACGGTTCTCGATCGCCATTATCCGGGGAAACAGTTTGGCAATCCGCCAGGTTACATATATATCGTAAACATAATAATGATTTTTTGAACAAAAAAATTAATTTATTATTTTTTGATTATTTTGGCATTATTATCTAAAATAAATATAGTTTCCATATAAATGGCCTCGGAAGATCAAAACCGAATTGACGACACAATAATCGCCCAATTTCAGACATTCGAGGACTTCCTCGACTCCCAAATAACCCCTCTCGACCTATATTACCTAGAAGTACCATCTCCTCTAATCCAGGACGACGAGTTGGCCAGACAGCTAGTAGAATTGGGGTACCGAGGAAGTGGGGAAGTGCTCAAAAGAGAAGAATTTGACCAGCGAAAAGCTGAGAACGAAGCAGCAAAACTAACAAGCAAATTCAACTCAAAGTCTGACAATTTCTTTCATTTTCTCAGGAAAATTGCGAGTTTGAATAAAGAAATAAGCGACGTGTTTCTCAAGGAACTGGCAGCAAGAGAAGAGGCCAACAGAAGTGGGAAACTCAGCGTATTACGTAACCCTAAGACACGCAGACCATCATATATATTCGGGATAAAAACAAAAAACAAGAAATCAGCGGATACATTGACTATCAGGACAGACTGGCCAATGAAGATTTTGAGCCAATTTTTTCTGGAAAAAAGAAATTACTTCCCAAGCCGACTGATCTTAGGTTTTTAGAAATCTAATGTCAGTTTCTATAATTGGGAGACACAGGCTTCTTATTCGAATTCTTCTCCCAATTATAATGTGATAACAGATAACCCCAGTGGTCTGTTTTTTAAGAATAAAAAAGACAGAAAGTTAATATGTACAGATCCAAAGGCTTTGACGGTTTATTATTATTGGTAGGGATCTAATAACAGCGAAATTACAAAAAGGATTTCCATTCCATCTACTAAATATTTACAAATCGTGCTTTTTGATCACAAAACTCGCAGAAAGTACAATTTTATTATTTATGTAGAACATTTCTGTGAAATCAAGTACTTATTAATCAGTTAAAAATTTAATAAAATAAATATAAGAAATTCATAATTTCCAATTTCTAATACAATGAATTTGTTTTCAAATTAGAGATCATTAATATTGTAGATAAATTGAGAAAAGCTTGTTCACCTCAATCGGCAGAGCATGGGAATTGTAATTCTCAGATCCCCTGTTAGATTCCCCTATCTGACTCATGAATCATGTTAATATAAACATCATTCTTAATTTTTGGAATCTGTTGATTACATCAATATTTCAAGATAAAAATTAGAATTAGTGATTACAGCTTAGTTGGAAATGTTAACTTTATATCACGCAAATTTTCACCAGTTTGAGACGTTTAGGTTTGTAGTTTCTTTTTTTAAAATGTATCGAATTTTATGCAGAGTTGACGATAAGAGTTTATTTCAAATATAATACTTTGAATCGCTCAAATTTTTTGGAAGTGGAATCTGCACTCCAGCAAATGCAAAATAAGGGTAATTAAGCAAAAGAGGGCCATATTACAGCATATCTCCATTTCTATTCGTCCACTGCTTAGAACCGTTGAATAGAGTCCTTAGTGCTCAATTTAAACAAGTATTTTTTGAATATGACGGAGGAAGTTTTACTACCAACCATCTCATGTTTGTATCTCCACAAATTCATTTTTTTAAATCAGCGGCTTTGAAAAAGGCATCGAATTTTGGCATCATCCTTTTCTGGGAAAAATTTTCAAAAAAATAGAATTAAATTAATTAATGCCAAACGATTTCTCTAATTTAATTATGACAATAAATAATTCGGTCTACGGTCTTGTGGGAATGATTTATATGTTATTATCCTTTGTGTTTTATGTGTGTGCACTCAGTGGGATTTGCCAACTTTTATGGCGTATTTGGCAGTTCATTTATCTGTATGTGATGGCTCCACGTTTGAAGAGTGTCGATTTTAATAAACACGGAGAATGGGCAGGTTTAAAAACTCAATAAAACCTACAAAAGTGATAACTGGGGGGACTGACGGTCTTGGTCTCGGATACGCCAATTTTTTTGCAAAAATCGGAATGAAAATTGTCCTTATTGCACGAAATAAAGAAAAACTAGAAAACGTGGCCGATCACATTGGTAGTTAAAAAAATAATTCCAGAAAAAACATTTGGCGTCCAAACCATGACTGTGGTTGCTGATTTCTCAGAAGGATACAACCTCCGAAATCATTTGAAGGAGTCCCTGAGTTCCCTGGACATCGGAGTCCTCGGTTTGTCTATTTTTAAACACTTTTAGTAAATAACGTGGGGATTTCCTACCCGTTTGTGTTGTCCTACCACGAACTGTTGCACTATCATAACGATATAAGTCAGAATATGATTGCTGTCAATGATATTTCTCTTCTAATGGCAATAAGTAATGTTTTAGACTGTAGATGACTGATATTGTGCTCCCGCTCATGCTGGCTAACAGGAGGGGGGTGATCCTCAATATGAGTTCTCAGTCGGGAAATAAACCTGCTTCTGCATATTTGGCACTCTACTCGGCCTCCAAGGCGTTTGTTTCGTTCTTTTCTGAAGCGCTCTGTCAAGAATATGCGAATAGTGGAGTCATTATTCAAAGTGTGTGTCCATCCTTTGTGGCTACTTCTATGACCAGGATGAAGCCGTCGATGTACGTGCCTTCCGTAGAGTCCTTTGTTGAGAGCCACTTGGCGATGGTGGGACGTGCGAGTAGTGTGGATGGCTATTGGAGTCATGCTTTATATGTTTTGGTGGATTATTACTTGTAGAATATGTTTTTTCCTGAAATTGTCAAGTCCTGGATCAGTATTTATGTCAAGAATTCTATGCGGAAACGGAATGCCAAAAGACTAAAAAGAATGGCTCAGGAAACTTGTTCTTGAAGGTTTTTGTTGGGATATTATTTGGTTTTTACATTTTTATGGATTTTTGTTATAATTTTTTTGATATTCCAAACTAGGGCAGAGAGTTCTTATTTAGTATTAGTTAAGACCTTCAGCCAACTTATTCTTTCAGTCAGGAAGATAAACATGGTAAAAATGTGAGTCTCAGTTGTGTTTTTAATTAATTTTTCGACCATCTTTTTCAGTTTTTAAGCAATTGGGAACTCAGGATACAGGATTTGACATTCTGCAGAACTGAAAACTAAAGCATCTTAGGAATCAGAGTATTTGACGAATTTAAGAATAATATTTTTATTATTGAAAATAATGACTTGCAAAATTTATTGATGTCTATTATTGTGGGAAAATCCTGTGATTATATATTTTCCTAATATCTAAACGGATTTTCTTGGAATATAACGTAAAGAACTAGTTAAAAATTAATTTTCGTTAAAATTAACAATGCTTAAATTTCGTCGTTCAAAATCGATGGGTTAAATGTAAAGAAATATATTTAGGCAATACAAAAATTAGGAAATCAATCGAAGAAGAAGCAACAAACGAAGAAAAACAAAACGAGTCTCTTCTAGCTAATATTTATAGACCCGAACAAGAGCAAAACAACAACCAAGTTAATTATTTTAAATAAAATTTAAAAGGAAGAAACGTCCGAGTCCAGTCAATAGTATTTTTGCTGATAATGCTTTTAGATTTAATAACTCATACTGTTTAAAATGTTATTTTTCGGAATGATTTGTTAAATAGGAAATGTTTTATGATAGTTTCTATGAAATTCACACAAATGACTTCCTTATTATAAGAATTAAAAATAATATCTGTTTTAACGACCCCGAGCAATGTCCACATTATTGACTATGTTGGCTTTAAATAAATTATTTGGAGATAACCAGGAAATCTTAAAATTCACCATTCTTATGTTACTCTGTCCCTTACCACCAAAATATTCAATATCAGTGCTTTTATAGTCGAATACTTTATTCCTTCAAATACCAATCTTAGAATTTATCGGTAAGGAAAATTTTTCTCCATAATTTCTCCATTCCAAAAGCCCAAGTCAAAGTTTAAAATTTTTAAAAAAGCATGGGGTGTGGTGAACAAACATTCTTCAAACAAACTCGTACTTAATAATTAATAGAAAAATTTGATTTAAAATTAAAAATGTTAGAAAAATTATGTTTGTTAAGGAACATAAATTCCACAATCTATAATCTGCACAGATTTGATTGGTCTTTGGTTCTCAAGTTCAAGATTTTCAATCATTTCTAACACTCCCGAACCTTCAATCAAATTCCTGAAATAACAAAAATGGTGATCACCCGAAGGCGACATGTCTTTTATTCAGCCAAGGACATGGTTCGAGAGTAAAATAAAACTGAGATCCGTTGGAGTGTCGCCCTTTGTTGCACATTCCCAGCACTCCCCGTCGGTCATGTTTGACAGTATAATTTTCATCTTCGAAAGTAGTCCCAAAAACGGACTCTCCGCCATCGCCTTGTTGAAACCAAAAGTCTTAAACAAATCAATCATTCCAAACCTCCTCCCTGAATCCAACCCTTCCTAACCACTCTGTGGATGAGGGAATTTTTGTATGTTATTTTAAAGTCGTTTTTCGACATTTCTTCTTCTCCGACACAAATTCTTTTAAAATTTTTGCATGTTTTTGGCACTTTTTTAACGTACAACTATATTTGTAGAAAGTTCTGCAACCTCAATCACTAATTTTCCGACGTATTCTTCGTCTATTGCAATATCGAGATAAACAAATTCGTTCTAAACTTTGATTAGGGGACGAACGCTATTTCTTTGAATAGCCTGTTTATAGTCGTGGTCAGCCAGAGCTTCGTAAACCAGTTCATTTCGAGGATCACTGAAATCAAAGTTATTTTCGACCCAGAAATTAAAATCGACTTCATCCCCGATGTATTTCTCATTACAAAAGCACATAACAGAACTATTGAAACCCCAAACCTCACCGCCCAGGGCCTATTAGGTTATTTTTTTTATATTTAATGCCAATTTTGTTTTTTGAACAAATTCGGTCCATTGAAATTCAAAGTAATCTCTGGTCACTAGTTTCCTCACATTTTTACTGAAATATTTATGCAGATCCTTATCATTTTATATAATGCTCGTACCATAGCTGTATATTTTACTTTAGCATACTTTTCGGAGTTAATTAATCCGCGAATTTCTATTTCATAGATTGAGGTAACCATGGAATTGCAATAGTAACAATTTTACATTTTTTAAACATTCACGAACTTGGAAAGTTTATTTAAATATAAATTATGTTGTTGTTTTTTATATAGTCTCAAATTCTATGTTTGTTCAGAATTTTTAAATTATAATTTTTCAGAGAAACTTGAATTTCTTGAATTTTTATTTCCGATGAATTTAAAGTTTCCTTTGAGGGACAATAACGCCGAATTTTGTTTTTAATAACCAAATGAGAAGTGCTAATACAAAATAAACAATGGAATATATTGAGAATAAATCCTTTTCTAATTACAAAAAATTTAAATCAGACTTCAATGTAATTTTATTAGTTTGAACAATTCAGGGTTAACAAGTTTTAAATCACTTAAGATTGCCTCTCCAAACGAGAAGCTCGTAGATGTCTCTTGATCCGTTGAATGTCGTTATCCATTCTATTTATAATCACATTTGCATACCTTTTAACAGTTTTAAGAATTTCTTCAAGAGTTTCTGAGCTCACATTCGACTGTTCTGTTTTGTTGTTATTTGTCATATAGTCATACATTTCGTCCAATTTGTCCTAGAAGAGAATACATGAAAACCAAACTCTGATAATAAGCGTCACTTTCTGCAAATCTTTAGTTTGACTTGAATCGTCGTCGTCAAAAAATTCAACAGCAGGGTTACAGTATTCTGTTAGATACTTGTAACACTTGTAGACTGGAACTGCGAAAAGTCGGCTTTCTTCTGCGGCAAGAATTAACTTGGCTCTTTGCATGATCGAGTTGGAATTTGCATTATCATAAACTCTAAACAATGTTTCATATTTTTAAACCGTTGGAAAGTATCAGATAACAACGCGATAAGAAGATTAATGCAAATAATGCTCGTAGAAAAAATCCAACAGCCCAATAGAATGTCAGACATGATCGGATCTATAGCATACATGTTCTATATCGTAAAAAATGTACAAATACAGTATAATCATAATCGTCCACCATCGATATTCTGAACATTGTGAATATTCCCTGTCTCACACTGTCAAAACCACTGACGGAGAGAAGCGAGACGTTCCCAGTCGAAAACCTATTCACGTGTGTAGGATAACCAGAAGAGCCTCCAAAAAAAACCCAAAAACCGCAATCTAATTATGATATTTAAAAATGCTTACAAAATGGAATAAAGAGGATTAAATATATAAAGAGGAAGCGAACGATATCTTTGATAGTGAGAGTCATGATCACAATAAAAGGTCCTTGAATGCTTTAAATTGTTTAAATTACCAAGACTATGGAAGAATTTAACAGTGAGTAGAAATCGCATCCAAAGACAGATCAAAGCAAATGAAAACACTCTTTTCAGATTGTATCCCAAATTTGCGTCATTTTGACCCAAGGCAATAAGGTGAATAATAAAACAGGATAAAAGTAATAAAAAGACAATCCAATCGATTATATTTCTTAAATTATTAACAATTTTTGTCAACTTGTTGTCAGAAAAGTAAGACGGATTTTCTGCTTTTGTAATTTCTAGTTCAATGTCCCAGTACGTTGACTCTTCTGGGTATTGTGGGTGGCAGAACTCTCTGTCCTTCATTATTTCATTTTCCCGCCACGCCTCCCATTTCTGAGAACTTTAGGTGGCCACAAAACCTTGTTGTAGTTATTGGAAACGAGGTATTCCTGTATCTCATTAAACCACGTCCAAAACAAAAAAGCCAATCCCAAAACCTGTTGATGTTGAATTGGAACAAACCCAAATGAAGATAATTCCGTAGTCTTTTGGATATGTATACTTATAAACATTTCCTCCAGGCAGTAGAAAGAACAGTACAGTCCATAATATATTGAGTAATAATGTAATGATCATGTTCATCCACGCAATCATACTATAGGAGTACAGAAACAATGGAATCTGACCGTCCGTACTTCTGCCACTTGACCCGAATAAGTTTCCTGACTATTGGACATTCAAATAATTCATAAATGTCGTTATTTACAATTGTCTTGATCTATGTTCTGCTAGTTTTATTCCGAGAAGAATGTCAAACCAGATTGGGTGGTGAGAAGTCGTCTGGGGAGTCTAGATTTTGTCAATATTAAATTAACTCTTAATATTTTCAAGGCAGTCTAAACGATATTCCTGTCGGCGTTTTCTTTTATCCCTTTTATGGAGTTTTTCCAATGCTTCAATTGCCTAGGAAACAATAAAATAATCCAAAAAGTACAATTTTAGGCATTTTATTGACCATCCAAATTATTGGCGTCTGTCCGTTGTAGTCACGTTCTTCGACAGGAGCGTCGTACTCAAGCAGTAGAAGCGCTGCCTCGCTACGATCTAGAACTCAGCAAATCTGGAAAAACCTAGTTCTGCAGCCAAAAAAAGTGGAGTTCTCATTTTGTAATCTTTCACGGTTTTGTAGCTTGCGCCATGTTTTATTAGTGCTTTTAAAGATTTTACAGAGTCGTTTTTTGCTGCATAGTGAACAGGCGTTTGCTTTTCAATGAAAGTTTCTGCCTCAACGTTGGCTCCATTTTGAATCAAAAATTCAATCATTTCGGGATAATCTGCAGTGGCTGCAACATGCAGAGGGGTTCTCCCAAATTTATCTTGAACGTTCAATTTTGCTCCATTTTGTATCAAATATTCGACTATGTCAGTCGACCAGTTACTTGCTGCCTAGAAACCATTTTTGTCAAAAATCGATCACATCATGAATTATTGTTTGACCATAGATATCCACTTCATTTACATCTGCACCTGCGTTAATAGCGGCTTCGATTAGATTAATATCAATTTCAGGAATTTCGGACTGCCGAGACTCCATTCTTTAAGGGTTTTTTTATGTTGAAAAAAACTTGTTAAAACTTTCAAAATATGTTATTAGTTTTGAGTTGGTTTCGGTCTTATTTTCTTTTGAAACTCCAAAAAATATTTTTTTAGCTAAGAATTATATTTTTGATATACATGATTCGCTCATTCTTCTTTTGGATGCGTACTTTTTGACGACGGAATATACTCCTGAGACCTCCTCAAGTTTTGTCATTTTCTGACTATAATTGTGTGAAACTAAATTTCCATACACGTTTGGATCTTCCGAATCAACATGGACAGTTAAAAATTCCATTTTAAAATTACAGAATTAGAGGTAACTAATTTTAAAAATTTATCTTAGAAACACAATATATATATAATGGGTGACCAATATATAATTATACTTCCAAATATATACTATCAAAATAGGTAATCAATTTTTACGAAATATCTTGATTTTAATTCTTCTTTGCTCGTTCTAATTTTTTTAAAACAATATTTAATTCTATACTAGTATCCTATAGTAAAATTAATTTCCTTTTAATATTTCACCTGTGAAACAAGCCGATTGAAGAACATTTAAAGACATTTTATTGACCAAAGGACCAGGGTAAGCCAGTTAATTAGAATCCCCCGTGATCCCCGATTCATGTTGCAAGCAAAGGAAATCCTTATGATCTGCCCACAATGATCTGACTGAGACGACAATGTCCCAAGAACATTTAAATATGAGAGGAGCACAATTCATATTTGCATCGCGAAATCCCTATCATCCTTGTTTCGCTTAAATCTTCGTTCACTGAAAAATACCCCGGCAAATCTATATTCCCGGACCCTTGCTAAAATCGATGGCCTGCACCGATGTTTACATCCAATGAAAAGAATTTACGATTCGATTTCAACGTCGGCAATCTTCAAGCTGACGCCTTACACGGTGCTCAATAAATTGCCACCAGATGTTCACCCCTCAGAAATGCTTCTTGACCGTTCCGCTCAGATAAACATCGCTTGTGTCCGCTCTGACCATAACAACTCACTAAACCACTATGCACACAAAATGGACATTTCGATCTCCCCCTTCTGTAACATTCGCTGTGCTGACGAACACTTACTGCTTATCTATTCTGCTGTCCTGGTCTTCTTTTACTATTTTATTTATATATCCATATAATATTAGTTTTTCTAATATTAGAATTACATTTGATTTGATTGTGGTTAGTGCTATTTGAATTCTGTTGTAATGGTTTTACAATCTGAGAGCATTCAGCAGTTACTTTCAGCCGAAAAAAGGGCTGGCCAAAAGATAGCTGAGGCACGTGAATGTATTTTGCTCAGAGAATACTTTTAGTTAAAGTCCGTGAACTAAAACGGGCAAAAGAGGAGTCTCAAAATGAAGCAGAAAAGTATAAAAAAGATAGAGAAATCGAGTTCAAAGAATATGAAAATAAAGTTAGTTATTAAATTAGTTAATCAATAGATAAAAAATGCCATCAAATCTGAGGATGACAAAATTTTGATGCAGGTAAAACAGAAAATCTCGCAATTGGACACAGTGGTTTCCTTGACTCGTGATAAAGTCGTCGATCTCGTTGTTCAGCAAACTCTCAATGTTAATAACTCATAATTCCCCTAACAGCTTTGTCTATTTTTAATAATATTAATTTTGAGATATTTTGTGCACGTGTTACCACAATATTCGATTATTTTCAAATTATTGATTATTTGAGTGAAATTAAGATAAGCGATTGTATTGCAACTGATCGTGCTTTTTGTACATTTCCTGACCCGAGTTTATTGGATTGGGATTTGGATATATTTCCGAGTTGTATTTTTGATGTTTAATGATTATAATTTATCCAGCTTAATTGCATTTTCAGGCTGGTAAGCATTATTAAAAATAATCTCTTCTGTGTAGCCGGGAATGTTTCACTCAAAATTAGGTACTATTTGATGACCTAGGACTATAAATGAGAGGGTTTTGTGCTCTCAAAGAACTGAATTTCATAGCTTTAGTAGCCTTCTTTCAGGTGTGAGAAGTGAACGCGTTTTAATAATTAAATAGTTTTGTAATCTCTTGAATCACCTTGCTTTAATCATTGTTGTTTGTTTTTTCAGTGATAGTAAATAAATTCAACTTCTAAAGAGATTCTCCCTTTTTTGTACACAAATAAAATATATCAATGCAGCCAATGTGTACAGATGTTAAAAAGCAAGAAATAATTATAACCACACACATTTTTTAACAACAACCAAAGAACGTGCAATTCTAGAACTGTACAACTAATTAAGACATTTATGAGACCAAAGACGCCAGACGACCTTAAAAGATCGGTTTATTGTTTATGTAAATTTATGCGCTATAAAATGCGGTTAGACAAATATCTATATAATGAAATACCATAAAAGTTTGCCGCTGAATCATATTTGAGCTGAAAGTGACCTATATTTAAAAATGAACAACAGTAGATACTAGTATAATTTATTTTAGCACATTTGACTGAATTCATGGACGCATCTCCGACTAGGTTCCCTGACGAAATCTTCGATATTTATAGACCAACTTACAGCCAAAAGACCTGCCACTTTTGTGGGGTAATCAAAAGGACCCCGGCCGACCTTAAAAGACATATCAGAATGCACACTGGTGAAAAACCGTTTTCTTGTTCTGTTTAATTTTGTCAATTTTTATTTGATTAAGCTATGCAATAAGACGTTCAAAGCCAAGAGGACAGCCCAGATTCACAAATTTATTCACCACGGAATATGCTCAGACGGCACAAACATTTCGAACAAATTTAAAGAAGAGCGATTGCAACTACTGAAGAAGTTCAAAGAGAGAAATTTGATTAGTTCAAATAACTCAAACAAAAACGAATGCAACGGGAATGCGAAAGGAAATAACGAATATCATGACATTCCAAAATATGACAATCATTTGAAGTTGTTTTTTGTTATTACTGAATAGTTTGTCCTGTGATATAGAATGTCTATCAATTTCAAATGTTTTGATTTGTTTTTTATTTGATAAGGAAAATGAAACCTCAACGACAAATTCTGGTTTTGATAAAACTCCAGAAAGAGACATTCCAAACAAGAAAAAATCATTTTTATGTGAATTGTGCAGAAAAACGTTTCACAAAAAGGCGGAATACCAGCGCCACAATAGAGTCCACACTGGAGAGATACCTTTCTGCTGTTCTGTAAGAGATAAGGGCCTTAGTAATAGTTGTGCAAATGCAAATTCAGGGCCTTTTCTACGCTGAAATATCACTTAAGGAGAGATCACAACATTCCAATTGCTTTAAGCAAATCCTGGGAAAACCGATTTCAAAAACTACAAAATGGCAGACGAAATTGTGGAAATGATATTTTGCTGACCAACGGATGTCGAACGAGGGACTGTAAGGAAATGTTGTATCAGGGTTTTTATGATGCTGGGCATGTTTATGTTCCAAAAATTGAGAAACGAGAGACTTTCCAAGATTATGAGACATATCGATATAATACCATGTTTGATAACAGAAATATCAAAATCGGTTTCATGGGCAAATTTGATACTAATCAAAAGGCTTTTTGATTGAATAAAACGTAGGGTGAAGTGTTAAACAAACAAACAACTTTCTTCCCTTCAAAAAGTTTAATTAGCGAAGTCAATTATATTGACTCCAATGGTGCACAAATCGCCTTTTCTTGCGAAATTTGTAAAATTATATTTAGTTCCTTGCCCGTCTGTATTCTTCACGCCACAGAACACTGCAAAGATGGAACATATTCCGAAAATTCTTCATCCTTGTCGGACACCATCATAAATATCAATACAAAATTCAAAAGATTATAAACTATATCAACAAATTTTGATAACTAATTAAATCGTTATACATCAATTTGTTATTCACATAATAAAATAAACCTTAAAAACCACAATTCCCACACATGGAATTTGAATAAATGTTTCATAAATATGATTTCTTTACAATTTTCAGTAGTTCTTTGATTAAACAACACGAGGACATAAACAAATTAGTTATTTGTTTCCCATGAAAGAAATGATAAAGTACTCCCATCTCAACTATTATCACAAATTTCATGAACGAGATACTCCATACTAATACCATATTACCTATTAGAAAAATAACATTGATTTCTCTTCAAAAACACAAGGCGCCAGTTTCTTTAAGAACATTCGACCGATCATACTTTTAGACACAATATCTTCTTACTCGCAACACTAAAACGCCTTAAAAATTCTGTCAATGACTATCTGTTATCTATTCAAAGTAGATTCAGATATAGGAAATTAACTGCAGATGTAATATGAGCGCATAGATAAATCTGGCCAAATCTCAGAAATTTGATATGGCTACCAAAATATTAGACATTGATATTAGCATGGCATTGGATACAATCCGCAGAGACAATCTAATAAAAGTCCTCAAAACTATTTTTGATGTTGACTTTATCATAATAATAATTATTATTAGAACCAAGATCACCCTCTAAAACATAAAACTAATTAATCAGGTGATCCCGGCTTCTTTGAGGAAGGTCCTCATATTTGCCCGGTGCTCCTTCTAGCCGAAAAAAAAGAGAAATTTAATGAGACAACGTATTCATCTTCTCCGTTGTTTCTTTCTTTTTTATGTTTAATTAGAGATTCGAGAGGAAAAGGCTCTCAAGAACACTTCCAACCGTTTCCGTCGAGCATTATTACATATAAACATCAAGTTGACAGTGAAGATCGGGAACGTAGAATCAAGGTCTTTCGGCGGTAAAAGATCTAAGAAAGCTTGTTGACTAAGTCAATAACTAAAGTTATTTATTCCGACGATGTAGACTTTTTGTTTCATAATAAGTCGACACTTAAAGAACTGCCAAACATTGTTCTCATGCACTGAAAGAATGATTCTTGAAAGTAAAGATGAAAAAAAACTTCGCATGCAAAAATCAACCGGGAGGCAAACAGAATAAACGAAAAATGGCGAAACGCAAAAAAAGTTGGAACACTCCTAAGAGATAGTGAAGACATTATGAGGAGAAAGATGGTTTCGATTGTTGCACTTGACAACCTGCGGACCACATGGCTACAAACCCAAGGGTGGAACAGCCTTACGTGTCAAGTTAAACAATTCTTATGTTAAGTCTATACTTTTGTACAACGAAGGAACATGGGGGAATCTGAGTCTGAACTAAAATCCCTCGATGCGTTCCACAGAAGATAGTTAAGACTTCTATTAGCATCAACTGACTGCAGAAAATCTGAAACAGTAGACCAGTAACTATAGACATTAGCCGTTAAGCCTATTCGGATACCGACGAATTAAAAGAGAGCTGAAAAATAAAAACGACCTTATAATCGCAAGAGTATAACATGCAACCCCGCATCCTGAAAAAATATGATCAAACAACAGTCTCATGTGGGGATTTAATTAGTTTTTCTTTACATTATGTTTCTATAATAGTGCATCCTGCTTCAAGCATGCACCAAGCTGTTTGGTGTCTTTGCTTACAAACCTCTTCAATTCCAGTCTCCAGAGAGGGTACGTCCAAAAATCATGGAAAAAAACTGAAGTTCGAATGGCTCGAAAACCTAAGAAACTTAAAGAGGAAGCCTCGAGCTATAGGCCCATAAGCCTAATCTGCTCTATATCAAAGATAATGGAGAGAATCGTCTACAGAAGGCTACAGTACCGGTCATATGTTTTAGACATTCTGAAAAAATCCCAGTGTTTGATTTTTCTAAAGAAAAATCCAATAAAATAAAAGTTTTTTAGTAAGTATTATCTATATTATTTATATATTTATCATTTTCATATCTTATCTTCGCTTTATCTTCGACTTCTTCATATGTTTAAGGATTTTGTCGAAATTGGCCCAGTCATATGTTTTAGACATTTTATTTAATTCATTATATTTCAATAAAATTTATACTTTTTTTCTATTTTTCGTATCGGAAACGTGTTTTAAATTAATTTGAAAGCAGTATGCCACGACTTTCTGTTGAACAGCGTCATAGAATTGTTTTTATGCGAGAAAATGGTCATACCGTACAGGAAATATCGATTTTACTTGGAATATCCAGATGCGCCGTAAATCACACTTACCAACGGTATTTGGATGGAAATGGGTTTTACGACAGACCAAAATCTGGAAGAAATTGTATTCTTTCGGCACGTGCTCAAAGGAATCTTGTACGTGAGTCTCGACGTTTTCCCAAAAAAACAGCGAATGAAATCAGAAAAGACCTAAATATTACGGAAAACGTCAGTGTCGAAACTGTACGAAGAATCTTACGCAAAAATGAACTTTTCGTAAGAATAGCAGCCAAAAACCTAGACTTTCAACTAATAATATCAAGAAGAGAAAAATATTCTGCACTAGAAACATTTCATTCGATTGGAATAAGGTCATTTTTACTGACGAGTGCCGCATCGAATTAATTTCGAAAGCACGAGAATTCGTAATGAGACCTCCTGGAAATAGATTCAATTCGAACTACACAACGAAAACTCAGAAATTCGCACCTTCAATCATGGTTTGGGGCGGTATCAGACACGATGGAAAAAGTGCCTTGATATTGTGCGAAGGAAATGTAGATTCCGTAGAATATCAACGAATCTTGGAACAAGGGCTTTTTGAGATATATGATGATAACTTTATTTTCCAACAAGATGGTGCATCATGTCATACTTCACGGTCTACAAAAAATTATTTGCTTGAAAAAGGAGTGAATATTTTAAACAATTGGCCTGCACAATCGCCAGATCTTAACATAATAGAAAATTGCTGGCATTATTTAAAGAGCAAAATCAGAAATAGAAACCCTCAGAACGTTAAGCAACTATGGGAGATGGCAAAAGATGAATGGAACAAGATGGGAGATGATTATATTCAAAACTTGTATTTGTCGATCCAAATAGAATACATGATGTAATATCGAAAAAAAAGGAGATGTAACTAAATACTAACTTGTGTTTTAATTAATAAAAACTCGTTTTAACTTTAAAAATTCCAGATTATGGATGTGCATCGTAAATGTCTAAAACATATGACTGGGCCAGTTTCGACAAAATCTATAAAAAGATCAAGATGTCGAAAATACAGTGACGATGAGATTGGGAAAAAATAAATAACTAAAAAAAATGGATAATGCTTAATGAAAAGCATTTTTTAATAAGATTTTTCTTTAGAAAAATCAAACACTGGGATTTTTTCAGAATGTCTAAAACATATGACCGGTACTGTAGTACGCCACATAGAAAAGAATCACTGGCTCTCCCACGATCAGTGGGGTTTTCGTCCGGGCCGGTCCTGTGCTGACTGCATCTATCGACTGAATTCGATAGTATCTAAAGCACGAGACTGACTTATCGACCAGTATTATCTGCTTGGATGTATCGAAGGCTTTCGACAGTGTCTGTCACTCAGTTTTGCTGGAAAATCTTGTGAATTGCGACATTAATGCGGAAACCCTTCCTAAGCCCGCTACTATTCAACGTATATATTGCAGACTTCCCTAAACCTGTGTTCATCTCAATGAATGTGCTCATCTATGCAGATGGCGTCATTATCACGGACGAAGCAGCCCTTCCGACGACGTCAGAAATGAAGCTAAAAATTTACTTAGAACAAATACAACAGTGGATGGCAGTGAAATACTTGACTCTGTAAATCGAGAAATGCACGCTCACTAGAGTGTCGGCAAAAAGAACTGCGAAAATGTTACCATATACGATCGAATCCATCCGGAGGACCTACTCGTTTCTGTACCTGGGAGTCCAATTTTCCGAGAACGGAAGGTGTGAGGAAGATATCATTCTAAGGAAAAAACGGTGCACACAAATGATCAAGTGCCTGATCAAATTCCGCCTACCCCCAGATACTGTGCTATTCATCTTCCAGGCAGCTATCCTTCCAGTACTGATGTATGGGCTGGAAGGGTGGATTTTGTCCCCCTCCAAGGCAAGAATTATAAAACTGCTGGAGAAAACGAGGAGATTAGCGCTCAAGGTGGCCTTCGGCGTAAATCTAAGAGAGAAAATACCGAGCTGGCGCAAAGTCTTTCCTATGATTGGCGAGCTTGTTGAAACCCAATTCCAAAAGTTCCTAGAGAAGAGAAGAAAATAGCTCCGGACGACCCTGTGTGTAAGGCCACTACTGGCCCTTAATTTCTTTTATGTCCGATATCCCTTTGCAAAACAAACCCTTATCTATCTATCAAGTATGTACGGTTGCTCCTTTTGGATATTTTTATTATTAAGTATATGAAATATCTAATTAGGGTAGGTCCCTTCAAGCCTGGGGGTCCTTTCAAGCCTGTGACATTTTTTATTATATTATTTTTTATAGAAATTAAATATAATTATTCTTACAAGATTTTGTTTGAAAGCCAGGATTTGTCTACCTTTTGGCGAAAAAAAAAATTTTAAGACAAAATTCCAAAGATTTGGGAACAAATAATTAAAATTTTTTTATGTTTTCCAACAACATATCTTGTAGAATCAAGATTCAGCATAATAAACTGAATATTGAGCGATGAACGTAACAAGCTTAATATTTGCTCGCGACGAGATGTCAGATTATTTTTAACACGCTTGGACCCTGATATTCAGGAACTAATTAAAATGCAAGAAAACCAAGGCTCTCATTAAATAGTTAAAAAAAGATTTTAAGTCAATAAAATTAATTAAAAAATTAAATAAGTCTTTGTTTCTTTGGTACACGAAATAACTTGGTTTGGTACATTGACGTTTTTTTTGGTACACCAAAAAAAGTTGAGAATCACTGCTATAAAATTTAGTAATGCCGTGAAAATAAAATTAAAAGATTTCAATCGTTTTGGATAAAATTTATTCAGTAGTTTGGTGAATACTATCGAAATAAAATTTATGATTATTTTTCAATAAATAATAATTTCGCATCAATTAGTAGCAATTTTTAATTAGAAAAAGCACGTTATAATTTGTTTAATTATAATTTTATTATCAACTCAAATTTTCATGGGCCCGCTTTTATCATCAAAAAATAGGAGAAAAATCAAAAAGACTTAATAGTGCATCCCGTGTTTAATTTTTCCTGTTTTTACCTCAGTCTCGATGTTAAAAAAATTAAAAAAATCAACTAATTAATTAATAATCAATTATGATTTCCATTATTTTGTGACAGGTTGTATTTTATATGCTGCCCGATAACGTCAATTGAATCTAGTCAATGCCTAAAATGTACATCAACTTTCAATCCTGTTGTTGGACTGAATTATGAGATTTGCCTTGGATTCGGTCTATCAATTATACAAACACTCTTACAGGGGCGCAGAACCGATCAAAGTTGGGCTTGACAAACCGCTCATAGACCTTTAAAATTCCATCAATGTCCCTCCCACGTGACTGCATGTCTCTCCGAACTGTCAAAATTATATACGAACATTAACTTCTACGAATAAGCCTAGTTTCTGCATCACATTTGATGAATAATTTAAGATCGCACACTTCACTGATTGTTTTGTTATGAAATGTCAGGATTCCTTCGATGATGATCACCCTCGACGGCGGGATTTCCTTGACTTTGTCCTTGACTCTAACACAGTCAAATTCTAGCACCAACCTACTGTGGGTCTTGAAGTCGTACACTGGGATTTCGACGGGCTTAAACTGCATCACATCATTTAGTTTCTCGATGGCCAAATCCATGTCAAATGCTTCTATTTGTAAGTGGGACAAAGTGACCTGGATTGTCAAAGTCGTAGTCACCGTTGTACGCTGCGGCTAATTCCTCGGGGTTGAGTTCCTTGTAGAAGCTGTCGAGAGTGAATATTTGGATGTCGTTCAAGTCATATTGAGAGCCAATTTTTTCTGTTAATAAGTTGCAGAAGTATGTCTGTTGGTTGGAAATATGTTAACTGTACTTTTCCAGATGCACTACCTCCTGCCACACCGATTATGAATGGGCGCGGAACAGTCCTCATGTTGCTATATTTAACAAATGAGTTAATTCTTTTATTTCTATTTTAGGTTAGCCAATAAATAATTAAACAATTAATTAAACAATTACATATTAAATAACAAATTTTATCACAAAAGATGACCTTATAAAATGGATTTTAAATGCCATTTTGCCTAGGATTGGCATCTATAAAAGAGAATAGTAACTAGGGCAACATAAGTCAATAAAGTCAATTTCGATTTTAGTCTAAAAATAATGGCAATCCGCCAATCATAAAAATAATAATAACTTAATTATCTGATTATCTGATGATTAATTAAAAAAATGTCCAAAAAAGTTTGTCAGGTCAATTTGGTCAATTTTTGGATTTTTAGGTCAACTTTTGTAATTAGGTCAATTTTTAAATATAAATTTAAAAAATATAATTAGGTCTTAATTTTAAACCTTAGAACGGAATCCTTTGCTTATTAAAAGAGTGAAAGAATGTTTATTTAATGAACAACTTCATGAAGATCTAACGACGATAATGTCACATGGGCCACGCGATACCTATGGGCAGCCTGTTACATTGACCTTGAATTAAGATTAACTTCAATTAATTTCATTTTATTAATAAAACCACAAAGAGTAAAAAATATTAATTATTTCAGACGTATGTGGAATAAACAATTAGATTAAAAAAGATGATTAAAAAAGATGAATTTCTACGATCATTTCACCTTTGGATTAATCTGTATTGATTGAATGTTAAGCTATATCGTGCGTAGTGAAGAATCATTTCCGATTCTAAACAAAATCTTAACAAAGGATAGAAATTGTAAATCGGAAAATGTAAAATATTACTTGATTGTTAATAACTTGATAAACAATGTATAAAATGGAAACACAGTTTCCACGTACTATAGCCAAGGAAATCCCCGTTTATGGGAAATCATGCGGCCTAGCTTTTTCAAAAAGGAAAAAGACTTTTCGCCGATGACGCCGGAAGTCTCGACGGCGATAGGAGTGAACTATTTTATAAAATGACTTAATTTCACAAAAAAAATGTATAAAATTATTTCAAATTTTAGGTTGTAAATAATATTTCTTAGGTCAATTTCTTCAATTTGTTTAGTCAATTTTTGAAATTTTACGGTCTATTAAATTGACTCTCTAAGGGCAATTTGTATTTTTAAGTCAAAAAAATGTTGCCCTTATAATAACTAAAAATAGTTATTTAACCAATGTAAATCGATTTCTTTATTGCTAGTTATACAATAGAGCAGAAAAATCATAGAACGAACATAAATTATTTTTCAAATTGTGAGATTCTTCAAGTGTCATTAAACATTTTTGGTTTTAAAAATTTTCCCTAAATTTTAAATTGGATTAAAGTCTGAAAATTAACTTGGCCATTCCAAAACGTTTATTTTGTTGGAATTAAGACAGTCAGCAACATTAAGTATTTCATTGTGTCACACATGGATAAACCTCTAATAGAAGTTGAATTCTCCATATTTATTTGTGCATCTTCAGACATTTTTGTTTTATTATTTTTAAATTTATAAATTAATTTTAATATTTCATTTTAAAATAATTTGTTCAGGTGGATTTGTGGTTTGGACTTAATAATACAAAAATGTATTTTTTAATTGGATTATTTATCTCGTCTTTCATATCCGTGAACTATCGCAAAGGATCCAACCTGTTGTACGATCCTCAGCTTCTTTGGAATGTCCTAACCCAAGAAAAATCTGTATAAATGACATGTTACCCAAAGTTTCCCATCACATTCTCTCAGTCTCTTTCTCAACCGTCGCCTATTGTGATCGTACAAATCACCAAAAGAACCGACCAGTCACATTTGGTCAGTTTTTTAGCCTGTGGAGTTTGTAGAGCTCTCTTCGGAGGACGATTGATGACACTTTGGAGACTACTCTCGGAATAAAATCACATTTCCAGTCAATTTCAACAAACAATGTTTTTTTCCTCGTTATTTCTAGTATTCCGAACTGACTGACCACTTCGATCACGTTTTATCAGATATTTTGACAAATGTTGAATTTTAGTGTTATATTAGAATGATTTTGGGGTGTTTTATGTTCAAGTTGTGACCGACTTCGAACCCTCGTTGGTGGAGAGTGAAATAGCGCAGGTCGACTTGTTTTGTTAGCTCAGATGGGTGACCAAATCGAGGGACATTTTCCAAATCATGTCATATTCAGTCAAAGTGGAGAGGGGAGTCATAATATTGAGAAGAGGGGAGTCTTGGGAGGTCATAATGTGGTGGAGGACTACATTGTGATGGACACTGTCATGTTTAACTTTGTGGTAGTCACGTTGGGTGTATTGGCTCTTGTGACTTACTTCATTGGACATGCACTGTGGTTTTTGAATGACAGTCCTTCCATTCTCAATGGAGGAATGTGCCCAAAACAGGATTAGTCTAATCATTAATGTTTTAATATTTAATTTCGACAATTCCAACATTATTTAATGCAAACTTTAAGATTTTGTTTAAAGACAGTTTCCTGAGTTAATAGTTGTGGAAAGGGAAATGCTTTGGAAAAGAAAAAAAACTAAAACTAGGAAATTTTCCTCGTCCCAAACAAATACAGGAAATTTCAAAAACTATGCTACTGTTATGAACGAATAAGATTGAAGCGAATCAAATCCTGCAAAGAATAATATTAGATAGCTGCAAAATATAAAGGACTCTGAATTTTTGGAATATTTCTGTGGTTGATGGTAAAATGTCCTTATAATAGGAGAAAATTTCAAATCATTCCCAAAGATATTAAAAAACAACACGACATTGGAAGAAGAATTGCTCTCCATAGAAGTAAACCACGGAAATCAGCATGACTCTAACAGAAAATTCAATTGCCATTTTTTGCATCAACAGCAAAGCAATTCTTTCCACATATTGTGATGTTAATAAAAATTAACTGACATGCTGTGAATCTAATTAATCTGTAGAAATAAAATCTGGAATAAATAATCACTAATTGTTTTTACACAAATTGTGTAAGCAGATGACTTCCAGGTAGTATATATATTAAAATTTTTTTTACTAAATTGACATGATTCTAATTCTTTTCCTATCTTACATCACACAGCAGTGTATTCAAAATGTATTTTTATAATTATAGTCGTTGGAGAAGTACAAATAAGTTCGGCAACATTTTCTGGGAACGACCGTGCGACTACAATTTTTTGTCCACCAGCTATGATTTTTTCAAAGTGTGATTTCACTGGACTGGCTGACGGAACATTCATGCAAGGAACAATGTGCTATGGAAAAGGTGCTAACAATCAAGATTACACGGTAATAACCCGAAATCAGATGTTCTATTCAGATTACGGGGACATGCGTCCCTTTGACAAAATACAAATCCATTTTGATAAGAAGAAATATGTTTAACAGTATGACATTGACATGTCCGCTAAATTCGGTTATTAGTGACTGCCGTATATACAACCCGTATGAATTGGATGTGCCTATTTTTGCAGATGGATAGCATCAAATTTGTATACAAAACAAATTACAAACAACCAATGCGATTTTACTCGCACCAATCCAAATTTCAATGGTAGAACTGTCGCGGAAATAACCTGTCTTGGTTTGTTAGTTTAGAATATAAAATAGAGGAAATTAATATGAATGTTACCGGCTTTCAAGCAATCTCCTCCAATGGAAAAAACAGCTCATCTGTGGTCTGTCCCACGGGATATACAATAATGACGTGTGAGTGCAGTTCAGTCGACAAGTGCTTATCCACTAGAGTTACTGGCTTCCAATGCATTGCCACTTTTTCAGAAATTCAAAATGGATTTAAAGTTCAATATTTTGTTGTATTAAAAGGCCATTGCCCAATGTGTAAAAGACGACGAACTGAAAACCGTTGTTGTAACTCCGAGTTCTCAGCAAGCATCTCTTGACTATGTCACAGGATGCACCATAACTAGGTATTACATGTTTATAAGGAACTTTAGTTTTCCTCCTAACCTATCATTTTTGAGCATAAAGAACATTCTAACGAATAAATGCCTGTTTATAAGTCCTTGCGTTGGCTGTATCGTCGAAGCAATTTTGATAAGTAAATATGCTATTTTAATAGTTTGTTCCAAAAATAAGACAAGTCAGTGCCACAGGAGGGGCAGCCGATGTCTCTTGTCCTATCGGGACTAAATTGGTTGAGTGCCACTCGATAGAAGCTATTGGCTTTATCAGAGGAACTCAATGCATTTCTCATAATGATAAGGTTTGAATGTGAGTTATATTTTAGACTATTGCTTATTGCCAAGAGTTTCCACACTCGGTTATTAGTTACGTGCATCAAGTTATTAATTCCGGTGTATCTATTTTGTCATGTCCCGCTGGAGAACGTGTTTTAAACTGCATTTTGGATGCAAATCAGATCCTAAACGCTCAGTACATCATCAATAATCAATGCTATTACTATGTAACAAATACTCAAAATGTTAAAATCATATGTGAAAGTATATTGATAAATCATCATATTAGAACCCTATGGACTCCAAATTGATAGCAATGCTACATTTGTTGCACAAACTGGAACAGCAAATTCCGTTTCTGTTACTTGTCCGTCAGACCATTACCTTTCCGCATGTGCTCCTAAAAGTCCGTATAATTTCACATCTTCTAACATTACTGGCAATACTTGTAATGTCTATCCGACCGTTTCCAATAACATAGTACAGGTATGTCTTGTTATTAAATGTCAGGGGAAAGCAATCTGTATCAAAAATAATTTTAACTACATTGTTGAATTGAACCCCTATTGATCAGGATATTACTAATTATTTAACTAATTTTAATTTTTTCGGTTACTAACAATCAATTTTTGTGTTTTATCATTATATTCCACTCTTCAAATAATATAATACAAATTTCGGTACCGAGAGTCGAATCCTGATATTTGCATGTATTATGTGACTTGGCGGATAAATACGAATTGGCAAAATTCCATTTTACCTTACAAAAATCTTAATTTTACTTTGAACAAATCATAATATTTTAATCATAGATTAACTTTCAAAGAATACTCTATTTAAAAATGCTTGCTTTATCTCGACTCGATTATTTGATAAATGTTAATTATTTCGACTTTTAGATAAAATGGAGATTCGAATTTATCTAACCGCAACAAAGAGTTCGTTCTATAATCTTTTTTAACTTGACTATGTATAACTTAGATAAGTATACTTTATCTCCGACAATAAATTCTTATTTAATATTGTGGACATTCATTCCTATTCATTGACTCGTAGTAAGCTGAGTTTCAATCAAGCGGATTTAAATCAAGTTTGAAATTTTTGAACTTGAACAATTAGAATTGCCCAAATATTTCTCATGCGTTAAGCGTTGTCCATGTCCATAATATTCGGCAAATAGATGATTCATTTTATTTTGCCATTAATTTATTATTATTAAAAATCGTTTACATGATTTCACACCGAATCGCAAAAAGAAAAAAAACCGCGTACAATGAGGGGAAAAATAGGAAAATGAATGTCCACAAAATTAAATGCGAATTTAGTGTCGGAGATAAAGTTAGATAAAAATAATAGATAAATTCGAGTTAAAACAGACAATGAGAGAAACTCTATGTTCCGGTAAGATAAATTTGAGTCTCCATTTTATCCAATTGCTGAAATAATTAACATTTTATTAAATAATCAAGTCGAAGTAAATCAAGCAATTTTATTTAATAAATAAAATATGCCAAAGTTTAATCAATGATTAAAATTGTATGATTTGTTTAAGGTAAAATGTAACCGGTTGCCCATTCGTATTTATCAGCTCATGTCACATATTATGCAACATTATTTTTTGACATTGGTTTGCGTCATTAATTCTTCAAACGATAACCGTTTGATAATTTATCATAAATAAATAATTTTAATTAATTAAATTTTAATTTAATAATATAGTTTCTGGTGATGTTGAGACTCAAACAATTTACACATTCGTTTAGTCGTTTTATTAATGTCAATGAGAGATATGCCCGCGGATCTGACCGTAATAATATGCATTGTGTATCTATTCAGACCATGGATCAAAATGGGGTTATATATCTTTTCTGATAGGCCTACCTACCCTGGGAGCTGTGGCTGTGTTTGTCTACAATCGTGAAATGGAGCACCTGAAGCACTATCATCGACCAGAGTACATTCCATATGATCACCTGTATACCCGAAAGAGGGCAAATTCAATTTGTAAAATTAGTAGAACTACCCATGGGGAGACGGGAAACACACACTTTTCCACAACCCCAAAGTTAACCCCATTCCAGGAGTCGGCTATGAGGTAGATGAATGACTAATATATACTCACTAACCTCTGTTTATTCGATTAATAAAATTAGGACTGTTTTCATGAGAAATTTAAGCTGTCAATGTTTCAGCTGATCAATGCCTAGGGTAGATAGTTGTTGGAGAGAAAGAGTAGTACTTTCTTCTTAGGCTTTGTAATTTCCTACACAAACTAATTTTCACTTATTTCCTGACTTCTTTAATAAGTAAGAGTGGAACTGAGTATTTCTGCAAAATTAATCAGCAAGGGCAGAATTACATCTGGAGTGTTATACAGCAGTTTTTGCGTACATCATTTTGTTTTCAGGACAATGTCAGGTGAGCTGAAGTTTTAAGAGGATTTATTTTCCTGCAAAGAAGAGATATTATTTTTCAGAAGTTGGCTTAAAGAAGCTTTGAGCGTCATTAAGTGGACTGTCTATGTCGAAGCTTCTATATTTTTTAATCTCGCCAATTGTCACAGTTACATACTTAACAAAGTTTGTGTTTTTCTTTTAAAGAACGTAATCTCCTAAACTGCTATATAATCCGACTTTGATTTGAAAGAGAATAAATCGCTCTCAAATAACATCAAGTGATCATAAACTATTGGTAATCAAACTTCTCCTAAAGAGAAGATTTTAGATTAACAGAGTCAAAAACAGACACAGAGAAGCCAGATTTGCAATCGAACTCTTAAGAAACAATCCTGACTACAGAAATAACTACTCAACTAAAATATCACAAACCATAGAATCGATCAATCTCAATTTACCTGGTGAAAGTATATGGAATAAACTCGCAAACAAAATATAATCAGTGGCTAAACATACGATTGGGACAATTCCCAAAACCTTCAAAGAAATACATGACCCGGATATATATTATCTTTCTCATTTACAAAAGGATCTACGTATCAAATACATAAACACCCACAACCAAGTGAAAGCAGATGAGTTCAAAATCCAAAGAAACAAAATCATGCGATAAATCAAGAAAAAATGTCAGAAAAATTACGAAACAAGGCTACAAAACCTTGAAAATGAAGTGGGAAAGTACAAAAACGAAGCGCAAATGTATGCATCTGTAAAGATGCTAGCGCGAAAGAAGAAATCTGAAAACCTAACAGTTCATGATGAACTCGGAAGAACCACGCACAGACACTATAGCCGACCACTTTGAAAAATATTTCGAATTTTGACAACGAAGAAACGCTTTATCCTTTTGATGGAGCGCCCAGAAAGCTATCAAAAAAAATTACTTTAACGAAAGTTAAAAAATCTGTGACCAGACCAAACAACTCAAAAGCTCCAGGTCCAGATAATGTTAATGCAGAGCTCATGAAATATGCTCCTGAAGAGCTTCAAAAACTTATTACTTACATTTTGAACAAAACTTTTGAAGAACAGTCCATAATTAACATTGGAATCGGAAATTTAATCCCCTTACATAAAGCGGGGAAGAAAAAAGGAAAGCTAAACAGCTTAAGACCAATCATACTACTCAACTCACTGCGTAAAATTTTATCACTAATTGCTCTGGAGAGAATTAAAGGCCCACTACATGAATTTATAGGACCTAGCCAAATTGGATTTGTCTCTGGAAGATTAAATTCCGATGCTGTTTGGACCCACAAATGGATGTGTGCTTTGTGCCAAAAATATAAAGAGGAGTATCACATAATGAGAATTGACATATCTAAAGCATTTGATTCAATCAGTAGAGTTAAGATGATAAATAATTTTTACTATTTGTTTTAGACAATTAAAATTGTTGTTTCATTTAATAAAATATTTAATACAGTTTTAAAAAGCACATGTCAGACGGTCTTAGCCTACGTGGGCTCGCCAATGGATTTTTTAAAGGTCAATAAATGAAAGCACATCTTAGATAATAAATTAAGCCAAGCTCTCGAATACTACACCAAGGCAATCGAGGCCACATCTCCTGGCGAGGATTTGGCCATCCTCTACGCCAATCGAAGCATAACCCACCTCAAACTCGAATGCTACGGAGCCGCTGTGGCCGACGCAAATAACTCAATTCAACAAAACGAGAACTTCCTTAAAGTCTATCCATGTCCCCAATTAGCAGGGCTACTACCGACGTGCATGTGCTTACATGGCCTTAGGAAAATTCAAAGAAGCTCTCAGAGACTTTGACAGCGTAATCTTTTCTGATTTCAGTCTGTAGGTTCTTAAGGTCTGCAAAGGAGATAAATTTGCTATTTCTAAACGAAACGAATGTGAGAAAACACTCACACGAAACAAGACATTGAAGGCTCTCAATTCGATAGATTTGAACTCAGCTTTTTCCACAAAGGACATTGACAAGATTGGTTTATTTATATATCACAATTATAGTGGTTGAGGACACATATGACGGGCCAGTTCTCAGTCAGAGACAAGTGACGGGCCAGTTTGTAGAAGAATTGACTGAATGTTTAAGAAATCAGAAACTTTTACATAAAAAATATGCATTTCAGGTTTGAAGGTGATTTAAATGGAAATAGTTGGTCGAATTGGGGACCGAATTGCAGAGAAGGTTGCCCACTCTGAGGGAAATTGACTTGTCCAAATATTCCAAACTGACTATTTGTGGAGACATTCACGGCCAGTTTTACGACCTTCTCCACATTTTTGAAATGAACGGACCCCCTTCTGATGACAATGCCTATGTAAGAATATCGGTTGATCAAAAATAGCTTTTTAACGGAGATTTTGTGGATCGTGGGTCTTTTTCAGTGGAGTGCATTCTCCTGCTGATTTCCTACAATTTGTTATTCCCGAACAGTTTTTTCCTGAACAGAGGTTGATGGACTGACTGAGTGCAGGCAACCACGAGACAGTGACAATGAATCAAATGTACGGATTCGAAGGGGAGGTTAAGCACAAATATAACTCCGATTTGATGATGAGTTTTACTAATCTGTTCAACAACCTCCCATTGGCCTACCTCATCGACCAACAGGTATTCGTAGTCCATGGAGGACTGTCTTCCACTGACACGACGATTGAGGATATTAAAAACATAAAACGTGTCTGTCAGCCCCCTGATCAAGGTTGGTGGAGGAGTTGTTTATTTTAGGGAGTTTGATGTCTGATCTTCTGTGGTCTGACCCCCAGGTGTGTGAGGGGGTGGGGGAAAGCAAGCGAGGGGTGGGGATTCAGTTCGGTCCTGATGTTACTAAACGGTTTCTGGAGACCAATCAGTTGCGGTACATTATTCGGAGTCACGAGGTGAAGGAGAAGGGGTACGACATCGAGCACGACTCTGCGTGTATTACAATATTTTCTGCCCCGAACTATTGGTTTGTAGGTCTGGTAATGTTAGTGACTCTGTGGGCAATTTGGGGGCGTATATTACACTCACACACGATGATCTCAGTCCTAAGTTTTCTACTTTCTCTGCTGTGGTGGGAGTAGTTTGATTATGTTGATAGCCTCACCCCAATGTCCCCGCCATGAGGTATGCCAGTCAGTTTGTCTGAAGATGCGTCAGACATTCATTTTTTGTTATTATATGCTGTTATTTACCTATTAATCAGCAAGGAATGGTGTTATTTATTTTTTTCTATTAATTGGGACTGGGTTGTTTAGCAACCACAAATATGACCTTATAATTAGAATATATGACCTTATTGGTTAGAAAATGTGACTTTATAGCCAGATAAATTCAGCAATTTAAAATTTTAAATAAAATTTTCCAAGAGGCTGGGATTTAACCCACAACCACGTACTTCCCAAAAATACATGGTTAATAAATCATTCACCTTACGTCAGTTCTAGTGGAACTTATATCTCATTAAGAATTAAATTTTTTTAAAATAACACATTTAATAAGGTTTAATATTTTCCTCCTTGAAGTTTCTGCCTTTCGCTAATAGTTTTTTTAGCATCGAGAAACTTCTTTCGACAGATAATGTGGTTCCCGGACATTTCCATAAATACACGAATTATTCAGCAGGGAAATCTCACAAATTAGCTTATTGAATGCTATTCCATGGCATTGAATTTGTTCTTTTTTTAATATTGTGCAATCTCACATGGATCTTCCCCAAATTCGATAGAATTAATACATTGAATAACATCTTTAACAATATAAATAGTATCTTCACATTTCTTTATTCCTTTGCTTAGACAGTTGTATGATGCTATGTTTGCTTGGTTCCGCTCTAGTCAATCAGAATTTATCGCCATCTTTGCATTCAAAATAATTTTTCAATAATTCGATAACGAGGAAACTATCTTTCGGAGATTTTGTTCAAATTTTTTGAATAATATGTTGCAGCATTAAGCCAGCTGCCCCAAACTTGTGACAACAACATCTGAAGGTAGACCAAATTCTGAAAAAAACTTTTGACAATTTTTAAGCGTCACAATCTTCATCGATGATATTAAGAAATCGATGTCTTGATAGTGAGAAAGCACTTTTAGTGCACAATTATGAAGTAAATGAACAAAGAAGATGAATGATATTCGGATAAAATATACGTATGCTAAAACGGCTGACATCATATATGGTGCAGGAAAACAAACTTTTTTCTCTCAACTTGTAATTTCGTAAGCAATCATCTTGGATCACACGTCTCAACACAAATAGAGTCAATTAAATAAATATATGTTGGGTTGTCAATTTTCCCAGCAATAATGTTCACATATTTTTTAAAAAATGTTGGGTTTCGTCAATTACTAAAAATATTTGACTCCCTTTAATATTTGACTCCCTTTGAAATTTGAAAATTTGAAAGTTTTTCTACCTGTTTGACAAAAATAGTGGAAACAAGATTTCTGGAATGGTCTCACTAGGCAGTTTAAATCCCAAATTTTCAAAAAAGTTTGAAAATGGACATCCCTTAATTTGAACAGCGGAATATTTGTTTTGGTCATCATTTCGACCAAACTAATTGCGAAAGAATCTTCGGAAACAACATTTTTAGAAATCAACTTTATTCGGACATTAACTGATTCTAATCTCTTTTTGTGCTTCAAAGTTGGACGATATTCTTCAATGTTGAAAATTTTCCATATTTAATGGGAACACAACATTTTAAACAATAAAGTCTCCCGTGGAATATCGGTTCCCGAAGAGGCAGTGATTGGGTGTCCGAAGGAGTCTTGTGAATCAGGAATACGTGCGGACGAAGACCTCTATGTACCGACTATGATAGTGGGGCATAAAAGACGAAGATTGTTCTAAATGACCTATAAAACTACATCGAAAGTAAATAAAAATATAATAATTTAAAATGATGCAAATAATAAGCTAACAATTCTTTTGAAATGACTTTAATGACTTTTGGTTATAAATATGCATAAATTTGTGAAATAAAATTTTTATAATACATTTTGATGAAAATTCTTGTGGGCTGTAAAAGAGTGATTGATTATGTCGTGAAAGTAGGGACTAACCTTAGTAAAATAGATTCGACTGACTCCTGACAAATCATCTGTGCTCTCCGATGGCATCAAACACTCACTTAATCCATTCGACGAAGTAGCACTCGAAGAAGCCATAAAAATGAAGGAAAGTGGAAAAGCCAAGGAAATAATCGCAGTCTCCTGTGGTCCCCCAGATTGCAAAGTCCTCCCAACCCCCCCAGCCTAGGAAACCCTGAGGACAGCCCTGGCAATGGGGGCTGACCGAGCAATCCACGTCAACATCCAACCCTCCCAAATGGCCCTTTCTGAGTCACTTTTATTTGCCAAAATATTCTCCAAACTTGTTAAAAGTGAGAATATTGGCATGGTTTTGCTGGGGAAGCAGTCAATTGACTCGGACAGTGGCCAGACTGCCCCCATGGTTGCCTCCCTCTTGGACTGGCCACAAGTTATCCACTTTTCCTCCATTTTAGGCCACTGTGGCCTCAAAGATCGAATTCACGTCGCCTGAATCAGTGAGGGTTGTGAGAGAAGTGGATTGTGGGCTGGAGACAGTGGAAGTGCCTATTCCGTGTGTCATTTCCGCAGACCTCCGCCTGAATACTCCCCGATATGCCACTCTCCCCAATATTATGGTTGGTCACTGTTGGCACTGTAGAAAGCTAAAAGGAAGCCGTTGGAGGATTTGAGTCTTGATAAGCTGGGGATTAGCTTGGGGGGTCATTTTGAAGTTGTTAAGATTGATATTCCTGAGATTAAAAAGGCTAAGGTTATGTTACAGGATGCGCGGGAATTATTTGAGCGACTTAAATCTGACAATGTTTTGGATAAATAAGTGATAATAATTATTTTACTAATAATTTTATTAATAATATATATTTAAAAGTATAATAAATATATTTATCATGGTTGGGAGTTGTAATTATGTGGTGGCTCCCCTTATGAGAAGGTGGTTGTGGTCACTCATGGATATAGGATGGACGGGCTAGTGAAGAGTGGTTTACTACCAAGTATCCCCATCTGGTACAACGTATGCTCGTCCTTCAGACCACGGGTTATCGTAAATCAGCCAAGGGGGGTCCCTTCTCTCAAATTCGTGCACGATGACATCCGAGAGTACGACCTCCTCATAATCTGTAGACGATTTTACAAGGAATTCGCCCAATGTGAGCCTGTAGATCTCCTGGGTGGACAAGTCGGTCAATCTGCGTGTGAAATGTGCTGTGTGTTTTAATGGGAGTAGATTTGTCTCCCAATTCCTCAAATTTGACGATTCGTTGGGCTTTGAGGAGACTTTCAGGGCCTGTGTTGATAAAGTACGGGCAGACTACCCTCATATGCTCGACCAAACTATTCCACTTTAATTATTTTGTCTAATAATAAGGGCAGAATATAAAATGCTATTAAATGTAATTTAAAATGTATTAATTAAGTTAAAACTATTTTGTGATTTTGCTGATTGAGTACTTCCTGGAGATGAATACATCTCACGACCTCATTATGTCTTCTGAGGTAATCAGTGTTGATGCCCAATCGTTTTTTTGTTTCTTATGCAATGATTGCACAATGCTCCCTTGGTTGAAAAGAACAGGTTTCTGTCCTGCAGTAGGCAATATAGTGCCTCAAACATTTCCTCTCGAAAGCCACCCACTTGAAGTTTCTATATTCTGGTCATTTAGACATTTGAATAATATGGAATGCAGAGCTTCGATCCTCTTGATTAACCAATTCTTCTGGGCGGTTTTGATAGACTCCACACATATGCTTTCTATTCTCTCAATACCATATTTGGAGGCTAGAAATTCTGCGATCGTTGTGCAATTTATTTGTTTAATTGATCGCTTTAAGGATAAACACTATAGAAGAAATGTTAATAAATCTGAAACATTAAAATTAACATGTATAAATACTTGTATTATATTCGAATATTTTATTAAATATATTATCGCTCCCTTTGACCTAATTATCGCCCCCCTGTACAGAATTTTTTCCCCTAGGGGGGTATTCGCCCCCGACTGAGAACACCTGCCTCAGGAGATGGAAGACGCGACCAAAATAATTGGAAGTGTCCTTGAGAAAGAATTTGCATTTTGAGTCAAACACAAAAGAGGGAAACACGCAGAAGAGGCATACTTTTCTCATTAATTTTCTTTCTCTTTTTCGCTTTTCCCTTTGAATAAATAATAATTCATTTATTCAACGAGAGGACACATGTGTAGATTCAATCGTTTGGCTGCTGACTCCAGAGAAACGTGGTATTCCGCGGCCTACAGTCTGTCTATTGTGTTTATCCTCAAAAACTAATGATTCTTCCTGCCAAAGTATATTATTAATATATTGATAATAATAAGATCATGATCGTATTGCCCACTCAGAGTCTCCTGTGTGATGGGACTCCTCGCTACCGAGGGAGACCTTCTAATACTAGGATTGGGACAAGAAAATTATAATGACGACTTTATAATAATTCATATTTTAAAGATTAATTGGTTGTTTTGAGTAAATAATTGAAGGGTTAGTAAGAGGCCATGTCACGAGTGGGCTTAAATATAATGAAAAGTGGCTACTCGTTTGGACTGACTGGAGACCGAGTTGAGCCTACGAGCCTCCCAGTCCTCATTGGTCGAGTAAATCTAATTGAGTGAACGTGCATACATTTTCCAAATCATTCAATTTACAACGAATTCTGTGAAGGTGTTGGATGGACTGTTCTCTGCCCTCCTTAATGGACAGTCCACACTCACTTATCCTCTCACACACGTCCTGGAAGGCAATCTCCTCACATGCCCGCAGTTGACTGTCCTTACACTTTAGTTGCCACACCTCACCACAAATCCTACCCAGACTGGCAATCCTACTGTCCTACAAATGTGACCAATGCCTACTAGTTGGTCCAATTGGCGTGTTTTATATATATTTGGTCGAACAGACTACTCAGTCCTTGGTCATACTTTTCATATTCCTCCCGGATGATGTCACATGTCCGACGTCCCTCCATCACCTGTGTCTCCATCTCCTCATATTCATCACGCAGGTATTAGTTTATTTATTATACCATTAATTCTTTTATTTCTCTCTCACCTTCTTTCCTTTCTGACTCCAGAACTGTCAACTCCTCCTCTTTTAGGGATACTTTCGACAGGAGATCTCCCAGTTTTGAGGTCTCCTTCCTATTCTGAGGAGAATGTCCTCGTGTGCCTGTCGAGAGTTGGCCAGGTTTTTTGCCTTGATTTTGTTAATTTATCTTGTACTTTTAGGTCACATTCGCGTTTTCTAGTCTAATTGGTGAGTGATTTGGTGAGTTGTGAGACAACGGTCTTCATTTTGAGCCACGATTAGTCGTAGTCTGTGTCCATTGAGACTCGACTGAGAGTTCTCATCGTCTCCTCCTTGAGATCTGCAGGATTAGGGGCATTTTGTGGACAGTTTCTCGAGTTGTTTCAAATGTATAGTCCGTTCTAATATGACTCCATCGAGGTCTTCCAAGTATAACTCTTCAGGGTACGTTCTGAGTAATCTCCAATTTATAGTCATGGTATAAATCCCGACGTTAAGCAATGATTTAATTATTTTTATTAATTTAAGTTAATTTTAACGGGATTGTTTAATTTTAAATGGGTTTGTCTATTGTTGATGCGGCTGCAATCAAGTCTGATGAGCAAATAATGCAGGAATATAACCGGTTATTGTCTCTATAACAGGCTCTTCGGCGATAACGTGGACAACGCAATTTGGTTATGCATTCCATGCAAAACTTCTCGAAGTATAAGAATGAACAGCTGGTTTTCCAGTAAGTCATCCTTAAACTAATTTTAGGAAGTCATTTACTGTTAGCGAAAATTTTGATGCTTACGTATATGTGGGCATTAAATTACCCAGAAAATCTCATCTCGTACGAACTAGAAATTTCGCAAAATACGATTACAGATTGGACGAACTTTTGCAGAGAACTTATTACGGTGTCTCTTGCAAATGCTCCTATTAAACTTGGGAGACTCGTGGTTAATGAAGATACATTACGTAATTCATTTAATTTTAATTTTTAGAAGAGTCGATAGTGGAAATCGACGAGTGCAAATTTTTTCACAGAAAGTACCATCGAGGTCATTGGCGACCAGGCCATTGGGTATTGGGTGGAATAGACAGGGAAACTAGAAAGTGCTTTTTTGAAGAAGTTGCAGGTTCTTTTTTCCATTTATCCTTTAGACAAGACAGTGGAAACACTCAATGAAGTTATCGTTCGACGTGAACTTCCCGGCACCTATATCATTACTGATGGTTGGGCAGCCTATAGTGGGATTGTGCACATTGGACGAAGGATTTATTCACATTCTGCGATAAATCACTCCGAACATTTTGTTCACCCTTTGGACCGCTCCATCCATACTCAAATATTGAGAACACATGGATGCGAGCGAAGAGAAAGCTAAAAAGGCAATTTGGTAAAACTCGTAAATTTATTTTAGGAACATCGCGAGCGTTACTGCCCCGTTCTTCTGAAACCGCAATTGATTGTCCCTGCTGGTCAGAAGGTCCATCTGAGCCTCCTGCTTGATCTTGGCTTCCTCCATTTCCCTCATCTAACAGGTCCTGGCCAGACTTAGCCACCTGTGTGTTCTGCCGTTCAATAAAATGTTCATTTTTGACTATTTTTTCCTAAATTTACTTATAACGACAAAGCGAAACAGTAAAATTAATAAAAATTTGTCAATAAGAATTGCCTCGTTTTTAGCCTCGATTTAGCAATCGTTTTATTGTTTGGATAGATCAGTCTGTTCACGGGATCGAGTAATACAGGGTCTTTCGATATTCATTTTGATTGTTCCCCTCGCACACAAATCCTATACAACATTGCTTAGAACTGACATTCAGGCAAACAACTGAGGTCGTAGTCGACATATATAATCTGGCCAGTGATTATTCGACTATGGATTGTATACTTTATAATTTGTAACAATAAAAACAACTTCTGGATTAAAACAATAATGACATACAAATAAAAGTACTCAACCGAAAATTTGATAAACATGTATCCTTTCACATTTTTTTAAGTGATGAAACTGGCAAAAAAACAGCTGCAGTAAAAAATAATCAGAACAGAAATTACAATGTTAAATTTAATAAACAAAAGAAGAAAACTTATTAAAATTCTATATCAGGGGCGAAATTAAGAAGTTAACTAAATTAGATGAGTCGCCGAAAATATTAAAACATTTCATTATTACTTAAGTATTATTCCTTCAAAATAAATATAGGACAAAGGGGACGAAGGGTGACAAATAATTTTATTATATACAATCAAATCACTCTAAACAGATTCCTATAGAGGGGAGACCGGTATATTGCACAAGTCATCAAATTTACTTATAACGACAAAGTGAAATTAATAAAAATTTGTCAATAAGGATTGCCTCGTTTTTAGCCTCGATTTAGCACTCGTTTTATTTTTTGGATAAATCAGTCTGTCGACGGGATCGAGTAATGCAGGGTCTTGAATGCAAACAAAGTGGCAGATTTAGCATTTTTTAAACATTTGTGCGTAGTAATTTCTCTATATTTTCTGGCTCTGTTTGCTTATCTGAGCCATCGTCATTATCTTCAGAAGCTGAGACTGTTTGTATTGGCCAACGAGGGATGATTCCTATTCTTTGAGATTTTCAGTGGGTAGTTAAAAGTCCAAGTTGACAAATTCTTCTTCTCTCACAGGATTAGCGACTAGTTTATTCATTAGGGATATGAACACTAAATTGTTTGCATGATTGTAGTTTAAATTACATTTTTACAGGAATGCCACATTTATTAAAGCGGGGGAAGATTGTGTTTTATCCATGATTAGCATCTAAGAAAGAATTTCTGGCAAGTGGTGTCGCAAACGAGGAACAAGAATGAATAATTAGGTTAGTTAATTAATGACATCCGAATATTTAAATTAAGCACAATCCCTTCCGCATAGAAGATTGCTTGATGCGGGATATCGGCAGGGATTGCAATCTATTGTGAGTAAACTAACACACCATAGGCATCCTCCGTGATTAGTGCTGCCTCTCGAGCTCGATTTGCATTTATTTTTACGCTTTTGTCAGACAGAGCAAGAAGCAAAGAAATATTAGAATGAATAATCAATCACATTAATGTCAATAAAGTCATATTAAGAGAATTCTGAATAGCTGTCCATTTCAGGATTAAGATACCAATGGAGATTACAATCGGGAACGTCTTTTTACAGAGGGTCAAATCTTAGTGCTCGACATGTATCTTTTTCAAATTATGATTTATCTTTGTGACTAGCGCATCTAACACTAATAGAGCTAAAAAGTGGAACAAAGAAAAATTGGAACAAATAATCAGGTTAGTAAATTAGAACACCGAAATTTTTAATTTAAGGAAAATCTTCTGTGCATAGAAGATTGCTGGGATTAGGGTATCGGCAGCGGTTGCAATCTATTGTGAGTAAACAAACACACCATCTGCTTGTGCTGTGATTAGTATTACTCCATTAACTTGATTTGTAGTAATTTCTACACTTTTGGTGTCTAATTCAATGGACAGCCAACCTAGTTCATTAGTCACTTTCGTAATCCTTATATGAGAATAATAAAGTATACATAGTGGGTTGCACTGATGAAGGCGTGTACATGCACATTTTCGTTCTCTCAGTAATACTACACAGTCAGTAATGTAAAATACAAAATTTTGAGCGAACTAATGATTTTTGGTGGTAGAAAAATGATATCTGTTGGCATATAACTTTAATGCAAAAATAGGATTTTTACAGCTCTGTTAAAGTGTGTAGACTTGCAAAGGCATTTACATCAATGTAACGAAGATTACTGCATAAATAAAGTTGTCTAGTGATTTAAAATATTTGAATGTACATCCAGAATAAGTTAATCACTCTATCAAATGAGTTGTTTAGTATTCTCGTTAACGAGTTTCCTCGACACTCACTGGTATTAATGAAATGTTATTACAATGATATCAAGTTGGGTAAATTCGAAAATATTTCTCTATGTCTTTTTGCCCACGACCCCTGCTGTTTGAATTCCCTCAGGGAAAAACATCCCCCTCAGCCAAACGACTTCAGGCCTCAGCCGTCCCCTGACACCCTCGCTCTCAATCCTTTTGCTGTCTCGGAAACTCTTGTACTGAAAGCCCTGAGGGACTTTTCACCTGGAAGCAGTGGTGGTGTAGATGGTCTGAGACCAGGTCATCTGAAAGACCTGACGTCTCCCACTACCGCCGAAGCTGGTCGAAAACTCCTACGCTCAATTACCAACCTGTGGAACCGCTTCATCTCCGGTTCCCTCCCCGATTTTGCTCGTGATATTTTCTTTTCCGCCAACCTTACTGCCCTCGGGAAAAAGGACAACGGCGTGAGACCCATTGCCGTTGGGAATATCTTTCGGAGGCTCTCTGCCAAACTTCTGTGCCACGCAATTGTCCCCTTTTTGTCTCAAGTGTTTCTCCCCGCCCAACTCGGGGTCGGTGTCCCAAACGGCTGCGAAGCGGCCGTTCATTCTCTCCGTGAACTCATCGAATCTTCCCAGTCGGCTATCATGGTCAAACTAGACGTCTCAAACGCTTTCAACTCCATCAGACGTGACCACCTGCTGGAGTGCTGTCGCGAACTGGTTCCGTTCGCTTATCCCCTTGTACATCTCTCATACGCTTCTCCGAGTATCCTCATGTTCGACGATGTTCCCATCTCTTCGGCCACCGGGGTCCAACAGGGAGATCCCCTGGGTCCTGTCCTTTTTGCCTTGGGCGTTAACAGTATCGCTCACTCTGTTCGATCCCCAGTTAACATATGGTATCTGGATGACGCAACCATTTGCGGTCCCCCCGACGCTGTTTTCGACGACCTTCGTTCTATCCTCCCTTCCCTCTCGGACATCGGCCTATCTATAAACGCCAATAAATCCGAAATCGTGAACATTGCCTTAAATCCGAGTGACTTCACTGCTTCAATTTCCACGTGCCGAGGCATTCTCTCAGACGTCCGGATTACGGACAAATCAAATCTTACGATTCTCGGTGCCCCCATGGGGCCTTCTGCCCTCGAATGCTCACTCGCTGGAAAAATTTCCCACTTATCCAAAATGATCGACAAGCTTAAAGTCATCGAGCCTCATGTGGCTTTTTTCCTCCTCCGAAACCACTTCTCCGTCCCTAAGATCCTTTACACCCTAAGATGTGCACCCTGCTTTCAAAGAGGCGACCTTCTTTCCGACCTTGACAATATCCTCAGGCTCGGTACGAGCTCTCTTTGCAATCTGGCTTTCGACGATCCAGGCTGGACTCAGGCATCCCTGCCTGTGCGCTGGGGTGGCCTTGGCTTGAGATCCTATTCCGATCTTGCCCTCCCGGCATTCCTATCCGCTCATCACGCTTCTCGTACTCTCTCAGACATCGTTCTTAGAAACCTCCCCGAACGGAAATTGTCTGAAGTTTACTCTGCAGCCCGTGGTCGGTGGGAGGCTCGGTTTGGTTCGAAGCTGCCCAACTCTCAATCTGTACAGCGCCAATGGGACGAAATCTCTTGTCAGGCAATCTTCGAAGGCCTGCTTCCTGTCTCCAATCAACACCGTGTCGCTTGCCTCCGTGCAGGTCGCTGTGAAAGCAGCGGTGTCTGGTTAAAGGCTCTCCCTCTCCCTTCCATCGGGAACCTGTTGGACAAGGAATGCCTAAGAATTGCAATCTCCCTCCGTGTCGGGCTGAAAATCTGCCAGTCGCACAAATGCCGTTGTGGGGGAACTGTTGACGAGTACGGTTTGCATCCCCTCGCTTGCCGGCGGAGTGCCGGTCGTGCCCCCCGTCACAGTGAACTCAACTCAGTCGTACAGAGAGCCCTCGCCTCAGCAGGCATCCCGTCTATCCTTGAACCTGTTGGATTGGATAGAGGGGATGGCAAACGCCCTGACGGCATGTCCACCTTCCCCTACGAGCAGGGGAAATCCCTTATTTGGGATTCTACCTGCTCGGACACGTTCTCGCTGGGAAATCTCGCGCTGTCCGCCGCCAATCCTGGGCACGCTTCCAGGCAGGCCGAGGAGCGAAAGATTCTCAAGTACGGCCACCTGTCCAACTCGCTGCTCTTTACTCCAATTGCCTTGGAGTCCTCCGGGATCTTCGGTCCCAAGACACTCCGCTTCCTTCGCTCGCTCGGTCGACGGATTTCAAGGACTAGTCACGATCCAAGAGAGTTTTCTTGGCTCCTGGAACGTCTGTCGATTGCTGTGATCCGAGGGAACGTCTTCGCCATTCGCGCGGCTGGTCGGGTGTCTCGTGAGGCCTTTAACTAACTTAGCTATCTGTAATTTTTGTCTTGTTTGTATAAATTAAATTTATGTAAAAAAAATAAAAAAAAAAAAAAAATTTCTCTATGTGGAAATTCAACGTAATCTCGAATTATAAGGTGTTTTGTATGTGTCGAAACGTGTTCTGTATTAAATGTACAGTTTTGTAATTCAATTTTTTTAAAATTTCCCGAAGACCGTTCTGTTAGGTCACATTCGTTTTGAATCACAGAGCCAACAAAAAGTAGAACAAGTGGAACCATTCTAAATATAGGTCATATTTTATTGTGAATAACTCATTGGTTAGACATTTAATTGATATATTTTTTTAACTGTTTTTGTTAATATATATTACTTTACACATATATTCCGAGATGTAATGACAACAATTTTTTTTATCCGGATTGTATAAATATTTTACGTCTGAAGCATTTCGAGTAATGACTGGATACTTCCATAAAATCCGTAAATAAATCATTTATAAATTGAACAAAAATTGGCTAACTCAATATTATTCATAAGATATCTGTAAATAAGAAAATTTGTGAGGTTGTTCAATAATAATTCGGTGGAAAGCACATTGCACGAATACATCTTCCAGCTTATAACTTTCTTCAATAATTACTCATTTGTGTTTCCGATCAAACTTAACTATTTATTTTTTTTTACAACAATTTATGTTCTGAAAGCAAGAAAGAAATTAAAGATAGCTAAGTTAATTAAAGGCCTCACGAGACACCCGACCAGCCTCGCGAATGGCGAAGCTGTTCCCTCGGATCACAGCAATCGACAGACGTTCCAGGAGCCAAGAAAACTCTCTTGGATCGTGACTAGTCCTTGAAATCCGTCGACCGAGCGAGCGAAGGAAGCGGAGTGTCTTGGGAACTATTTATTGTAGTATCTACGAGAACCTCCAACAAATCATTAGATACTGCATTTTTCACTAATCATCAGTCGTTCATTGACAATATATCAATATTGTCAATGGAGCTCAGAAAAGGAGCTCATATTTGTTGTAAACTAGAATTTTCAGTTTCGTGCTGGACGTCGTATGCAATAAAGCGTGATCTAGACAGGCTATTTCCGTTTGGCGAGGGTTTCCTTACCGCGCAGTCTATCATCACTGAGTCATAGTCTGGCTATTTCAGAGTCCACGACTGAAAGTGTCAGTTGGAGGACTACAAGGAGGGACTGAGTCGCCTTCCTTTCTTTTTAGTTTGCAATAAAGTCGATTATCTGTCGCTATCTCTGCCAAATTGGCATTGCTGACTAAATTAAGCTCTAAAATCTTTGCTTAATGTAGTGAAATACGTTTACACCAGTAGAACATGGCTTGCGAAAAGGCACAAATAAAGGTCACTAACCTACCTTACATAGTGAGATAGTGGTCACCTAACCAAAGAAAAACTGTGATCTGTTGCGCTTAACCAAGGGAATTAATTGACCCTACTTCTGTTGTACTCCATTGGGGGGAACATATTGTCCACACCCTCCCTCAAACACATCAATTCGTCATATTACTCAACATGACAACCCCAGGGGACCAAGTCTACTGAGTGTCGGCAAAGTCAAAGAGAGGACCTGTAAAATAAACCATGGTCACATAGTATGTTCCACAGCGTTTAATGTTCTCGAGTAAATTGGGCCCTTCTCTTTGGAAACTCTTGGTCACAAGAAGGAACCTACAATCAGAGTAACCTATCTTGGCTAGCCAGTTAATGACCACCTAACAAAAGTGTGATCTATGCCTTTAACTAAACTACTCAGTGACTAGAAATAATCACCCAACCAACTAGGTGATTAACTGAAAATGGAATTTGATGTCATGGGATAATATTTTCGACCCCGAATATGGGCCAATCGTAAAAGTTCACATTTTCTTCCTGCTTTACAACTAATTCCAATATTGTGAACAAGAGCATTGTCAATTATAAAGGGGGATCTTGTACGCCTGAAGACCTGATTCATTAATTAAAACTGAAAGAAGATATCCACCTGGTGATGTAAAGAGGGTACTTAATTATCATCCAGGAGGCCAACATGCCCCCATAGGAACCTACAAAGACAATGACTTGTGTTAAGACCGGAAAGAAGGCCGGAAAGAAGGTAAGAGATCCCCATTTTTTAACTGTGTCGTGCCAAAAGTACTCGTTGCCTCACGGGCAGGGGAACGATAACGAGAATTGACCCCAGGATGAAACTAGCCTCCTTCGGAATCGAACTCACGACTGTCCAGATCCATTATCCATAGCTTAGGCTTCAGCCAAGGGGGCCGTGATGGGCAGAGGATCGTTTGGTGTTTCACAGATGTCTTTTTTGGGATCAAATATGTGGTTCCAATATAAAACCATTTCCCAGAATATAATCTCCTCGGACTAGAGTGCTCCGTAGATTTTCACTATATTCTGATGGTCCATTAGGGTTGCAATTTTTCCCCGTAGCTTAAACCCAGTTAGAATTAGTCCTCGTTTTATAAGTTAAGGACAGATACGCTGATTGCGCAGCATACAAGATATCAGAAATCTCGTCGATGTAGACTTGATAATAAATCCTACATTTTCTTGCACGTTTTTTTGCTTTTGCTGATTCTTTGGAATCATCAGTTTCTTGACATTAGATAAGTCCATGTTCTTTAAGTATCGACTGTTGTACTCACTCACAATAAGTTTCCAGCCTCCTCTCGAAATTCTTCCAAGCCTCTGCTTAGTAGCATCGACAATGTAAGAGATCCAGAGCCGTCGACCTCGCTGATGATAGCTGGAGGCATCTTCCTGACTCCATCGATAGGACTAACCACTCAATTTTCCGTGCTTTCGTACACCCCGACAGACAAATATCCCGCTTCCTCGAGACTCATACTATTATTTTCCGCAGGGGAGCGCATAAAAATTATTACTTGGGGCAGAATATAATATTAGATTATAATTAATTTATAATTTATTAATATTAAAAATAACAAATAAATTGTTTAACTAATCAGTTCTTATGGATCATTCTTTATGTGATGTTAGCACAAATATAGGTGCAAATTTGTAGTTAATAAGAAGGATCTGAGCCTCCCCAATCCTCCGAAAGTGATTCGTTGGTCATCATTCGGTTTATACTACTCGATCAAGTATAAATATATAACTACTTTATTAGCTCGCCGGCATCCTGATAGGAAAAGTATGCCTTATTCCACAATTAGTAGAATGGCAGTAATCCAAGCACTAAGAAAAAACGTTTATTTAAACAATTACTAAAATAGCTGATAGAAGGCCGCCTTTCCATATCTGATGGGAGTTGTGTGGAGAGAATAGTCACCCTCACTCACTCCCAGTCACAAATATTCAGTTCCCTCCGAATGACCCTCTCCACGGTGATGAATGCTGAGGTTTGGTCCCCTCTCCCTCCACAGGCACGTCTCTATCAAGTCGAATCAGACAAACCAACTTTTCTACTGAAGGTCACCTTCCTGGTCCCCTCTTTCTGGACGCACGTGATTAAAATAGGTGATTTAAAACAAATGGAGAATGTGGTGTTGTGGTGTCATATTCAGGCCTCCTCCACACTCGCAGAGTTCTCTTCTCACGTGGTTTCGGCACAAGTCTTGTTGGTGGTGACTGGGCAGGTGGGGAATGTGGTGGACTGCTATGAACTCATTTGGAAATATGTTGGATATTCCTTTATATATTCCCGTAGGTCAAATCCCCCACTATAAACCAGTCCATGTATTATTATTTTATTTATTAAATATAATTATTATAAATAATATTAAATTTTCTATTATTATAAATAATATAAATAAAGTAGTGGTGATTATATTTGTAGGGATAGAAGGGGGCTGGGAGGGGAGTACAGGCAGGAGATAATAGTGCCGAATGGGCAGGTGGGGTGTGTGATTGGCCGGAGGGGGGCGAGCATAGACCAAATACGGTGGGGTGGCTGACTGACCATTAGGAGACAGTCGAATGCGTGTGTCAAGATATCAGACGATGATGGGGGAGAGAACAGGCGGATTGTGGTGACAGGACAACTTGAGAATGTGTTGATGGCCATCGAGTTGATTCAGCAAATGTATTTATTGCAATTATTTTTAGATTTTCGACAAATGAGGCTGCATTTCGCTCATCTTTTCAAAACACCACAAGGAGTGAGTTCATCCCCCGCTTCTTTCCCTATTAATAATATTCTTTTGATTATTTAATTAATTTAATTATAATTAAATTAAGAATAGTGTCAAGTGATAGGGGAGGGTGGTGATGAGTACTTCGAGGAGCAGCAGTTTTACATTCAAGCAGACGACGGATGACACTCAGTCAGAGAACAGTGTGTTTTCCTCCACATTGAATGCCCTAAGCTCAGTCAACTCTACAGAAAGTGATTCCAAGAAAGGGCAGGGATGTATTCCCCAGACCTGTCAATGGAATAACTGTGGAGTGCCCCACTGCTCGGGATATTCTCTGTTTACTCACCTCCAGGAAGTCCACCTGCCTTCTCACGTTCGGCGATTGATTTATGAGTAGACCTCGAAGCAGTGTTTGTGGGACAACTGCAGGAGATATGGGCGAGAGTTAATAAGCGAGAGTGTCCTCAGGCAGCATATTCTCACCCACGTGCGCGGAAAGGCCTTCAAATGCATAATCGACGGATGTGAGCGACTTTTCTCCACTGATCTTCAACTTCAGGCTCATGTGGACAGACATTTACAGAACTTTTCTCCCATCGAGAACTTTCAAAAAAAGACCAAAATTGACTCCTCGAAGTCTAAACGTGGAAGGGTTGATTCTCAGGTGAATGTCCAACATGGTTGTGAAATGTCTGTTCAGTGTAGTTTATAACCGACCGGACTACTTTGATCCCGGTTCTCTTCAGAAAATAATGTTTTTAAACAAGAGTGTCAAAAAATCTGGGGTTGTGCCTCCTTCATTTCCCGTTGTGGCTACCCATTCAGAAAACAACAGAATTGTGCGTTACTTGGTTGAGTGTCCTTTCCGAAAGTAGTGTTGTTTGATTATTGGTGTAGAGGAGACTTGACGTGGTATGAGGTCAATCATAAACACTGATTTTTTTGTTTATTTACTAAAAATTGGGTTGCTTGTTTTGTTACATTTTTACTCTAAGAAGATATTGTTCGCAATTTATTAGTGATGAATAAAATACGATTATTGGAAGAAAATCCATTCAAATCGTCCTAAATTTTTTGTGTTATTTTACGGCGAAAGATACAAATCAAATGTCAAATTTAATTAGGAGATTGCTGCCGAAAGGTTTGACTTACAATTGCCCGGCAAGACAGCAAACGAAATGCTGTGGAATAACCAGCTCGTCTTGCGGGGGTCAAAGGTCTTGGAAGAGATCTTTGTTTTGATAGGAGCGCATGTTCACGCTTATTAATGATACCACTGGTCGCAAAGGCAAGGAAGGGAAGCATATTTTTGATCGCTAAAGTTTTGTTTGATTGGTTAAATACAAAAAAAGTTTATTTCTAAACACGATTTTCCAAAATCACGGCACATATGATCAATAACCGATTTACATTTTCCGCATTTTTCAAACTGTTTTTGTCAGCTTAATTCTCTTTTGTAATTGTTCAAAGTTAAATGATCATAAAGAGATTTGAATTTGCAATCTGACTTACTCGCATTGTTGTGAGTCCCAAAGTCCACTACGGAGTTTAAGAAACTGAACTGATAAAAGTGCAAAGAGTTTCTTCCAAATTATCAATTCATACAAAATGCCAAAAATCCGATTAATCTTGTCATTAAATTACGTCTTAATGACATTAGAAAAAGCAGATAAACTGGAACAATTTTAACTATACTTTTCATAGGGGTACCTAATACCCACCGGAAAAGAACCATCAAAACTTGTCCCCCTGGTGACATCTTTGTCCCAGGACGATGCACCCTACCTAAGTCTCACTCCTCCCGGAGGACATCCGCAGCCCGAAGACGTAGAAAGCACTTCACGGCTCTCCAGCTAAACATCAACGGTATCAAAGGGAAGATCAGAGATCCATTCCACAAAAATTTCAATTTGTTAATAGATTTTAATATATTTCCAATCTATGTTATCCTCTCAGAAAATAATACTTATAAATTAAATTACTTAATAAATAATAATTAATCCAAAAAATGACCTCACCTAATTCTTTTAATGCATTATTAAGTTAAGCTGAAACTTATTTCCAGTTTTCTGTGACTGTCATAGCTGATGGAGCCAGATTCTTTTTACTGTTATTGTTGCTATAAAAGTAGTTAGGAATTCCGAACTGTATTCCATTCAGAGGTTCAATGGTTCGCTTGAAAAATTTAAGAAAATACACAATTTGTCATTTAAGACAATAATTAATGAAAAATTCGTATGATATTTCTTGCCTTGGAATAATTTTTAATTTTTTTACAAGAAAATATTTTTTTGTTAAACTATTTTTACTGTATTATCTCTACCCGACTGTATATCTGAAAACGAAAATATACTCTAAATCTGTCAAAAAATTAAAAATAAAAAGTGTTCGCAAAGGAATTAAAAATGTATTCATATAGCTAAATTAGGATTATACCGACAATTTTATTCTGCAGTAATTCTTAAGATTAATGCAAATTCTTGATGGTTACTTTGACAAAAATATTAATCAAACAAAAATAATTAAAACACGTGATTCTAAATAGTTAATTTTTTTCTCTGAGAATCTATCAACGTAGTAAATTGCATACACGAGTTATTAGAAAATTTGTTTTTGTTGGGATTGAGTACTAAACGAGTTGTTTTAGATAAATTTCTACAATATCTTTTGACGGGATTGTCACAAATAATGAAAAAAGGATTTTTTGGCACTCTTTTGAACCCCATTAGTCAAGAACAGTCAGTTTATCGACCAAAAAGATAGTGTTGAGTATATTGTGCGATGTCAAAATAATAATCTATCCCAAATTGTTGAAAATAAGCAAATAATAAGAGCTGTTATTTGCCACGAACAAGAATTGTTGACTAAGAACAAAAAAGCCATCTGCTGACCTGGTCTCTAAAGCCATGCTGATAAAATGTCTCTTGGAAGAATTTGGCAAAAAAAGTACTGCCTCATATTCGCCTGATCTTGCTGCTCTCATTTGTTCCTAATTCTCAAAATAGTTTAAATAATTGTTAATTTGGTTTAAAAAAACTGTTAGAAATTAAATTAGAAGTAATGTTAGAAAATTAGTTTCAGTCAGAATTTTCCAAGTTTTGCGTATTCTAAATCAATATTGGCGCTTATTTCTTTGTATATTCTTTTCTCTGACATCAGTTCTTCTATAAATATATTAGAGTGAAATAAAAATAGTGTTGTAAATGATCCAGGGAATGGTTAGAGACCAATAATAATGGATATTAGTTAAATGGAATTCATGTCATTCCATTCATCGTCAAATGTATCAAATGAGATTATATCAATTTCATTGTTCAGCATACCTGAGCAAATATTGAGAAAAACAGACCTTCCGCTATTTCTAGATCTGATTCCATTTTTTGCATGCGATTTAAATATTCTTCATTGGATTTGGTCGCCTATGTGAGTGTGTTAGCGGGGAATGTCAGTAAATAGGTAACACAGCAACTTTCTAGCCTATCCTATCGATGTCTTCCTGACACTTATTAAACACCCTATCGAATTCTGCTGCCCTTTCTCGCTCTTAAATTCAATTAAACTCGACAAATTATGCCGCATAGCAAAGCTGCACATTACCTCATACAAATCTTCTCTCAGTTTCTTAATTGTAGTCTCGTATTCTTCTACCTTTTTATATGCCTACAATAAATATGTCAGTTTAATTAATTAAAGTTAGCACCAGGGACCTAGTGGGAATAAGAAAGGAAGGATTGTTAGCTCGGTACCTCAAGAGAGCTAATCTCAAGAGATTTGAGATTATTTAAAACAACTTTTGGCTCATCTTCTAACTGACAACCTAACTACATAAATATAAATAAAACTGCTCTTAATACACCGGGAACCGCAGCGACAGATTAAGACTAACCTCATTTGAGTGAGCTTCCAATGTTTTTATTTTGAAATCGACGTTCGAATGTTCTTTTGTAGCTATCGTCAGTTGTCTAAATCAGTTCCAATGAACTGACTTTTTATATTCATTTGCCTGTTCTTCAAATTTATCACAAGATAATTCCAAGTTTTTGTTTGTTCTTAGAACCTAATCGCCAGTATTAGCCGCATGCACCACCACTGCTACACTTTGCCCACGCAGCGGTTCCCGGATAAAAATACCTCTCAGCCAATTCGAGACGTGCCATTGTCCTCTCCAAGTCTATTTCAGTGACCATCAACTTCCTGCTGATCTATTTATCAGTTACGTGTTATTTTTACTTCGTCGTATTTATGGTCGCTGTCGTCTGCTGTCCATTTTATATTGGCCAATTGTTTTTCCAGTAGGTAAATTCGCTCTTCGTCTTTGTTGGAGTTGTTTTCGAAAATTTTGCGGATTCTAAAACGCATTTATTGCGGGCAAAGTGTTAGCAGTGGTGGTTGAAAGGGAAAATTAGCTAACACTGTCTAATTTGTCCTTCATTGTTCCCTGTTCATTTTTAATTCTGTTCAATTCTTTTTTCAAGTCATCATTAGCATCTTCCAAGGCCTCATTTTTACGTTCCAGCACTTTCTTTTGGCTTTAATTATTAGTGGTAGTTAATAGGTTACCTGTCACTTTCGCAGAATTTTTCATTGTTTTGCATTCCACAAAAATTTCAATTTGTTAATAGATTTTAATTTTTTTTTTTTTTTTTTAAAGTGAGGGAATAATTTTAAATGTTATATGTAATTAACAAATAGTTATTAACTAACTAAATTCCCGGCATCGTAAATGGAAACACAGTTTCCACGTACTATGGCCAAGGAAATCCTTTCGAAAAGCCACTTGGATAGATTTTAATATATTTCCAATCTATGTTATCCTCTCAGAAAATAATACTTATAAATTAATTTACTTAATAAATAATAATTAATCCAAAAAATGACCTCACCTAATTCTTTTAATGCATTATTATTAATTATTATTAAAACAATTTTTTATTGAAAACTTTTTTTCCCTATATTCAATTCCAACAGTTTTTAAAATACTTAGTAAAGTCCTATTTTGGTGTATTGTTCCATTCATTTAACCACTCACTAGAAATTTCGATATCAACATTAGAACCCCTTTTCATCGGAAGAAGACAGAATAAAATGACTTGTTCTTAATTTTGTTCAATAAATATTTCACAAGAGCCTCTCTCAGAGATTTGCTAGTGATAAATAGTTTATTAGCTATTCCATATTTAGAAGCAAGAATCCAGGATCGATGCTATATGCGGTTTCTGTTTTTAATAACCAACAGGGTCCAAACTTCCTGAGACAGATACAGCTGACTTTTTTAGGGTATCTAATAACTAAAGCAGCATTAATTTAGTTTTAAAAACAATTAATGTCAACGCCCTTCCCATGCTCTTTCTTGCAAATTAAGCCGCACTTTATTGGCAGAATTGAAATGTATTTTTAGTGTAATGTATATTCTTCGTATTTGGAGATCAATATAATCAAATTTAAAACTTTTAATATTGATTAATCCAATTTAATAGTTATATAGAGATAGGACATACTTATTAATTGGTTTGAAATTATTTTTTGTTTTTATACGTTCCTTCTTTGGTCTTCATGTATCTAAAATATCTATAGATTTTGACTCCATCTAGAGTTCTGCAGTTCTCCAATGATCCTAGATTAATCGATGATTTGTGAGAATTCATCTCAAGCCTCACAACTTCAAAGTATACAACATTTTAATTACAGCTCGATACCGGTAACCCTTCTATCCACGACACCAAATGGCTTAAAGGAAAGCTCCTTAAAAAAAAACAATAATTGTTTTGAAGTCAAAGTCAGGGAAACTTTTATCTCCTGATACTTGTCTATAAAAATTTTTTCGATTCAATTCGAAGCACCAGTTGTCCTTTGAAATTTGGTACGGGATTTATGTATTAATATTTTCTTTTCTTTTATTCTAATCATAAGATATGGATTTATTTCTTTAAATGAACCTTTTCTATGACTTTTTAATATTTTCTAAAAAGTTACTTGTTTCAAGCTGATTCCATTTATTTAGTCATTTTGAGCTGATATATCAATAGTCATTTGCATTTTTATTCTGGGTGGTATTCCATTATCAAGTTCGAAAGTACAAATAAGTTGTGACATTCTTCGATTAAATTGAACATTTTATTTCAAAGGAAATATCCATTTAGTTTTCCAGTGAAATCAGCTTGTGATTCATTAATCGTATGCATTAAATTTTAACTAAAACGTCTCTTTATTGCCGAATACATTTAGATTTGTTAATGATAGAATCCACATATCCAAAAAAACGTTTAAAATAGAATTCGACTTCAATGTTTAAGTTGATGTTTTAGTTAGTTTCTAAATCAAAAAAATCCACTCTAGATGATTATTAAGACAATTGTATTGCGTCAACACTAATGTTTGCGTTTTCGATATTAAAGCTGAAAGAAAACCCTACAAACATTGGTAAATAATAAAGTCTGTATTGCGACAAAATATAACCTATAGCCAATTGATTATTTACAAATGCGGAAAAAAGAATCAATTTCCAGGAATAGTTTGGAAAATATATAAAAATATATTTTCATTTGATTATGAACGTAATACAAATTGCAAAATACATTTGGGAGAAAAAATTTCAACCTCTTTAAATTAAGACAATTTGATCGATCCTTTATAGCAGGCATTCTCAACCTTTTTTTGTTCATCGCCCCCTTAGATATTTTATCGCCTCCCTTTGAAATTTTATCGCCCCCTTGTCCACATACAATTTAAACATTTTTGGGCATTGTCCCTTAATTGGTTGTTTTTGTATATAACTCAAAAATCAAAATATAAAATGTCACAGTCCAGGGCTGCGAGCCGTCCAGGGCTGCAAGGTCAATGCTTAAAATGCAAAAAAAATATTTTTTTTAGAAAACTTTTCATTGGAAAAAATTATTAATAATAAAAAATAAAACTTATTATATAATTTTAATTTAAATATTAATTATAAAAATGGTTCTAGTGGAATTAACACTTGAAACAATTCAAAAAATTAGGAATTTCAGTGAATCCGGACTACTAGATGAATGCATCGACTGGAGGGAAAGGGCAAAAATCAAGCGATATGCCGAAAGTTTCACTTTCAAGAATTCCGCATCCTACATTGCTAAAAATGGTCGAGAGTTGCGATTCTTTTGTATCGAGGAAGCTGAATTAAAGTTCAAATACATTGAAGTTTGATATTTCCTGATTTAAATTAGGCTAAACACAATTTAAACCACTTTGGACGAGATAAATTATTTAGTTTATTGTCACTGACGATTTATGGTGCAAGACGTAGTGAAGTTTAATACGTCACGATGAGGACGCAAACGTGGGTAATAGAAAATATCCGCTGTACGACCAAATTTCAACAAAAAAATATAAAGTAACAAACACTGACGGAGAGATGATCACAATTCTTGATGATGAAGAAATAGAAAACACCGTTCATATAAGCCGCGTAAAAAAGTTGTAATAACTTAAATTTTCTTAATTTTTTGATTTTTATTTTTTTGAGTCTAAGAGAATGTTTTGGAAAAATACCTCTCTAGAAAGTTAGGGTATCAAAAATACCGCGGCCGAAGGCCGCATAGGGTCTAGTAGCAAGCTGAAAGATCTGCCCGTAGGGCTGTCGGTTAGTTTAGTCTTATAAGTTTAATATTATAAATTTTAATTAATATTGTTAATAAATTTCGTCGCAAAAATTAGTTTGGTTAACCATTTTCCGTGAATTTTTTAATAGAATCAAAAAACGCTACGTTAAATCAATGATTTTGGTGATATGTTGGTTTTCATGAAATCACAATCTCTGAAATAATTAAGAAAAAATTAATAATTTTAGATATTTATTGAAGAGATCAACAAAAGAACTTCAGAAATGTAATTTTTTAAAAATTATTAATATTTTCAAAACCTTGCAGCCTTGGCGTCTCGCAGCCCTGGACTGTGACATAAAATAATAAATCAAATGTAAAAATTGAATTTTTATTAAAAATTATTAGTAAGACCCTTGATATTGATGTTTACTCGCTAAATATTCTATGTCGGGTTAAATTCTGCTCAACTTTAGGCGTATATCGCCTCTATAACACACTTCCAGTCTATTTCTTTCACATTGTGTATTATGTTTGACAAAACTAAATCCACTATCAACTAAATAAGTGGTAGGGAATGTCAATAGTACATTACTCATTTCCTTCCATAAATTTGGAAATTTCATTTGTAGATCTTAAAATTAACATGTATAAATACTTGTATTATATTAAAATTCGAATATTTTTTGTGACATTTTTGTGGCTCGCAGCCCTGGCCTGTGACATTTTATTAAATACTAGCTCGGCAGCTCGCTTCGCTCACCGCGACCTAGCTCCTGCGGAGGGCCTGTTTCATCAAACAACTATAAGTTTATGTAGATGTATAAAACTACCTGGTTTAATGTAACCCTATTCTATCGCCTGTTGATAAACGATGTTTGTCGTCCGTCCTTCCTTGGCATATATGAATAAATTTTCTCTTCTGCCTACCCTCGAGCATCCCACATACAGCTGTCCATGTGAAAAGCACTCACTCTCTAAAAATAACCCAACTACCTTTAATGACTGTCCCTGGGCCTTGTTTATTGTCATTGCAAAACTCATCCTCAAAGGAAATTGCAGCCTTTTAAATCTAAATGGTAATTCATCAGAAATTATCGGAATTCGTGGAATATAAACATCCTCACCTCTATACTTACCTGTGAATATCGTCGCCTCTATTACGTTAGCCATCAAATTTTTGATAACTAACCTCGTTCCGTTGCATAATTTAGGTGGCGCAAGATTTCGTAATAAAACCACTGGAACGCCTATCTTTAACTTTAAAAGATGATTCGGCATTCCAGAGGGATCTAAGGAGTTTAAAATTCAATCCGGTTGAATTTGTAAAAATAACAAAAAAAATAAAAAAAACAAATAAAAATAAATAATTTAAAAAAAAAACAAAGAAATGAAAAAACAAAAAAAACTTTAAAAATTTGTAAAAAGTATAAACAAAAAAATCTCTGCCGCCACGGCAACAACCTGTCTAATTTTTTAACAGCCAGTTAAGATAATGCTTAAGAGCCTTTATAGTCCGGAGATTTAGCTTAGTGACCTTGATTAGACAAACCACTGGCGGAGATGGGGCAGCCGGAGATGGGGCAGCCGAGATGCGGCAGGCGGAGATGCGGCAGGCAGAGTAGCAGCAGCCAAAAAAGCGACACACAAAAAAGATTTAATTACCTTAAGCTGACCGTTTTTCTTCAGCTTCGTTTTTTCTCCTTCGGTTATCTATTTAAAAAATATTTTTGAATAATAAAAAATATTAGGAAAAAAGAGGCATACAGAAAATAAATTCTATCTTTACGAAAAACTTCTTTTCTTAAGGTCGTCTTCCCTCCTTCAGTTATCTATTGAAAAAATTATTTTTGAATAATAAAAAGTTTAGGAAAAGAGGCATACCGAAAATAATTCTATCTTTACGAAAAACTTAACTAAATAGTTAATATTTTTACGCAAATTCTTCTGATTGCGCTGTCAATTGGTGTAAATGTGTTAATGATTTTGCTAATGTGGTTTCAACTATCAAAGTGTTTTTCAAAATCTGTTAATTGCACACTCTATTCAAGGTCGTGCGTCATTGGTGTAAATTGTGTTAATGATGGCTAATGTGGTTTCAACTATCAAAGTGTTTTTCAAAATCTGTTAATTGCACACTCTATTCAAGGTCGTGCAATCTGTAATTGCACATTCTGGCAAAGTCAAATATGATAATAGGTTTAATTTTGAATGGTTATGCATTTAATTTTAAAGAGAAAATCATAAGATGAATTGAATTTCTTTATCGCGAATAATTGGGAGTTCATCATTGTTAATATTCTCGCTGTCGTTTTCATCAAGGATATTCTTAATACGTGAGATTTTTAATGGACCTCATCATGAATGTCGAGGACATTAACGTTGTTCATTTTAATCAAATGCAGAAATAATTTTTTGATTTTTTGGCGGAAAGGTTTAAGGACCATCATGTAAGTCGAGGACATCGTAGTTGTTCATTTTAACAAAATGCAAAATTTTTTTTTAATTTTTTTTGGGGGGAAGGTTTTAAGGACCTCATCATGTAAGTCGAGGACATCGTAGTTGTTCATTTTAACCAAAATGCAGAAAATTTTTTTTTTAATTTTTTTTGGGGGGAAGGTTTTAAGGACCTCATCATGTAAGTCGAGGACATCGTAGTTGTTCATTTTAACCAAAATGCAGAAATTCTTTTTTTAATTTTTTTTGGGGGGGAAGGTTTTAAGGACCTCATCATGTAAGTCGAGGACATCGTAGTTGTTCATTTTAACCAAAATGTAGAAAATTTTTTTTAATTTTTTTTTGGAGGAAGGTTTTAAGGACCTCATCATGTATGTCGAGGACATCGTAGTTGTTCATTTTAACCAAAATGCAGAAAATTTTTTTTTAATTTTTTTGGGGGGGAAGGTTTTAAGGACCTCATCATGTAGTCGAGGACAATGTATTGTTCATTTTAACCAAAATGCAGAAAATTTTTTTTAATTTTTTTGGAGGGAAGGTTTTAAGGACCTCATCATGTAAGTCGAGGACAATGGGTGTTCATTTTAACCAAAATGCAGAAAATTTTTTTTTTAATTTTTTTTGAGGGAAGGTTTTAAGGACCTCATCATGTAAGTCGAGGACAATGTAGTTGTTCATTTTACCAAAATGCAGAAAATTTTTTTTTAATTTTTTTTGAGGGAAGGTTTTAAGGACCTCATCATGTAAGTCGAGGACATCGTAGTTGTTCATTTTAACCAAAATGCAGAAAATTTTTTTTTTTTTTTTGGGGGGAAGGTTTTAAGGACCTCATCATGTAAGTCGAGGACAATGTAGTTGTTCATTTTAACCAAAATGCAGAAAATTTTTTTTTAATTTTTTTGGGGGGAAGGTTTTAAGGACCTCATCATGTAGTCGAGGACATCGTATTGCCAATTTGAAGTTGGTGTGCACACACAGACAGACAGACGACCACACCATACCATTTTATTATTAAGATTAACTTCTCGTATAATAATTTGTATTTAAATATTGTATTTTTTAAAATTAAAGAAAGAAAGAAAAGTAAGCAATTGGGTGCTAAGGGGATTGTCGAGAGCCTGAGGGTCAGCTCAACGATGCCGCTGCTTATTGAGTGGCAGTTTCCGCGGAGCACAGCGACGAGATTCGCTGGAACAGCCAGCTCGTCTCCCTCCGGTCGTTTGTTTTGTGGAGATTTTTCTACCAATGGCGGTGAGGAGTTGAGTCACAGCCTTTCCGACGATTCCAGAGGTTTCGAAGGCGAGGGGGGCAAACTCAAAAGCGTCCGAAATACACCGGTATTTCGTCATCTTTGTCTCTTCAGCCAGCGCACTGGCGGAACCGGGTTTGCGACAGTCCTGGGAAGCATTGTCGTCGAAAAAGAGTCGACACACCACGTGGCATCCCAAACCAGGGACTTGCCTTCCCTAAAAGGAAAGGTCGTCATCCCCTCGGGACGCTTGCCGTCGCTCCGGGAAAGGCCGACTGGCTCTAGGGTGGAAGGGAAACCAGCCGACTCTAGAGCCCTCCTCACAACGTCATTCAGATGAGTGTGACGGGGAATTCTCCCGGCACTCTTCTTACACGACAAGGCGTGCAAGCCGTTTGACGAAATTGAGGACCCGCACCGGCAAGGGTGGGGCTGGCAGATGTCCAAACCCAATCGTAAGCTGATCCCAATCCGCAAGGATTCGTCGTCCAGTAGTAACCCCGTACTAGGAGTGGGGAGAGCTTTGAGCCAGTCACCCGTGTGCGGCTGACAGGCGCAGTTAAGGGTGGCCAGCTGGAGTTGGTCCGACTTGGAGCGATATAACACGTTGTATTTTAATGATTATAACACGTTACAAGATCGCCTCAAACAAGTCGAAATCGAGAAATTTCACAAATATGATCTGCTCGCAAACGAACTTTCGATACTTTATGATGCAAAGGTAAAGATTATCCCGGTTGTCTTGACGTGGGACGGCGTTGTTTCGAGATACTTCAAAAACTATATGATCAAATTATCGATCGAAAAAGCCACAAGAACTTATATTCAATCTGTTGTTTTGAAAAGGACTCTAGAAAGCATGGTAGTTGAACACAGACATGGAGTGAGAGTATCTGCCGAAGAATACGCCTCTGCTGCTTACCAGCTTGCAGAAGTGGCATGCTGCCGTGACACGCTGGTGAAAGATATGAGACAAATAGAAAATCTATCTGACTGGGAGATGGAGAGTGAGGAGGAACTGGTTGCAAGCTCTTCTCCTAAAAGAAGGAGAGAGATTCCAATAATCGGGACTGAGAACCTAAATTAAATAGTCTAGCTAGCTTAAGTTAAATTTTGTTTCTTTTAATAAATAGTGTTGATTATAACATACAGACTTTTGTTATACAGTCCCGTACAAATGTTAGAGGCACCTTATTTTTTTCCTAAAAAAGGCACTTATTTGTCATTTTTTGAAAAAAGTTTTTTGTTAATAACAAACTATTGAATAAAAAATCTTAACCTAAAATTTTTGAGCACATTTAGTTTATAATGTGTATTTACTAAGAAACTCAAAATAATACATCGTTCATATGTTAGAGGCACATTTCAATAACGAAAGACAAAATTATCCAAAAATTTAATATTTAGTCATTCCTCCATTATTTATGACTACCGAAGATATTCTTCTTGGAATTGACTCAAAAAGCTTAATAACCACACCTGTATCAATGTTTTCCCAGGCCTTCTTTGTTTCATTCCATAATTTTTGAATCGTTGATGCTCCACAATTTTTAACTTCTTTTTTAAAATTGCCCATAGATTTTCAATTATATTTAAGTCAGGAGATTGACTTGGCCATTTTTCCATGAGTTTTATGTTGTTTTCGGCCATAAACGCTCTAGTGGATTTTGATGTATGACATGTTGCTCCATCTTGTTGAAGAAAATAATTTTCTTCATAAAAATTTTCAAATCCTTCTTTTATAACGCGTTGATATTCGGCGGAGTCAACTGTTTTTCGGCAAAGGACAATTGATCTTTGCCCATTGCTTTTAATTGCTCCCCATATCGTAATTGATAAAGGGAATTTCACAGTTTAAATTGAATATTCTTTCTGTAATTTTGATCCAGGGGGTCTTCTTATGTATTGCCTAGACATCTGATTTAACTGAATCCGGCATTCATCAGAAAATATCACTAAATTCCAGTCGTCTTGATTCCACGGAATTTTAGTAAGACACCATGTATACCTTTTTCAACCTGAGATGCAGTCAATTTTGGTTTTTTCACTGCAATGCGTCCGATTCCCAAATCTTTGGATATTTTCACCTAAGATTCGCCAAATTTTAATTTTTCGATGACGAGAAACCTGTTATAAACTGATACACGAGGCATTTGAATTTTTTATTAAAATTAATAATAATAAATTATAGAATTATTGCTTTTTACATAGGTGCCTCTAACATATGAGCGACCAATTATTTTTTGTTTTCAAGTTTGAGAATACTATCGGTCGAATATTTATAAAAACTTTGGAAATGTTTAATTTCCTTTAAAAACTTAAATTATTCTTTGAAATCTTTCGAAAAATAATAAATAAGTGCCTTTTTAGGGAAAAAATAGGGTGCCTCTAACATTTGGACGGGACTGTATAATTTTTTTTCCTCATGATAGTTGTCTTTTTTTGTTATATAATTAATTCCAATAAATGGGGTGCATTTTATAATTAATTTTTTACTAATTATTTTTGTAAATAATCAATAACTAAAATAAATTACCAATTTTTGCTGGTACGATTATAAATTCTCGATTTTACTTTATTTCGTAAAACCGATCGGGAAGCCGAACAACCACTGTTTCCTCTTTAGCCTTGTACTCGTCTCAGTTCACTCTCCCTCAGTTCAGTTTTAGACATTGTACAAGCAACATGGCGAGTAAGTTATACCGCAACGTTCAAAAAAGTCATCAAAGTGAAATTTCTGATTTTTGTCAGCGCAAAATTTTAGATGCTTACTATATTTGATTACTTCATTTTTCCAGATATTTTGGCCCTAAAGTTGCCTGCGTGTTATATTCGACTGCACGTTAAAATCGAAAAAATATGATGATCTATAAAGTTTTTGCTGTCAAATAATTATTTATTAGCTAACCAACATAATTGAATATTGTTGATAAAAAGAATATTGTTGATATCTTAATTTTTAGGCTAGTTTTTCCTGTCTTCCTAACTAGTAAAATAAACAAATTTTCATTGTATTACTTTAAATGTATTTCAAGCACATAACACACACTGAAGAAGAGAAAATTATTGGATACCATTTCATGTTCCTCACAAAATAGTGGAATTGCTCACACAAAACAAACGATTAGCCATCAAACTAATATAAGAAGACACAAATGCAATCATTGTCACATCCAACGGTAATAAAGTATCCGAAACGTTTATATACTTCTGTTCATTATTTCATGTATCCGACTCAATACTACCGCAAATATGATTGGGGTCCCTCATATTATCAGAATAACTAATTGCGTTTTTTATTCATTGTCCTTTGTTTCATATTTAGTCTCATTTAGTGACATTATTTGTTCTACTATTTAGCAGAGAACTGTGTCTTCATTTGTGTTCTAAACATAAATGTTCATATGGTGCTGTTTGTTCTCAATGATGTATTAACTTCTGAAAAAAATTATTCAAATTAAAATTTATTGAATTTTTTTTCTCCCAGTCAACACCTCAACAATATTGCAGTCTATGGATAAAATAATAATGCGTTCCTTTATAACTAAATTCGATGAATTCAAATTTAATGAAGTTCTTCAGAAAATTGAATGCGAATATGGCATTCATGAATCATACAAAAATTTCACACTTAAAGATAGAGTTTTATTTACCTACTAAATTTGGCGAGTAAACGGGGTTTGACTGCATTTATTTTTAAAAACGAATAAAAAAATCTTTAATTTTAGTCTTGCAAACAGGAATTCATCTTATTTTAAAAGAATGAATAAAAAGCGTAGTTCGCGAAATAGAAAATTCATTGCCTCAAATAATGAAATAAAGGCAAAATGCATGATTTTCCATATAATTTTGTGAAGAGATTAGGCGGGCTAGGTCCTCGGTGATGGATTCCACAGAGCCGCCAATGGTCGCGTCGTCCAGGCACCATAAATTGAATGGTGAGAGGATTGATCGTACAGCCTCGTCGATTGCTAAGGCGAATATAAATTTATTCTCAGGAATATATTTTTCTTTCCACATGAATATTGGTGTTGATTCTGTAATGGTCCAAGAGGGTCGCCTTGTTGGACTCCTGTTCGGGTACGGATGACTTTATCCCCAAAGATAAGTGAAGTTTCTTTCCCGTACGTGAGGAAGACAGGCTGGGAAATCTCCGAAGCCCTCTCGACCCATACCTCCATTATTCGGTTCCCTGCTTTGCGCAACCTTGGCCTAGAAGTTAACGTGGATAAATCGGAACTCCTAAACCTCAACTACCTTGAGGCGGATTTTCCGAATGTCAATATGATAATCCAAGGTTTCATCACTGGTGCACAAATAACCCAGCCATTAGAAGCAACCTTTCTTGGATGCCCTCTAAGCCCATCTGGCCTAAAGGCCCATCTGGCGAAGAAAGACATGTAATTCTGTAACCTCACAAGCAGACTCTTAGAGATAGACTCGCACATCGCTTTTTTCCTCATGAAAAGCAGTATACATATGCCGAAACTTCTGTACACGCTCCCGTGCCTGCTATACTCGCATTCAGACATTCTGTCTTCCTTGGAAAAATCATTGAAATCCTGCACGGAAGCAGTTCTGAACATTTCCTTTGACAAAATCGGTTGAACTCAAGCAAAACTTCCCGTCAGGGTCGGAGGAATGTACCAAAAATAATAATTTTAATTTTAAAATCTAAATGAATGAAGATTAAATAATTGAAAAAATGAATATAAATACACTTGCAAAATAAACTTTATTAAAGATATTTTACCAGTAATCAGTTTAATTAATCTTCAAACAAATAAAAAAACGAAAAATTTTAAAAATAAAACATTGATAGCAAAGTAAAATTAAATAAAAATTAACAGCATAAGCACACAACACAAGAAAATAATATAACGTGGACTTGATGTAATTAATTTATTGTATTTTATTCAATAAATCAAGAACATTTAAAAATTAGAATAAATAACATTTAATTTCACCGTCTATTAAATGAACCACGCAGTTGAATGGACCGACTACTTTGTATTAAAATAAAAATGTACTTTTTATAAAATAAATGACGATCGAATTATTTTAAGTTAATGGATAATATTATTTCTAATAAAAAAATTATTGTTACGCATTGCAGCATGGTTTTAGTGAAACTTTTTCTGCAAAAAATACAACAAATTACCAATATACAACAACAAATTACTCTTGTGGTTGAGGTGGTGACGTGCCTCTATTGCACCAATGTCTTTCTCACACTTGATATCTGCTGGCCCGTTCTCAATTGGCACTCTAAACGTTAGAGGACTCAATCCCATGTATAAACAACTTCAACTCACAAGAGATTTGGAACAAGCAAGGGTCCATCTGCTGCTTACAAGAGACGAAAATAACTGAACATGGAAGCTCGAAGATAGGCGATTACACACTAATTACCCTCCCAACTACCTGTCGTCACTACGGCCTTGGGTTTGCAATCAACAGAAAACTGGACGAACACATATCCCGGGGTGGTCCGTCTCGGACAGGATTGCGGTACTCCAAATCAAATGGGGAACGAAACCGAACTCCCTCGTCACAATCATTAATGTGTACGCGCCAACTGGAGTCAGAGCCCTTGCTAATCCGGATGAACTTGATGAATTCTATTCCACTCTCACAAATTTATACAACACACTCAGATCCTCGTATATGTGTTTCATTTCTGGTGATTGAGAACGCCAGAGCAGGGAAAGCCAGGCCCGGAGAAAACATGCATAGGATCCCATGGAAGAAGAAACGGAGAAAGAAATGTGCCTGGAACTGCCTTGATCCAATTCTGCACCTATTTAGACCTATTCTTATGCAACACGGCATTCCGTCATCCAGCCAGGCACAAACAACATGGACTGGAACAGAAAGGACTCAAATGGAAATTACATACCTATATTCAATCAAATAGACTACATCCTCTGCAAAGCTGCCCATAAACATCTACTTGTGGATTCACGTTCATACGGGGGACTGGAGACAAATAGTGACCACAAACTAGTAATCACTAGCATCGGACTGTACAAGACATACAACAAACTGAAAAAACTTACGCATGATGAACAAGAAAGCTATAATCTTGAATTATCCGTGATGAAAAACTCAAACAGAACTATGCAGACAAAATACAGGAAGAACTCGACAATATTGACACAACAAAACCTGCAAATGCGATTGGGATGCAGTGACCAGTGCAATGAAGAAGACAGCTGTAAATGTTGTTGGACTCACTCGAAAAAAACACAAATTTCACGATAACGAGATTTGCTCCCTCTCAGAAAGGCAGAAAACCTTGAGGTTAAAAATACAAAACTCCAGCAACCCGAAAAAAATAAGAGAACTCCGAAAATTACGGAACATGATATTACTAAATATCAAGAAAACACAGAAATTGCTAATGTACAAAGAAAAAGAAAAGAGCAATTTCAACACATAACAACAAACAAAGGACGACACGAAAATGTTCATGGCAATGAGGCTGCTAAGCAAAAAAAGAGGCAAATTCGATCACTGTCTGGGACACCACGGAAGCGGCTATCATTGACAACAAGAGTAAGGTAGAGGCTATATCTGAATACTACTACAAAATGCTTAACTGGGAGGATGAATCAGGATAAAACCCTACCCATATACTGTAGGGGCACTAAGTTCCCCATTAACCACTTACGAAATATTGGAGGCAATGAAGAACTGAAAACCGGCAGGTCTGGGGGACCGGACAATATCCCACCTGAACTAGTAAAATATGCGCCAATGAAGTTTGCTGAAATCGCTGCAAATATCCTGAACAAGGCATTTGAGCAGAACAACCCATTAGACCTCGGCAAAGGATGGTTAATTCCTCTACAGAAACCTGGAAAACAAAAAGGACCCTATCCAGCCTAAGACCTATTATTTTGCTAACGACGCTTCGGAAAAACACTGTCGTTGATCGCATTAGAGAGGATAAGAACCAAGGTGGAAAACTTTCTGTCACCGGGACAAAGTGGCTTTAGAACTGGCAGGTCCACTGCTGATGTGATCTGGACTCACAGATGGACAGCTGCCACATGCCAAAAATATAAACATTGCACTGAAATACTCGGCATCGATTGTCCAGAGCATTCGACTCTGTTCACAGAACTAAACTTGTGGAAATACTTATGACCTTCTTAAATCATGACGACATCAGAATAATCCTAATGCTTCTTCAGAACACTCAATTAGCAACCAAACTTGGTAAAAAATGTGTCAAACTATTTCTACACATCACGGGCATACCACAAGGCGATTCGCTGTCCCCAGTTCTCTTTATCGTCTACCTAGAGGCAGCACTCAGAGACTTTCGGCCTCTTGGGGACAACACTAAATACAACGCGAAATAATATATGCTGATGATGTCGACTTCGTATCTGATGATGCTGAAACCCTTCGATTTATTATCGAAACATACCAGATATTTTTTCCAAATGGTTTCTAACAATCAACCACAATAAAACTGAACATACGAAATTTATTCGATCTGAACGAATCATGATGAGCCTGGAGAAGACAAAAGAAAGTCGGATCTCTCTTAGGGGACTCTGAAGACATTATGCACAGAAAAATACTATCAATTGCCACATACAATAAGTTTATGAACATCTGGCGCCTAAAGAAGCTAAATTCAAAGACAAAACTTAAAATATATAACACATTTGTTGTCCCAGTCCTAATGTACAATGGATCGACGTGGGGAATCAGTAAGACCGATATGAACAATTTGGACCGATTTCATCGGAACCAACTGAGAAGAGTGATAAACATGCAATTCTCAAGGAAAATAGCAAATTCACCCTATACAAAAATGCAATTCGAGACCGATCTCTATGGACATCCTGGAGTCCAGATGGCGACTCTTTGGACACATATTAAGACTTGACAGCCTCACTCCGCCGAATATCGCGATGGAAAACTACTTTGCCCATTCCAAAGGAGACTTCCGTGGAAGACCCAGGGTCACTCTGGCTACCACGCTAATGAAGATCTAGCTGGAATTAATAAAAAACTGAAAAATGGCGATGATCTCGACTCACTCAGGACGATCGCAACTGACCGGAGAGCCTGGAGACGCATGACCGGGAGAATTTCAATGGTGGCACAAGGAAAGCTTAATTAACTTGACTTTTCCGAAAGTGCTTTATAATTAATAATAATTAATTACCAATATCTTAATTCATATCGCAATAAAAATCTATTTAGAGTAAATAACTTGACTGTCAATTGAGAAGTGCACCCTCACTCGATTATCAGCAGGAAGAAGTGCAAAAACCTTACCATACACGATTGACTATATTCGGAAGATCCAATCGTTTTTATACCTGGGAGTCCAATTTCCTGAAAATGAAAAATGTGAAGAAGACATTATTCTAACGAAAAACGGTGTACACATATGATCATGTGCCTTATTAAATTTTGCTTACTCGCTGAGACGGTGCTATTCATTTTCCGAGTAGCAATTCTTCCTGTGCTGATGTATGGGCTGAAAGGTGGATCTTGTCCCCTTATAAGGAAAGAATTATTAAACTACTGGAAAAAACGAGGTGATTAGCGCTCAAGGTGGCCTTTGGCGTAAATCCGCGAGTTAAATTACCGAGCTGTCAGGAATTTTTTCCTATGATTGGTCACCTTGTAGAAAGCCAGTTCCGAAAGTTTGCAAAGAAGAGAATGAAATAGGCTGAGATCTTGTCCAGAAAGACCGGATAGATTTCTCAATGACCTGCCGTATCTCCGGGGACTTGGTCTCCGCCAAAATTGGGACCGGGCCTTGCGAGTCAAGCCTGTAAGCTAGCTTTAGAGCATAGCGCCGGATCTTTATGCATTTCTTGTTAATTTTCTCAAGATCTTTCGAGTAGTACCACGCTTCCATCTCGTACACCAAGCTTGATAGGATGGTGCGTGGAACACGAAGAAAAAAAAACTTCTGGGTCCAGATGCATGCTTCCTAAGAGGCAGAGAGCTGCGATGGCTTTTGCTTTTTTTTGACATGCAGACAGTAACTCTTCAACAGCCGGAATACAAGTAGCGAGTGTGAATATTCCTCTCGGGTGGGACGGGAATAACAAACACTCAGTCACTCCAACCGGACATGCTTATTTCACTCACTGCTCCTAAACTTTGTGCCCTTAGTTTTTACGGGAGGTTCAACATTTTGGCGGAAAGGTTCCTCCCTCCGTGCTTGGCGGAGGAGTTTCCCTTTCTCTCCCAGAATATAAAGACGCTGATTAAATCGTCGAATTGTAATTTTCCTTTATAATTATTAAATGTACTACAAATATTGGTAGTAATAATAAGCCGTCTTTGTTCGGCTTCAGTTCATCACAAATTCAAAAAGTAAGTCAAGCATGTTTTTTTTCAAATAAATGAAGAACAGAGACAAAATTTTTACATTTCAGTTAAAGAAATTGTTGTGAATATTGTCCACATCATATACTTGTTTGACATAGCAATATCTTTCGAGCAAAACCACCTAAAACACATAGTTGACCCACCTAGTTTGACACTAATTACTGACTCAAGATAATTGCCAAAAATTTAAAAACTTAACATTTTTTAACTCTACTCGTTGTATTTATGTGTCAGAGTGTGGATGAATATCAGTTAATTTTCCGATCGATCGCAATGCATGTCTCACTTCACTCCACAAAGTGCATAATCAATCACTCTTTTTCCAAAAGTTCGAGTCTGCATTTCATAAAATGTATCCATCGTTTGATTCCTTATTATTTCTGCTATCACACCTTGTATATAATCTTTTCCCAGTTTTTCAATCTCTCCCCACCAAAGTAATTGATTGCTACATGCATGCCAACCAGCAACACCCCTAAAATTATAGGGTCTCTAAAATAATAATTTCCGTGATAGTACACTTCGGTGTACCTTGTCCATTCGCTTCATCGTGTATAAGTGTTGAAGTGCATTGTTCAATGTTTGTGATAGGCATTTACTAGAAGGGGGATTGCTTCCTCCCCTGAAGCTTGCTATTGTAAGAACGTTTTGACGAAGTTCTCTGAATTGTATAAAATGTTCAATGGTTTTAATGTCTTCATATCCATTATGTTCATCAAATATTCACTTGCAATACGGTGTGCGTAATACATGTCTTTCTCTCGTATTCCTGAATATGGTGTTATAAAAGAATGACAGGCTGATGCCATCAGTGAGCCCCTGGAAGTAAGATTTGAATTCTTCCTGATGAACCAGTTTATTGCACGGCTTAAACGAAGTGCTGGATTCAATATAGAAAAAGATGTGACTTTTCAGCGCTTTTATATAAAGAAGTGGCTCTGACGTTTCACTCCCAATATACGCGTGTTGTCCAGAGCCGGTCATAGACCACCTGTTGTACTCCTGTTTTACAAGCAAGGTTATATGTCCATTGCTTTCTTCTGATTTTCCGCACTCGTTCGTTAATGCCCAACAATATTTAACTCATGTGGTCAAAAAAGTCACTTTTGTTTTCAAAATGTACTGTGAGAATATCCTTTACAGCAGGGCTGGCCAACCCAAGGCCCGCGGGCCGCATGCGGCCCGCGATGGAGTTTGGTGCGGCCCGGAGAGCGAGAGAACTTTTGTATGTAGTTAACCTATAAATACATTCAAGATAAATTTTCTTAAGTTTAATAAATAAAGATAAATTTTATAAGTTTAATAAATTTTAAAGTTTATCTATTTTTGTAGCTGTTATCAATATGAAGAAGAAAAGGAAAATTTTTGAAGAAAACAGGCAATTCAGCAATCATTGGGAAGAAGATTACTTTTTATAATGCATAATTCCAAGCCAACATGTTTAATTTGCAAGGAGAGAAAGTATCGGTGGTGAAAGAGTACAATGTAAGAAGACATTATGAAACAAAGCATCCGAATACGCGAAATTTAGTAAGGAATGAAAACAAGGAAACTGGATTCGCTTAAATCTGAATTGAGAATCAGCAAAGACTATTAAATTCATCGATACACTCTTCTTCTGATACTGTTAAAGCAAGCTACTCTGTTGCAATGATAATTCAAAGAGAATGAAATCATTTTCGGATGGAGAATTCGTAAAAGAGTGTTTGGATGCTGTCGTGAAAGACATTTTGCCAGATAAAACTAAAAAGTTTTCAAACATTAGCTTGTCACGTCAAACATATGTCGCAGGTTAATGACATTTCAAATGAAATTGTGGTGACTTTGCGTGATCAAATAAAATATTTCAAAAGTTATTCTTTGGCCTTTGACGAATGCACGGATATACAGACACGTCTCAACTTGTAGTATATATTCGTGGAGTTACCGAATCTTTTCAAGTGAAACAAGAAATGCTTAACCTTGTCAGTTTGAAAGATACTACAAAGGGCGAAGATATTTTCCAAGCTGTTATGAAATGTTTATCCGACAATGGAGCGAATTTAGAGACCCTTGCTGGATTGACAACAGATGGGGCGCCGGCTATGATTGGAAGAAATAAAGGAGTTGTAAGCTAATAATGGATGAGATGGAGTCAAGAAGCATAAAAAATTATTTATTTGTAATACACTGCTTGATACATCAACACAATTGTGCGCGCAAGTGTTGTCTATGAACCATGTTATGAGTGTGGTTGTAAGAACTATAAACTTCATTCTTCTCATGCACTTCAACATCGCCAGTTTAAAGAATTATTGAACGAGTTATATTCTCACTATGGTGATCTTGTGTATTTTTCCAAGTCAGATGGCTGAGTCGCGGAAAATGTTTAAAACGTTTTTTCGACTTGAGAGAAGAAATCAAAAGTTTTATGATGCATAAGAAAATGACATTAACTGAATTAAATGATGAAGAATGGATGCTAGATCTGTGCTTTTTGGTAGATATAACCGAAAAAATTAATCAATTAAACAAGGAGTTACAAGGACAGGATAATTTGATTACTAGAATTTTTGCACAAAGAGTTGTAAGCTCCTTTGGATCTACTTACGTATGTGAATCATTCTTTTCGAAATTAAAGTTTAGTAAAAGTAGATATAGATCTTCTTTAACAGATAAAAACTTAGAAAACCAATTAAGATGTGCAACTAGTAATTGTGAAGTTGATTTGAAAAAATTAAGTGAAGATAAAGAAAAACAGATTTCTCATTGATACGTATAATTGGACTGAATGCTATTTTACTAAATAAAATCTTATCTGTGTTGTTTTGATATCTATCCTTAGTATGTACATGTATATGCGGCCCGCGGAAAGGATTCATTTGGACAAAGTGGCCCGCGATGCGATTTGGGTTGGCCAGGCCTGCTTTACAGCTTCGTTGTTAATGTGTATGTCTCTTTCATTCTATTATTAATCAGCCCCTTCAGCAATGTGTTTGTAGAGGAGGATAAAATTGAGTAAAGAAGGCTTCTCAATAGACTCGGGAAGCTGTTTATGTTTTCTGCCAAAACTGGGCTACATGCGATCCTGGCCATGAGTCTTATTCTTTCACATTGGTCTTGTTTGTTGTGTATGAAGCTCCAGAAGGACAGACTCTCCGTAATTGGGTCTGGGAATTGTCATATCAAGATCTACATAGATTTGGCAGAACGGGCGGGGAGCAGTTTTTGTGAGGAATGAATCGGGGTGATGTGCTTCTGGTTGTTAAGGTCTTTTGGCAGGTATAAATGCGTGAGTTTGATTTTTTTGGTTTATTGTTTATATAATATGAGTTATCTTTAGATGATTCTTGTGGCTGATTCCGGCGTAGAATTTCATGAGTTTACTCAATTCAGGTTGACTTTTCTGTTCGAAGTCTGTACAATAGTGGCGGTCTGAACTTTTTGAGACTGTGTTTCACATGCGTTGGGGGAGATTTTCCTTTCCAAGCGTTTTGATTTGTTTTTCCCATCTTCTCTTTGGGATGCCTCAGTTTCTTAGTGATTGTATCATTTAGGTTCTTTATTTCATTTCTTCTCGGGAATAGAAATTAGATTCTTTTTAAGAAAGTTTCTTTTCCTGATAAGGATTTTTGTCTCCTGGTCGAAATTTTCTTCAAAGTGATAGTAAGTGCATTTTGGGATAAATAGTTTTCTACCCAGCATTTTTTATTTTAGAACGTGTGATTTTTGAGCATTCTTCGTCTTCAAACGTTTGTGCTTTTTTGAGTTTATATTTTACGTCGCCATTAAGGACATAAGTTTCTCCCTCTTCGTTTTTGAAACCGACAATTTCTCTTTATTTGAGGAATTAAAGAAACTATTCCCAAATTTGGCTGTTTTCTCCTTTAAAAAGCCTATAATCAGTCGAAGTATTGGCGAAATCGGGTTCTTCAAGAACTTTTCGAGACTTCCCTTCATTGTCTAAGAAGCAAGACACTCAAAAACCGTGGGTTACCAAGCCTGTTTTAAACCCAAACAAACTCCTCCACGGACGCGTTCTGCTCCTAGAAGGAATCCTCAGCCTTCCGCTATGCGTGCACTCACGCGGGCTGAAGGAATTTCTGATAGGAGTCTAAAACAGCAGAGAATTTTCATTTTCAGAGTTAAGCCAATCAAAAATACTAGAGGCTTCAGTTTCCAAAGTTTTTTTTGTCTTCAACACTCTATTTCCCACCCAATTTTGAATCATCTTTCAACTGTGGGCTGAGAAAATCTACCTCTTTATACAAATTAAATTTTGGATTAGAAACGAACGTAGTAGGTGACCGATGATGATGAAACGGCCAGATACCAATTTGATAGTCAACCCTATAATAAGTCAATATGTGCAGTGAGTTTATGAAAAACAAGCAGAAAAGAATATTGTCAGGCTTTCCAATTTTGATTGTGTAGCCGGTTGTATTGTCCTTTTTTTGATTGCACTTCTTTTTATCCTTATTTCAGCTATCTAGAGCAGGGGTGTCAAACTCATTTCGTTTCGAGGGCCCGCATTATAATAATTTCTCATTTAAGAGAAACTAAATTAAATCCGATCTCAAAAATGAAATCTTTTAACAACTTTGTGAAGTGATAACCAGCGGACTGGAATGTTTCAAGAAAGAATACAACCTAAAAGGCATTATCAATCTAATCATACAATTATTTCGAAGGTACAGTGACTCCTCTGAAATTGGCCATTTGGGTCCACGTGTTTTTGTGGTCAATTCGAGAAATAAAGTTATTATATCGAAAGAGAAGAGATTGATTTGAGAAATCAATTGAGGAAGCCCGCTGCCTGTATGGAAAGCGAGTTCCTCGGAGTATGGCTATTCCGATCCTTTGTCTTAGCCATACTCCTTCACGAGGATCATTCTTCTTTGTGGCGAGCATTCTTCCGAGTTCGCGCAAGAACTCGGCAGTCGCTGGGCCAACTGCTCCTGATGACTCAGCCGCAACAGGGGTGAATCTGTAGCGGTCCCGAGGAAGGAATTTTTTGGTTTTAAGGTTTTCCGCGATTGAGGCAGCTGCTCCAGGTGTCTGAACGATTTAAGGAGATTCGTGCTTGAGTAAGTATCGACGCAAGTTGCGTCCCAGACAAAAGATCGTCCGGAGTTGAAAGGGAAAAGAGTCATCCGTCAGGTCTCTTTCCATCACCTCGATCGAGACCCACTGGTTCAAGCTGTGCTGGGAAGCCTGCAGCCTTCAGAGCTCTGACGATCACGTCGTTCAGAGCGGCGTGACGTGGTCCTCTTCCGGCGGATCTCCTGCAGGATAGCGGGTGCAATCCCTTCGCATCGACCGTTTTCCGCAGCGGCATCGGTGCTCCTGGCAAACGTCTAGTCCAAGTCTTTGTCCGATTCCAATCCTCAAAGAATCGTCGTCCAAAAAAGTCCCGAGATTTGGGCAAGGATTACACAAGCCATGCTCCGCTCCCTCCACTTGAGGCTGACACCAGCAAGCAAGACGATGTTGATTTGCTTCTTTTTTAAGCCCTCTGAAATTTTGGAGCAGACAATGTTATCCCAGTTCCTTGTTTCGTTGTGTCTTCGGGGATTTTGAGTCCTGACCGTTCCAATCCCGGCAAGCTTATCAAATGACTCATTCCAGCGAAGTCCAATAGTGTGACGAAGGACTTGCCGTGTCAAATGTTTGCAGCTTGAGAGAGACGAAAGATATGCCGGGTACGCGACCTCCAGCGCCCGATCTTAGACCGACACCCCCAAATCCAGAGGGAAGCTTACATTGCTTCCACCGAGTTCGTCGAAGCGGACGTTGATTAGTGACTCAACAGTTTGTTGAGAGATTTGTTATCGAAAGTAGACTGTCGTAATGTCGTGGCTATCGCAAAGTAAGTGTTGTGTGGAGTTCGTGTGGTGAACTTCGAGTAGGTAGGTATAAAAGCTTGGGTAGTCCGATGTTGTTTCTCATCAGGAAGAAGGATGTGTGAGAGTCGAGGCATGGACAATCTTTGCGAGGCGAGATAATTCTTCATTTTTAGAAAGTAGATGGTTCCTGAGTTCGTCTTCACTGAGTGGACATTTAAGGAAATATAGTTATCAACTGGCACAGTCGGGATCCCGGGAAGCAGTTCGTTGAAAACCTCCTTGATAGAGAGAAAGTCGGTGTTTGAGTATGAGACATTTATTAACTCTGATTGTAATATTGATGTCCAATCCCAAGTGTTTTAATGCGGGAAGTGCTTGACGTAAAGAGTTGTATGTTTCCTCGAATGATCCTCCAATTGTGCATCGTCGAGATACCAGAGATTTAGTTGTGCGTCAATTGATCTCACAACATCATCAATTGTCAGGGCAAATAAGAGGGGTCCGAGCGGATCTCCCTGCTGGACACCAGTTTTTGATTAATGATTTCATCATCAAAAACCAGAGACGTATCTTCTCCGTATGACAATTTAACAAGAGGGAAAAGCATGGGAGCCCTCTTCAACACGTTTCCATAATGGAGTCTTCTTCTGAGAGAATTGAATGCATTGGTTATGTCCAATTTGATTCCAATGCATTCGTTTGCAGTATTCTTCTGTGTGAAGAAACGCCTTGCTGCAATGAACCGCTGCCTCACATCCGTTCTGGATACTAACACCCATTTGTTCGGGAAGAACTCGCACCGAGTGGGCGGCTCACGAGGGTCGAAGCAATCTTCGCTGCGAGTCTTCTGAAATAGTTTCCGACCGCAATGGGCGGATTCCTCCGTTGGGTTTTTTGAACGCGAGTAGCCTTGCGGAGAAGAGCAATTCTCTGGCATACTCCGGGATGTCGCCATTCACCATTTTCCTTATTAGGCCGTGATCGATTTAACAAGACAGCGTCCTGCTTCGAGGTGTAGGTGGACGTTAGGTCCTTGATATGGCCGGGGCGTAAACCCATCCAAGCCTCCGCTGCTGCTGGCGGGCAAAAGAAGCGATTCCGCGCCGCACTTCTGATTCGGTAATCATAATCTCTTGGGTTCCTTCAGGATCGAGAACTTTACATAATCACTCGTGCACTTGGGTGCTTCTGAGTTAAGGTATTCAGAGACCTCGGGGGGGTGCTAGACAGCACGGTGTCATCGGACGTGATAACCCGTAGGGCTGCCCGCACATCGCCCTCCAGAAGTTCCGATTCACTCGCTCCTTCAGTTTGTTGGGGGCATCTTTGGTGAATGCTCCTCTGGTTTTGACCGCATTGGCAATAAGTGGCTGTTCAAGTATTGCGTGTATGCTATGACTGCCGAAATTCAATATTCTTCCTTCAGTTTCCCGGTTAAGTTTAGCCGGGGGTTTGTTTCTTTACTCTGGTTATCAGATTCCGTTGTAGGTGTTCCGAGTGCAACAGGTGCGAAGCATATAAGTTTAAGCCAGGATCCCAGCTGTCAGAGGACAGTGCGTTGTCAATGAGGTCTGAAAGGCACGTTGCTGCGGCAATACGTGCTCCTTTTGGATTTTTACTGGGATTTTCCTGGCTTTCCGGAGGTTCGAGATCTTCAAGAGAAATGTGGTCAGTATGTGGTGATGTAAAGTTTGGCTGAGCTGTTGTTTCCCGCCTGGGGACCTCGTTTCCAATACACGGGGGGCACTGCCAGCTGACAGCGTCTCGGCGCAGGCTTTGCTCATTTTTTATGCAGCCCAAATGGGCGAATGATTCACATGGCGTGCAGTTAATTCCAAGTTTCCTGATATTCGACTGCCCACAAAAGAGACATGCCCGAGTTGTCCTCAGTGGCTTTGTTCCTCGTACTTCGTCTTCGCTTCGTTCTTTATTTACCATCTGAGGTTTCCGTTAATCACACCACAGCACAATTGTATTTTCTGACCTTGGGATTGTCGCACGTGTGGCTGATGGTTAAGTCTCAATCCAATGCATTCGACAAAACTACCAATAAACAACGTTCCTCGCCCCCCACCACACAAAACTACTCGGAGCCAAAAGTCTGCACGACTGGGAGTCTCCGAGGAGTTTCTGATGTCTTTCAGCCCTTTTTTAACTCAGGGAGGCTGAAATTCTCCGAATTCGACGCTCGGGGCGATCGACGCCTTCAAAAGTCTAAGTCAGAGGGACCGCGGAGGACATTTCGGCCTGTTTCGAAGCCAGCGACCTCTCGCAATCTCGAACAAGAGTGCCCACCTGTGCACGTCCATCGGCTCTGTGCGGGACAGGAGAAAGAACAACGTCAGTCTGAGCAACACGGAGGTGTTCAAACCCGACGAGCAAAAGATGGAGGCCATCATCCGACGGACTGGCTACCCCTACGAACGCACGTCCGGCCAGCGGAAATATGGCCCGCCTCCCAACATGACGGACATCCCGGCCGCCAACGGACACGAGATCTACATTGGGTCGATCCCCTACTCGGTTGTGTGAGGACACGTTGATCCCCATGATGGAGAAGTGTGGCACCATCTACGACCTCCGAATGATGGTGGATGCGCCACTGGACGGAACAAGGGGTTCTGTTTTGTGACTTCGTGGAGGACGACGCAGTGGACATTGCAGTCAAGAAATACAACGGAGTGGAATTGAAGGCGGGAATGAAAGATACGAGTGAATCCTTCCATCCCTAACCTCAAATTGTCCTTGTCCAATCTGCCTATGAATAAGGAGGCGAGTGACGTTGATGGGGAGTTCAATAAGTTGTTGGATGGAGTGCTGAATGTGGAGTTGACGGGGCCTGGTTGTTGTACAATCCACTTTGATCGACACAAGAATGCTTCCTCCAGCAAAAGAAGTTGTTTACTGGGCGAGTGAGGCCGTTCGACCAGTTGGTGGGGGTTGACTGGTTGTGGTGAATGATGAGAACGGGGAGGAGGATGTCAAGGTGTTGTTTGTGAGGAATATTGACGGGACATGTCTGATGCTGAATATTCGGATATTTTCAGCAGATTTGGCAGTGTTATGCGGATAAATCGTTTTACTAATATTTATTCGTTCATTATGTTGACCGAAAGGCAGCAGAGAAGGCACTCGGCAAAATGGATAAGAAGTTTGTGGGCAGTCGGGAAATTGAGGTGTCCTTCGCTCGATGTCAAAACAAGAAGGAACGACGTGACAAACAGCAGTCTCGGCACTCAGGGTCTCTTTATTTCGACAATTCAATGTTTTTGGGGGGGAAATTCCAATGGTTTCTACAAGATTCCCTCATTCTTCCAAGCGGATGGATCAGTGTCGACGATTCCAATGGCCCCGATTGCGGGGATAATTCCTGACTGTTTTACTTTCCCTTCCGATCCCTACTGGATGTACGACCCTGCCACTAATGGGTCGACTGTCCCCTGATTACTCACTTTATGACTGTTACGGTGTGCCTCACCAATATGTGTATCCTCCATTCCTCGTAGTGGGGATGTGCCTGTTAATGGGGAGAGAGAGGGACTGTCGAGGAGTTGGACTCAATCCAGATGGGTGTAATGGGGAAATGGCCAATTGAGAAATAAAATCAATCTTTTGTGTAATAAATTTTGAATAAGAACAACTTTTATCCAGAAAATTTTAAGTAATTAAGCATTATTAATGTTCTTAAAGTAGAATTGGATGCCCATCTGCTTTTTTGAGTTTAATGACATTTTCCTTATAGCGCCTTATGGATGTAATCAATTGAACTTCATGTTCGTTCTCAATGTTTTTAGGAGCTCGTTTTCAATTTTAGTTAACTTAACACAATGTCTTCTTTGTCAATTGAATCATTGGATTCTACTTCAGCTTCTACTTCTTCTTCATTTTTTATATTTTCAATATCCTCAACGTCTGAAATGTATCATTTTCAGAATATTCAAATTAAGAAATTTTTCGACTTCTAAGGGATCAAAAATGTCAGTTTTTTCTACTGCAATATCTTTGAACTTCAACTACATGATTCTTTTTGAATGGGTTGCTTAAAATTCCGAAACAATTTGCAATCGTTTTTCAGACACATCTTCCCAAGCCATTTTTACGAAAATTACAGTATCCTTTAGAGTTAACTTTTTGTAGGAACTGTATACTGAAATATTTTGCTGTTCCAACAAATCAGTCAAATACATTAACTTGTGTCAAGTAAAATGTGTTTTAAATGTTTTTATTATACCCAAATCTATAGTTGAATAAGACCAGTACTATTTGGGAGGAAACAAACAATATTTTATGTTATCCAAATTTATGCTATAATAATCAATGAAACATTTATAGTCATAAGATTTAAAGCATCTTGGCATTTTAGGTTTTCGAGATCATCACAGGTTTCAATTTATGATTTCCACTCATATTTGAACATAGCATAATAGAAACACGATCTTTGAAATTTTTATATCCTTGAAATGTTTCTACAAATACTCTTCGAAGAATCAGCTTGTAGTACAATCCCGTTTCGTCCAAGTTATAAATTTGATCGGCATTATAACTCTTGATATTTCTATGAATTTTTCGATAAATAAGTCGACATCTACTGGATCATTAGTTCTCATTTCTCCATGTAACTTGGTCATTCGAAAACCATGGCCTCTTTTTGAATTTATGAAGGTATCCATTTGAGTTTTTAAAATTATCCAGTTTTATTCAGCTGCGAATAAATTAGCCTTATTTGAAATTAAAGCATCATTAAGAAAGCCACCTTAATCATAAATTAGTACAAATTACCTTTAGACTCAATCGAATCCATCCATTCAACTAACATAGCATCAAGCTGTGGGAACTTGAGTCTATGCGCATTTTTTGAAGATAGATTTTGTTTTTTACACTCTTTGAGAAAAAATCTTTTTTCAAAATAATATTATTATTGTTTTTCTGGAAATCTTCTTTTTAAACAAATGGAAAATCTATCAGCCAAATACTGACATGAAACATCTTCATTTTGATTTTTATAAGTTAAAATCTGTATTTTTGATAAAAAGTGTATTAAGTTGCTTATTAACCAAGAAGCTCCAATGCGCAAATTGCACAATTAGCAATATTTGTTAGAGCCTGTAATTCAAATTTTAATATTTATGAAGAATTTCTCGAACTGATACAAGTAAAGATATCTTTAAAAACTACTACAAATTCTCTTTGAATATGGTCAGAGGGCATCCCCTCAACCACCGGCAGTTTAGTAAAGTGCTTACAGATATTAAAATTAGTCAGCGACATTCCTTTTTATATTTGCCTAATCACTACAAAAAGAATATTTAGATTAAAAACAGCTTATCTGTATTTATAAAGATATTTTTTCAGATAAATTTATTTGTACATCAAAAGTAATTTACTTAAAAGGCAACAAATATTTGTTGCAAACTATTTCCACAAAATCCCATCGGATATTCATATTTTCCAATAAATCTATGCATTATGTATTTTGTTCCTTCTTTATCATTTCTATTCACAAGATAATATCCAGGTCCAAATATTCCGACATTTTTTATATTCGAACCAATAAAATATCTAAGTTCGTTGACATCTGAATTCTCATATTCCAACCATCCAGCATTCAGAGCCTTCATATATGTGACATTCACTTGGTTATTTGTGATCAAATATGTAGAGACATTTTTTCACAAATCTGTTCAATGGGCTTAATGTCGTTTTTTGTGGTCTGAATGCGTTATGGTGAACCAAAGTGCGATTACAGCTAAAATATAAACATACAAATTATACTACTAATATAATTGAGGAAAGTACAACGCGCTTGTTGAATGTGGTTTTAACACAAGGTTTGTAAGGCTTTCTTTGAATTAGAGCTTTGATAGATTCAAGACTAAGGCTGTGTTCTAAAGGGGCATATGTTGGTGGATTTTCGATTATTAGCTCTGTCAAGTAATTTCTGGTTTAGGACTAAGTAGTTGGCCTCTGATTGGGACAGAACGTCAAAACTGTCACTTGCAGGAGTTTCTCCTGTACGGTCATCTGTTTACGGGTTTGTTTTTGGAGTTCAATAATGGTTAACTGCATTGGAGTGGTCGCTATTACGGGTTGGTAATCAGTTTTGTGTTTTAATTCATCTATGAGTGTTATTTTTTGTAAATTTACTTTTTTTCTTTACGTTTCGAATGAGCTTTTTTTATGCCATTTGGCATTTCTTAATGACGTTGTTATTCATTTTATTTTTAAGAAAATTAATTTCCCATTTGTCATTTTTTTGATATTGCTATTTAAGTCAACAAATTTAACTTTTTCAGAAGACGAGTGACCCAAGTTGCATTAAACTTGAATAAATTAATCTTAATTATTTAGTAAATTGGTGGCAGATGACTGTGGAACTTACTTAAACCAATATAGTATGACAAAAGATCTGTACGAACCAAAGAGAGTGAACCAAGCTCTGTTAATTGTGATGCAGTCTTTTCAATGTCATCTTGGAGTTAATTTGCTAAATAATGATTAAATACAACTTAATATTCCAGATCTCGAATGCCAGGGGTGGGTTTTTCTCTGACACAGTCATAAAATATCAAATTCATAATTCACTTCCACTTTAGTCCGGAAACGTTTTATTTGTTTTATAAAACGTGCTTCGACCCAGTGCTTACCTACGGGTTCGAGGGATGGTACCCTACTAGTGAGAGAAATGGCATTATCGCTAAGAATATTGATAGAGAAAACACTACTAACGTAGAGAAAGTGGTCAGGGGGCAGCATGAAGCTCAAGAAATCGACATCGAACCTCATCCCTGTGTTATAGAACCTGTTTTTCGAACAAGACTACTATCTTTACGAGCAATTATGGATCAAGTACAAACGGATGACAAACTGGAATGGATCCATGAAGCAGTTCAAGCTATTAAATCAAAATTCGATCGAATACCGTATGGAGGATGGCCTCTTATAACAAAAGCTTTCAATGAAAAGTTCTCTTCTACCAAGTCAGTTTCTAACATAAAGATGTTATTGAAAGTCAACGGAAAAAGGCTAAAATTTCCATGGACAAATTATCTGATGCAAATGACCCAAAAACTGAAGTCTCCAATTTTAGAAAATGTTATGAGGAATTTTGTTCCCAAATTGAGAAAGTAAAATCAATCCCACGTGATTTACGAAAGCCAACAAGAAAAGTGCCTTATCAGTTACTAAAGAAGGAAATTTTAAATGGGATTAATTCAGCAATCTGGGAATTTTCCAAATCCAATTATCCAAAAAATTTAGATGACATTACAGATTTTGTATATGCGGGGCAATTAACTTATGAATACCTGACAATGTCGACTCAAAGAAAAAGCAACTGGAGTGAGCGCATTATTGAAAAACTGATTAATCTGAATAAGAAGTTGGATCAAATTAATTCATTCGACTTACAGAAAACAAACCAGAAATTTGATGATGAAATTAGAGAAATTCTTCGTGAGTACAGATACAAAAAGTCTAAGAAGGGAGAATTTGAAAGAATTTCGTCTTACATTCAGGATGAAATACAAATTTTGGAAAAAAACTCAGAATCCACGAGTCAAGAAAGGAGTTCAGAAAACAAAATTGGTGTTTTGAACTTAACAGAAGATATTTTTACAGAACTTTGAGTGGGGATAAGAAAAATGTTAAATTCGAATTTGATGAGGATGATTGTTTATCTTTTTGGAAAGAAGTATGGAAAGAACGTGAAAGGAATGAAGAAACATTTACGTTAAATAACAGATCTACTGGTGCTGAAACCACACATGCAGATTTCACTAAAGAATTCATTATCGATGAGATTAATGTATCACCAAACTGGAGAGCAGCTGGGTGTGATGGAGTATATAATTTCTTTATAAAGAAATTTACTTCGATTCATGAATTTCTGTGCAAAGAAATTATAAAGATTATAAACGGGAAATACTGTCCAGCCGAATGGTTCTATTCAGGAATTACCTATCTTATTCCTAAGAAAGAAGTTTGCAACTCTCCTAAAGACCTAAGACCGATTACATGCATGCCAAATTTATATAAACTGACTACGAAATGTGTGAACAGGAAATTATCAGACTACATCGATGCATCTCGTTAGTGATAATCAGTTGGGAACGAAAAGAATGTGTCAAGGAGCCAAAGAGCAAGCAATATTTAATCAGTCTGTCAATCAACAAAACGGAAATAATTTGGCCTCTGCATGGATCGATGTTAGAAAAGCTTTCGACACAGGGACCACGACTTTCTTTAAGATTCTTGACTCTTCTGGACTTCCAAATTGGATAAAGATTTCATCAAAAATTTGTGAAAAGATGGAAATTTAAATTGATATTTGACAAAAAAGAAATTGGAGAACTTAAATTACGAAAGGGAATCTTACAAGAAGACTGGTTATCCCCTCAGATCTTTGTGCTATTGATGGATCCGTTAAGCAGATTATTAAATGTGAAGTACCCAAAAGTGAATATGGACAACTCTGGCCAGGGATCACTTACATACTCAACAAACCATCTACTTTTCATGGATGACTTAAAAATATTCTCGAAGAAAGAAGATACGTTGATAAAAATGATGAATGATGTTAATCTTTTCTTCGAGGCTGCTGGACTAGAGAAAAATGTGGAAAAGTCAGCTACTAACGTGGAGTGCTTGGCTTCCGAGGCAAAACTACTTGATGGAATTGATAGCTACCGATACCTGGGAGTGCTCGAAGATAAAATGAGTAACATACTGAAAAGCGATGTGCTAAAATCAATCTTTGATGAGATGAAGAAAAGAATTAACAATCTGGCCACTACAAAACTTAACTCAGGGAATCTATTCAAATCCATCAATGAACATGCATTGTCTCTTTATAATTATTATATTGGACTTATGATATCGACCCAACCGAATTTGAGGTTATTGATAAAAAAATCAGAGGATTCTAATACAGAATAGATTCACCTGAAGCCGGCGAACAAAGAAAGATTATACCTACCCAGGAATCGTCTTGGAGAGGACTCGTATCTATAACTCAAAAAGCGAACGAATGCTCCTCCAATTTTTAGGAGACCTTGAAAAGAAGTCTCATTACTGTTTGAGAAGAGCGGGAATTCTGCGGGTCATGAAGTCAAAGAAAACACATATGACCACAATCGTAGAATTTATCACTCGAAAATACAAAATTGGAGACCATGGAAGTCTCAATGTGAAGGCACTGCAAGGATTACAGAATGAATACCTAATTGCAGAAATCAGGAAAAAACCTCTGCCTCTTTAATTGTTTGGAAGATACTAATGTCGATGTTACGGAGTCCTCCGCGTGGTTAACATATGGAAACATCTCTCCGAGATCAGAAGCATCCTTCTGTTTACTACAAGACCGCAATTTCCTCTTTGGAGCAGGAGAAACGAATTGCAAACATTGCAGCTCTGCGAAAAAAACTGTTGACCATCTAGCTACCAGGTGTGGGCGAATGCTAAACAGCGATTACTTACGACGGCATAATGAAGTAGTGAGATGTATTCACTTACATCTCTGCAGACAGTATGGAATAAAAAGGTCAAAAAGATTGAAGACCCATTCAGTCCAGTCTATAGTTGCAAATGAAGCAGTTGAGATCAGAGTCGATACTACTATAAATACTGACACACACGTTCATAACAACAAGCCCGACATTTTCGTGTGGGATAAAATTAAGAATACGATTACACTAATCGAAATTGGAATAACTTCGCAGCAAATTCTTAAAAAAGTAGAAGTCGAAAAATCCCACAAGTATGATCTCTTAGCAAGTGAATTGGCTTTAATCCACAAAGCAAAAGTGAATATAGTACTTATAGTATTAACGTGGGATGCCATTGTCAGTAAATCCGGGGCCCGATCTCGACTATCCTACAATGGAATATCAATGGAGTACCAAGCAAGGTCCTGGAGTACGCTCCCTTCTAGCCCGATTAAAAGTGGACATGCCCTCATCAAGGAGTCTAAACTCTCCGCGTCATCCAACACCTCGGTTCCCTGGCTACAGTGTACTGCGAAAGGACCGGACGAGATGTCTTGGTGGAGGACTATTGACATTGTCAAGGAGGGCTTGTGTTCACCGACGTTACAACATTCATCTCCTCCTGTGCCAAGACGATCCTATCCTTGAACAAATCTCCATAGAAGTTCCTCTCTCACCCTCAAGACATTTTACATTATGCAATGTATATGTCCCACCGCAAAGCTCGACGACCTCTTTTATCTCAAAATACACACCCAACTTATTGAAACTCGGCGGACTGAAGGACTTGCTGCTATGCGGCGACCTAAATGCCAAGCATTCCGCTCTGGCTCCGGTCTCAACCGGCCGACATTCGTGGCGAATATATCCTTCCGTACTCAATAAGTTGACTATCCTAAACGATCCATACGCTCATACAAGGACACCAACCCGTAGAAGAGACAGCCCAACATCCCCGGACCTGTCTCTTTGCACTCCATCCTTGGCTGGATATATCTCGTGGAATGTTCGTTATGGCTCCTCGAGCGACCATAACCCCATTGTACTGACACTTAGAGGCCTTTCTGTCCAACGCGCCGCCCTACGAAGTTCAAAAATTACTCGAAAGCTAACTGGCATGGTTCGGGCTGTATGTGGACGACTGCCTGCTCGACCTCTCTATGGAAAATTGCACGGTGGAAAGGACGGCCAAGATCCTGTCTACTATCATTCTGCAAGCCGATAAATTATTATACCTGTCGCTTCATATAAGAAGTTCATCCAAGACTATCCTCAGAAATCCTATCACTTATAAGAACGGGACGCCCTCAAGAAAAGCAAGTCCAATGACTCATACCATATCATACGTCCTTTGAATATCAAAATTTCTGAACTGATCCGCACTAATCACGGACTCAAGTGGAGTCGTCTCGTTGGACGTTTATGTCACAGAAATTCCTGCGCCACCTTTTGGAAAACGCTAAGAAGGATCAATTGCCTTATCGCCGAGGAGGACAGAGAATCTGAGGCTGTTGCCCACAATTCCTCGGAACCCGCTCGCAAACTTGCAAACAAGATTATGAAGTATTATGTATCGATCAGCCATAAAAACTTCTCTCGCACTCCACATACTGAACGGCACGGACCACGACCAGAACCGTATTCCACCTTCTTCACACCAGATGATGTTGACAAGGCTATTAAATCCCTACGTCCCAACCGTCTTGTGGCCCCGACGGGATTTGTGCTATTCACTTCAAACACCTGGGACCCCGGGCACGGACCGTACTATCAAGACTATATAACGACTCCATCAACTTACGTACGATACCTAATATATGGAAAAACTCCCTAATTACGCCAATCCTAAAGCCTGGGAAACCAAAGGATGCCCCCTCTTCATACCGCCCAATCTCAATAACTTGTATCTTATCGAAAGTACTGGAAAAGCTCGTATTAATGCGAATCTCTCCTGTCCTACAACTGCCAGAATTCCAGCACGGTTTTAGACCAGACCGTTCCACAACGACCCACTTGTGTTCTGTCTCCCATTTATCACTGAGGGCTTTAACATGGGAACACACCTACGGACGGCCTTAGTATCTATTGATATACAAAAGGCTTTTGATTCTGTCCCGAGGAAACTCCTAACGCGGAAGATATTTGATTCGAACTTACATCCGAACATCAAACTGTGGTTGGAAAATTTCTTAACTGGCCGACGCGGAAGGGTCCGTATCGACAATACTACTTCAAGATCAAGACTACTGCCCAATGGTGTCCCACAAGGCTCCCCTTATCTCCTCTCCTTTTTAACCTATTTCTACATGACCTACCCACTACTAATGACCCAGACATAATGTTCTTATCCTATGCGGACGACCTGATTATCGCTGCAAGAGATAAATCTCCTTCTGTGGCTGTCGCAATGGTCCAGTCACACCTCAACCGTGTATGTGATTGGCTATCTGCAAACATGTTGTGTGTGTCTGCATCCAAATCCCAATTCACCCTCTTTACTACTGACAGAAGATTCAAGAATGGGCTGGAACTATTCATTGGAGACAAACCTATTCCCTCTTCGCGTACCCAGAAGATCCTTGGCGTGGTTTTCGACTCCTTAATGACGTTCTCAAGTCACGTAGAGGAGGCCTAGCTAAAGGTCTGCGGAAGTGGACGTCTTGAAAGCTCTGTTAAAGAAGAGTCCCTTCCCCCTGAAAGATTGTGTCAGCAAAGTCTACCAACAAGTGATTGCCCCGACGGTTGAGTATGCCTGCTCAGCCTGGAGGTTTGCTATTGCTTGTTCGAAAGCGGAACGTTTGAACTCACTCAGAAGGAAGATTATGCTCCACACTGACACCTCAGTTGGCAGTCTTGCTTCCGAGGAGGCGACGCAGAGAATGGACAGGGTTTCCTACGTTTCTGCAAGGAACTGGGAAACCCACTCAAGGAAAAGGTGGCACATGCAGAGGAATTCGGTCGTTATAAAGAAATGCCCTCCAATTGAGTTCCTCTGCAGAAGGAAGGAAGGCTTTTCCGGATTACGGTCGGGTTCATCAGAAGATCATCATGTAAGGAAAGTACGGCTGTTGTTGGAGGCAGGGATCACCTAATTAGTTAGTTCTGACCTATTTCTCGGTGTCTTGGAGTTAATAAATAAAAAATAAATAATAATAAACAATACCAGAATGGTCTGAAAATGAGTCCCTGTAAGAGCATACATCCAAACTATTATCATGAAGAAGACTCTTGAAAGTATGTGACATCGATTATAAACATGGAATGATGTCCCAAGAGGAGGACGACGGTTTTGAAGAAAATATAACTTCCTTGATAACAACATAAATCAGAACTCGACGAAACCGACTTAATGACGGGAGCATTTGAAAAAGAGTCCTACCCCTATAATAACATTAATCGAGAGGAAGAGCGATAAATAAATATTTTATTTATTATCTAAAATAAAATATTAATTGGCAAGTCTAAAATAAAAATATAATAAATTGTATGTACTTCCAGATTTGCTTCCGTCCATCTTTAAATTTGTTTATGCAGAAAAGTTCAAAATCATATATTTTTAAGTCTCCTGAAGTCATAATCAGCATTCTAACCTGTGTACGATCTATATTATTCATTTTTAACAGCTTTTATCTTTTATATTGCTGCTTGTGACCATAAACAGTAAAAGTTTTATTCTCGTCAACGTGGAATGTGAGAACCTAACTAAAACAGTTTCAGTTCCCGTCAAGTCCCATTTAGGTATTAAACCATGAAATATTATTAGATTGGGAATCAGCAGAATATGGTATATATTTCGTTTTTTTGGCACTCAGCGAACTTTCAACACGTTCTACATATTTTTACGTCTTTCGCTGTCTCTCAGCACATTGTACAGTTTTTGTACATTTGTATGAAATATTTTACCACAAAAAAACTAGAGAAATCACAAAGATTGTGGAAAATTTGTAAATTTGTGTTTATTTTAATAACTAGCATTCCCTCTTTTCCATTTCACTCGCATTTATTTCGGTTTTGCTGCCTCGATGTGGATTCCGAGTTACCTCGAAAACTCGCCACCATCACCAAACACGAGTATCTGTGTCAAGAATTCGACGGAAGATGCTGATAATCAGTCCCTCCTTCTTTGGATTCTCTTACTTACTCTCTGGTGATTTTTTTGAATATTTTCTAGTTTTTGCGTTTTTGTGACTGCTGGGTGGTGGTTGCTGTATTTTGGTTTGCATTTAAACAAACTGATTGGATCAATAATGTCAAAAATAAATACCGAAGGACTGGTCCCAGGCTTTTACAGGACGAAATGTTTTAGAATAAATTACTTATCATTTTTAAATAGTCATTATTTTAACCAAATTATCTGTTGGCCAAATAGCAAAGTAACTGATTTTACTTGGCTGAGGTTAATTTGAAATTGTCCTAGGAAATTTCTGTTTATCTTTTTTAATTCCATTTAAGGATCTTTGGTATTTGTAAAGCTGCATAATTATTTTTATTTATGCATTCTCTTCGTTTTATTCTGAAAGTTTAACTACGTTATAAACGAACTCTCATCTCATTTATAAGACGCATCGACGTATAAGCAACGATTTTTACGATCTTCAATCCTCCAATGCTGTCACATTCAGTCTGGAGTTGATAAATTTTCCAGTAAAACCACATCCAGAACGTATCAATAAATCCTACAAATTGGTGTATTTTACTTACTAGATAACAGTCAAAAGAATCTGGCTCCATCAGTTAAGACAGTCACATAAAACTGGAAACGCTTGTATTCTTTGGATTTCTAAAGAAATAATTCGGTTTTTCGGGAAACACAAAAAATGAGAAATTCGTCAATAGAAGAATGGCTTTTTTGTATAGATCAGGCCCTGGCCAAACCCAAATCGCATCGCGGGCCACTTGTGTCCAAATGAATCCTTTCCGCGGGCCGCATATACATGTACATACTAAGGATAGATATCAAAACAACACAGATAAGAATTTTATTTAGTAAAATAGCATTCAGTCCAATTATACGTATCAATGAGAAATCTGTTTGTCTTTATCTTCACTTAATTTTTCAAATCAACTTCAAATTACTAGTTGCACATCTTAATTGGTTTTCTAAGTTTTTATCTGTTAAAGAAGATCTATATCTACTTTTACTTAAACTTTAATTTCGAAAAGAATGATTCACATACGTAAGTAGATCCAAGGAGCTTACAACTCTTTGTGAAAAATTCTAGTAATCAAATTATCCTGTCCTGTAACTCCTTGTTTAATTGATTAATTTTTTCGGTTATATCTACCAAAAAGCACAGATCTAGCATCCATTCTTCATCATTTAATTCAGTTAATGTCATTTTCTTATGCATCATAAAACTTTTGATTTCTTCTCTCAAGTCGAAAAAACGTTTTAAACATTTTTCGCGACTCAGCCATCTGACATTGAAAAATACACAAGATCACCATAGTGAGAATATAACTCGTTCAATAATTCTTTAAACTGGCGATGTTGAAGTGCATGAGAACGAATGAAGTTTATAGTCTTACAACCACACTCATAACATGTTCATAGACAACACTTGCGCGCACAAATTGTGTTGATGTATCAAGCAGTGTATTACTTAATAAATAATTTTTATGCTTCTTGACTCCATCTCATCCATTATTAGCTTACAACTCCTTTATTTCTTCCAATCATAGCCGGCGCCCCATCTGTTGTCAAATCCAGCAAGGGTCTCTAAAATTCGCTCCATTGTCGCGATAAACATTCATAACAGCTTGGAAAATATCTTCGCCCTTTGTAGTATCTTTCAAACTGACAAGGTTAAGCATTTCGTTTTCACTTGAAAAGATTCGGTAACTCCACGAATATATACTACAAGTTGAGACGTGTCTGATAGATCCGTGCATTTCGTCAAAGCCAAAGAATAACTTTGAAATATTTTATTTGATCACGCACAAGTCACCACAATTTCATTTGAATGTCATTAAACCCTGCGACATATGGTTTGACGTGACAAGCTAATGTTTAAAACTTTTTAGTTTTATCTGGCAAATGTCTTTCACGACAGCATCCAACACTCTTTTACGCGATTCTCCATCCGAAAATGATTTCATTCTCTTTGAAATTATCATTGCAACAGAGTAGCTTGCTTTAACAGTATCAGAAGAAGAGTGTATCGATGAATTTAATAGTCTTTGCTGATTCTCAATTCAGATTTAAGCGAATCCAGTTTCCTGTTTCAATTCCTTACTAAATTTCGCGTATTCGGAATGCTTGGTTCATATGTCTTCTTACATTGTACTATTTCACCACCGATACTTTCTCCTTGCAAATTAAACATGTTGGCTTGGAATTATGCATATAAAAAAGTAAATCTTCTTCCCAATGATTGAACTGAATTGCCTTTTTCTTCAAAAATTTACTTTTCTTCATATTGATAAACAGCTACAAAAAATAGATAAACGTAAATTTATTAAACTTATAAAATTATGTATTTTTTATTAAACTTAAGAAAAAGTTATCTTGAATGTATTTATAGGTTAACTACATACAAAAATTTCTCTCGCGGGCCGCACCAAACTCCATCGCGGGCCGCATGCGGCCCGCGGGCCTTGGGTTGGCCAGCCCTTTTGTATAGATCTTCTAACATATCGTAAGCTCCAGTGCCGTAAATACAATGAATCCTATTAAAATAATGGCCAAAGCGAGTGTCCAAATCTATTCTGATTTTGAAAACACAGAGACCTTTCTACATTACGAAAATTCGAAAGTTTTTTTCTCTAAAAGGAATAATTCTCTTTCTAATGCTGAGGTCGACATGGAATGACAAAATCAGGTTGTTCGTTTGAGACTTTCTCGTGCACTAAAGAAAATTAAAAAATCCTTCAGCTAATAACATAATTAGTTATTTTATTTTTTAGCAAAAAATTGTTTTCACTTTACGCCACAAGTTAAACATATATACAGTTCAGTCGGTCGTGACAAATACTTGTGTTAAATAAGAGTAGACACCACGTTTCAAACTGATAGTCAAGTTAAAAACAACATGCCAGATATTTGTGTCTTTAATAAAACAAAAAATGAGACAAATATAATCCAACTTGGGATCACATCCAAGACAACTTGAAGCAAGTCGAAGTAGAGAAATTCTACAAGTATGATGCACTTAATGGAGAATTGGCACAAATCCCTGTCTTATTGACATGGGATGGAGTTGTTACAAAGTTCTGCAAGTTTTAAATGAAAAAGTTGAGTATAGATGTTTTGACTGAGGCGTACATTCAAACAGTGACAATCGAGGAAACGTTGAAGGGCATGGTTTCCGTACACAGACATGTCATGAAGGTTGACAACCACCAAGTTGCGAAGGAAACAAATAGTCGTATTACTGGAGGAGAGTTGGGAGTGTCAGTTAACCTGAAGAGAAGTCAGTTTTCTTAACAAAATATAAAAAAGAACCAGATTAGTCAACGAAGTAGCTTTCCTGAAAAGAGAAGAAGCATTAATTAATTATACAGTGCAACATCCATTTGGGGAGGACCTCCTCACTGGGGCACATCTATTTTTGGAGCACCCCCAGATAATTTTAATTTCAGCTTCCTCTTTTTTGTTTCCGATCTGCCTCCTTTTGCCAGACTCATGGCCGGGATACAGCGTTTGTGTCCACGACAGGTTCCTCTGATGTCTCGTGGTGGCTGCTTCCATCAATAAGTCGTTCATTGATTGCATGATTCGCCGCTGTTATTTATTTATTATTTACCCCGGCCTCAATTGAAGAAGCCGGTGGCTAATAGAACGTTAGGGCAAATGTCGACGCTCCCAAAGATCCCCGATCGTGATCCGGTGTTCCGAGGAAGTGAAGGCGGGCCTGGACAAGAGAAAGGTCGTTGAGGGAAAGGAAGGGTTATTTCACCAAGACCGATTTTTAGGCGATAATCGTGTACCAGTATGGTGGCCACAGCGGAGACGAGCCAAGTTCATCGGGCTTCTTGAGAGGGAGGATTCGATCTTATTAATTGGCGGCGGAAGCGTCCCGAAGCTTGTTTATTCCAAGACATCTGATTGCCCTCGTAGCCACCAGGTCGTGAATCCCTTCTGGTTAATGTCCGGAGGATCGTATAAGCTTGCGGACTTTGTCCGCGAGGGTCGGAACTATTTCTGTTGTTAGTGGAGTGCCAGAGGAAGTAGCCAGGGTGATTTAGGGTTCGGCATTGTCAAGAAATTGCAGCCCGAGCATTTCAAATGGTCACTGATGGAAGGATTTTCGATTCCCAATGTAGGTGGTCGGTAGGTGTCGTTTGACAGCGGTAATAATTTGTAATGCTGAGTTTTGAGTTCTCTGAAGTTTTTCAAGGTTTGGATTAGATAAGCAGGAACCCCAAGCAGGGATGGCGTAGTTCATAGTTGTTCTATAAACTGCTTGTATACATTAGACTTTCCTTATCCTGCCCAAATGAAGTCCCCGCAATAGCTCGGAGCACATTGAGTTTTTTCTGGGATTTTCCACAGATATTAAACATGTTTCGAGAAGGACAAACAGCAATCAATATCCACCCAAGATTTGGGGGATTTTTCAACTGGGAGTGGAGTGTTGTCAGGAATATAGGCTCTAAGTGAACTGACGGCGGTCAGTTGTGAATAGCGTAACAGATATTTGAAGGAGAGGTTGAAAGAAGATTGCATTTCAGCCAGGACGAAAGATGTTCATGTGTTCCTGCAGAAATCCAGAAGCGGTGATTATGTTTTGGTGGCGGGAGGCAAATTTAATAATGGATAATGCTACATGCCATTCTTTATTGAAATACTCAAATGTTAAATTGTTTTTTCTTCCAAAAAACACAACATCGTTGATTCAACCTCTAGACATGGGTATAATAAAATGTTTTAAAGTATATTACACAAACTTTTTAATGGACTTTATGTTCGATTTGAAAGAAGATACAACAATTAATCCTAAATCTTTGAAAAATATAGATATGCGACAGATTATGGTACTTGTTAGAAAAGCGTGGATGGAAGTTAAAGAAACAACAATAATTAATTGTTGGAAGAAAATTGAGGAAAATAGAGAAGAATTAGTTGAAGATAAAAATTGCGGGGAAAAAGTCCTGGAAGAAATAATAACCGAAGTAATATCTGAAAAAAATGAAGATCTAGTCAAAAGTCGCGAATTTTATAATGGAACTAGGATAGAGGACAAAACAACGATATTAGAAACGTATGAAATGATGGATAAGTTGGAAAATGTAGCGCAAAATACATCTTTGAGACACTCCAAAAATATTACGAGTTTAGATTTCAACTTGGAAAAAATTTAAGAAATAAGAAAAATTCGAAATTGACTGATTATTTTAAAAAAATGTTTTAAAAATAATGATTTATTTTAATCAAAATCAAATTAAAAAACAAAATAGAAATCTATCAAACTATAGAGCAAAAAAGCACAACTTATTGTTTTATCGGCATATAAACACTTTGAGAGATGTGAAAGAGTTCTTTGTTCGCAAAGTAAACCAAAATTTAAGTTAAATAAACTATAATTCAATAGTTTGAACCAGACCCCTGTTTGGAAGGGCACCCCCGCTTTTTGGGGCACTTTGGTACCCCACCCCGGGGTTAGACTGTATAATCTAAATCTGTCAAAAAATTAAAAATAAAAAGTTTTCGCAAAGGAATTAAAAATGTATTCATATAGCTAAATTAGGATTATACCGACAATTTTATTCTGCAGTAATTCTTAAGATCAAAGGAAATTCTTGATGGTTACTTTGACAAAAATATTAATCAAACAAAAATAATTAAAACAGGTGATTCGAATTAGTTAATTTTTTTCTCGGAGAATCTATCAACGAAGTAAATTGCATACACGAGTTATTAAAAAATTTGTTTTTGTTGGGAAATGAGTTCTAAACGAGTTGTTTTAGATAAATTTCTACAATATCTTTTGACGGGATTGTCACAAATAATGAAAAACGGATTTTTTAACACTCTTTTAAACCCCATCATTGTTAAATTAGTCAAGAACAGTCAGTTTATCGACCAAAAAGATAGTGTTGAGTATATGTGCGATGTCAAAGTAATAATCTATCCCAAATTGTTGAAAATAAGCAAATAATAAGAGTTGTTATTTGCCACAAACAAGAATTGTTGACTAACAACAAAAAAGCCATCTGCTGACCTGGTCTCTAAAGCCAGGCTGATAAAATGTCTCCTGGAAGAATTTTGCAAAAAAAGTACTGCCTCATATTCGCCTGATCTTGCTGCTCTCATTTGTTCCTAATTCTCAAAATAGTTTAAATAATTGTTAATTTGGTTTAAAAAAACTGTTAGAAATTAAATTAGAAGTAATGTTAGAAAATTAGTTTCAGTCAGAATCCTCCAAGTTTTGCGTATTCTAAATCAATATTGGCGCTTATTTCATTGTATATTCTTTTCTCTGACATCAGTTCTTCTATAAATATATTAGAGTGAAATAAAAATAGTGTTGTTAAATGATCCAGGGAATGGTTAGAGACCAATAATAATGGATATTAGTTAAATGGAATTCATGTCATTGCATTCATCACCAGATGTATCAAATGAGATTGTATCAATTTCATTTTCCAGCAAACCTGAGCAAATATTGAGAAAAACAGACTTTCCGCCATTTTTAGAATAAATTCCATTTGTTGCATGCGATTTAAATATTCTTCATTGGATTTGGTCGCCTATGTGAGTGTGTTAGCGGGGAATGTCAGTAAATAGGTAAAGGAGCAACTTTCTAGCCTATCGATGTCTTGCTGACACTTATTAAACATCCTATCGAACTCTGCTGCCCTTTCTCGCTCTTAAATTCAAATAAACTCGACAAATTATGCCGCATAGCAAAGCTGCACATTACCTCATACAAATCTTCTCTCAGTTTCTTAATTGTAGCCTCGTATTCTTCTACCTAGTTATATGCCTACAATAAATATGTCAGTTTAATTAATTAAAGTTAGCACCAGGGACCTAGTGGGAATAAGAAAGGAAGGATTGTTAGCTCGGTACCTCAAGAGAGCTAATCTCAAGAGATTTGAGATTGTTTAAAACAACTTTTAGCTCATCTTCTAACTGGATAATCTAACTACATAAATATAAATAAAACTGGTTTTAATACACCGGGAACCGCAGCGACAGATTAAGACTAACCTCATTTGAGTGAGCTTCCAATGTTTTTATTCTGAATTCGACGTTCGAATGTTTGTTTGTAGCTATCGTCAGTTGTCTAAATCAGTTCCAATGAACTGACTTTTTATATTCATTTGCCTGTTCTTCGAATTTATCACAAGATAATTCCAAGTTTTTGTTTGTTCTTAGAACCTAATCGCCAGTATTAGCCGCATGCATCACCACTGCTACACTTTGCCCACGCAGCGGGTCCCGGACTAAAATACCTCTCAGCCAATTCGAGACGAGCCATTGTCCTCTCCAAGTCTATTTCAGTGACCATCAACTTCCTGCTGGTCTATTTATCAGTTACGTGTTATTTTTACTCGGTTGTATTTATGGTCGCTATCGTCTGCTGTCATTTTATATCGGCCAATTGTTTTTCCAGTAGGTAAATTCGCTCTTCGTCTTTGTTGGACTTGTTTCGAAGACTTTGCGGATTCTAAAACGCATTTATTGCGGGCAAAGTGTTAGCAGTGGTGGTTGAAAGGAAAAATTAGCTAACACTGTCTAATTCGTCCTTCATTGTTCCCTGTTCATTTTTAATTCTGTTCAATTCTTTTTTCAAGTCATCATTAGCATCTTTCAAGGCCTCATTTTTACGTTCCAGCACTTTCCGTTGACTTTAATTGTTAGTGGTAGTTGATAGGTCGGGTAAATACCGGTCACTTTCGTCGAATTTTTCAATCTATTCTCACTATGCTCTTGTCTCATTTTCGATACTCTGCTCTTGGCAAATAAACTTGAAATTGACTAAAAACTATAAATATAAAGAAAGTTTATTGTGCAGTTTTTTCTCAAACTTTTTCAAGTGCTCGGAAAATGAGGTTTTCTAGAGTACTGTGAAACCGAATGGGCAGACTTAAAATATGTCAAGCCATTTTGTGATCGATAAACCGGGTAAAGAATTTATAATTAAAAATAAGTTTAGTTATTTAGTTAGTCATAATGAAGTTGTGCGCTGTTTGCATCTTTATTTTTGTCGTCTTTATGGATTGAAGAATCAGAAAAGGTTGAAGACACACTCGGTGCAGGAGGTTATATCGAATGAAAGAGTTGAGATACGGGTGGACACTCGAATCGAGACTGATTCTACCGTTCGTTATAACAAACCTGATATATTGGTATATGATAAAAAGAGAACGTAATTTGGAATGTGGAAGTGGGAGTTACTTCTCAAGATAATTTACAGCGAGTAGAACTTGAAAAGTTAAGAAAATATGATTTACTCGCTAATGAATTATCCCTGATTCACAAGGCCAAAGTGAATATAATTCCTGTTGTTCTTACATGGGATGGCATTGTGTCTAAATATTTTAAAAAATATTTGGACTTGATCAGAGTGAGGGAACATCTGATTGCTTATATGCAATCAATTGTGCTTAAGCGTACGATGGAGAGCATTGTGATGGACTTTCGGAGAGGTCTTACGCAAATGGACTATGAAGCCCGGGTTGAGGAGGTACTCTCAAAATACGAGGAAGCTAACGGGATCGGTGACCGAGAGATCGCGGTGCGTCGACTTGTCGAGGATGCCTACCATGTTCCTTTTCTGGATGGATCGAAAAGACTTAAAACTGACGGAAGTGTGGGCCCTGGGATGATAGATCGGGAAGATAGTGGAGCTCGTAGAGTGGACTCCGAAGGCTGAAGGGTATTTTAATACTATTTTATTAGGAATTATGTTATTTAGTTAGTTAGTTACCCCGGCTTCTCTAGCATGTAGGAAGCCGGCTGCAATCAGGTAGCGGACAGCGGCGATCGGGCGCTCCCAGAGATTCCGAATCCCAATAGGTGGCGACTGGTGAGGCATAAGTTTAATTATCAAAGACATTTTCCGTAAAAAATAGATATGCCAATAAAAGTAAACTAATAATTTTTTAATTCGAATTATTTAAATTTTTATGAAACATTAATTACATAAATAAAAAGCTAAGAACACGTACTTGCTTAGTTTGTTGCTCTCTTTTTGTCTTCTTTCTGTTTAATTTATTTATGATGAAAATCTATAATTTATATATGTATTTTATATGCTTATCAAACTATTCATTATTTTAATGTTTGTTTTTCTTTCAAGACTTTCGTCATTTAGTATGGATTGTTTTGAAAGTATTTGTATTTTAATATAAGCATTATTAATAATGGATTTTGATTTTTGCATTTTCTATTTGAGAGTGTATTTTCTTATTTTCTATTCTTTTTTATCAATACAACTTCTTCAGTTTAGTTTGAAGCCCCACTTTTTTGTGAATTTTTTAAAACTATTCTGACCGGTCGAAAATGAGATATGGTTAAATACGAGCCGTTAAAAAACTTGATACTCAATATACCGATTCAAAAATCTAATTGACAAAAAGGCAAACGTGTCGAACTAATAATATACGATGGGTTTTATTTTCGCAAAGAGATACCGGACATAAAATTAAGGGCCAGTAGTAGGCCTTACACATGAAGTTCTCCATGGCTATTTCCTTCTCTTGTTTGGAAACTTTTGGAACTGGCTTTCGACCAGGTCACCAATCATTGGAAAAGTTTTGTGCCAGCTCGATATTTTCTCTCTGATTTGCGCCAAAGCCCACCTTGAGCGCTAATCTCCTCGTTTTTTAGTAGCTTTATAATTTTTGCCTTATAATGGGACAAGATCCACCCTTCCAGCCCATATATCAGCACATGAAGAATTACTACGCGGAAAACGAATATCACTATCTCCGGAAGTAGGAGAAATTTGACAAGGAACGTGATCATTTATGTTATTTGAAATTGCTTTTAAGCTACTGTCAACATACACTCTTCTGACAACTATTGACGATGTTAAAAATAGGAATTTCATTTTCCATACTCTTTTTCCTACCATTTTTCTTTCGGCATTGTCTGAATTTGAAATTGCTTTCGTTCTTGTAGTTCCATTTGATGTCCAAAATCAGTCGTTTTTGTTTGTGTTTCTTCATTCCATGAATCAATTTGCTGAAATATTTGGTTCTCAATCTTTATTTTTATCGCCTCTTTGGAATTCTTTTTGCCCTTCCAATTTTTATATCTTTATTTTTATCGCCTCTTTGGAATTCTTTTTGCCCTTCCAATTTTTATATCACCCCCTTATGGATGACATTTCTACAATCGAATGGGCATTACCTATAATTTAAAATAATAATGCAACCAGTTTTTGTAAATTATCTCTGCAACTTTATATGAATATAATTCAGAGACATTTTTAGATATATTTTTATTAAAGATTGACGGTAAGGTGTTTTTATTTTCAAAATTGGAAAAAAGTACAAGATTGTTGCATTCCTCGTCGAAAGAAACTGCCCGAGACTTAATTGTGGACTAGATTCCCTTCCCGGGATTAGTCGTCTCGTGCTTGTTTCCAAGGAAGAGAGGTGCAAAGAGGAAGATACGGAACTACGGGAGGTCTTCTTCGGAAGTGAGAGTGCTTCTGAGATAATTTGTTCTGAGATAATCTTAACAATCTGTTTTTATATTCCAAGATCTTAATTTTTTCTTCCAGCACTTTCTTTTGTCTTTAATTATTAGTGGTAGTTAATAGGTTACCTGTCACTTTCGCAGAATTTTTCATAGTTTGGCATTCAACAAAAATTTCAATTTGTTAATAGAATTTAAAATATTTCCAATCTATGTTATCCTCACAGAAAATAATACTTATAAATTAAATTACTTAATAAATAATAATTAATCCAAAAAATGGCCTCACTTAATTCTTTTAATGCATTATTAAGTTTGAGCTGAAACTTATTTCGGGGTTAGCTGCCTCGATGTGGATTCCGATTTACCTCGAACTTGCCACCATCAGCAAACACGAGTATCTGTGTCAAGAATTCGACGGAAGATGCCTGATTATCAGTCCTCCTTCTCTGAATTCCTTTACTTACTCTCTGGTGATTTGTTTTGGGTATTTTCTAGTTGATTTGTTTTTGGTATTTTAACCTGTTGGCCTTGACAGAGGAGATGGAAAACGTCCTGATGGGGTCATAATTTTTCCATTTGAAGAGGGGAAAGCTATAGTCTGGAACACAACTTATATCGACACTCTCTGCCCGTCTAACATTGCTGGGAGTGCAGTGGACAGACTGTTTGTTGCGGAAAAAACGATGAGGGCAAATGAGAGAAAATACGAAGCGCTGCGCGACCGATTCGCGTTCTATCCGATTGTGGTCAAGACAACAAGAGGAATAAGTTGGAAATCGCTTCGCTTCCTAAAGAAACTTGGACGCTTAGCTACGACACACGTGTGACCCGGTGGCTTCTCCAGTTGATCTCTGTTGCGATTGTGAGAGGCAACGAAGCCTCGATAATGTCGGCGGGGTCCACTTCGGATGGATGACTGTGTTAACTTTTAACTATATCTGTTTTTGTTATAAAAATAAAATTATTAAACTGTGGATAAATTTAAAGGAAATGCCAAACCTCCATTTTTGGGTAAATCTCTGTTTTGGGGGAATTTTTTTAAATAGGTGCTCAAATAGAGGTCATAATGTAATTACAAATTTATAATATTGATTTGAACAAAAAATAGAATGTGACTATATTGTCAAGAATAACAATCTTTTATCCTATCATTATTTCAGAAATAGTTTTCTAATAAAATTGACTGTAAGCTCAATATTCTTTCTAAATATACAGTAAAACCTCTGGTGCTCGCCATTTTCGGGACCAAAGAAAAAATGGCGAGCAATAGAATTTGGCGAGCAATAGAAATAATCAATAAATTTTTTGACTTTGAAATTTTGAAAACATCTCGGTTTTCGATACTTTCCTTTCATAAGTGAGCCCTCCAAGTCATATTTGAGCAAAGAAACAAAGAGAATCGAAAGAAATTAAAAAGAAAAAATTAACTAAAAAAATCATTAATAGTTTTTTTTAATTCAGCCATAATTCTAATAACGGTGTCGATTAGTTCCAACGGATGTTTATCAAAATTTTCATTTTGATAAAAGAATGACTATTCTTTTCAACATTTTCAAAGCCTCTTTTGAATTCACATGAGATTCGTCATTATGAGTATCTTCATCGTCATATTTTTGTGGGAAAGAATCTCCAGCAATATTAAGGTAATCTTCAATTTCATCTATTTCGGTAAATTCATGATTAATAAAATCATCTTTATCCACCGGGTCCAATATTTTCAAGATATTTACCATTTGATCATAATTATCAATTTCAACGGTTGGTCTTTCGAGTTGATTTTCACATTCGATCCATTTTGAATGTCCGAAACAATTTGTACTTGTTTTGGTCGTTACTTTTTTCCAGGCAAAATATGTAAAAAGAAGACCGTCTTTTAAGGTTAATTTTGTATGAGCTTCCAGTGGATTTTCTCCATTTTCAATTTTTTCTAACATAAACTCAAATTTAAGTTTATTAAAATGTCCTTTGAAGGATCTAATGATTCCTTGATCCATTGGTTGTAGAATTGTTGTAGTCTTCGAAGGTAGGTAAAGAACTTCAATTGACTCTAAATCAGCGTAAAGTTTATGGGATGAGCATCGATCCACAACTAAAAGAATTTTTCGTTTTTTTAGATGCCTATCCCATGTTAAAAGCCATTCGTTAAAAATTTTACTTGTCATCCATGCTTTTGGTGAATGACAGTAATCGACAAAATTTTCGACTTTAAATTTTTTAAAGCAGCGAGGTTTCTAGAACTTTCCAATCATAAGTGGAATTTTTGTCTGTCCCAGTTATATTTGAGCATAGCAACAAAGAAAATCTAAAAAAATAAATTAAAATTAAACCGTTCTTTAAGGATTTTATGTCCATATCGAACCTTCTGACAAACACTTTTTGAAGGGATAGATTTGTAAAAAAATCCCAGTTTCATCAGCGTTATAAATGTTTGCAGTATTATATTGTTAAATCTTTGCAGAGATCAAAGAAGTAAATGCATCAATTTCTTGTTTCTGATCAACTGCAGTAGATCCTGATTCTCCATGTAAAGTCCTCAATTTTAAGTTGTTCCGTATCTTGAACTTGCTTAGCCATCCATTACTGGCTTTAAACTCTTTAATTCCATAAATATTAGCAATGTTCTTTGCTTTCAACAAAATTGAATTATCGTCCAGAAACTGCCTTCTAAGCTCAATGTATTCCATCCAAGTTAATAGTTCGGTGTCAATAACAGAATAAGTTAAGTTAGATAATCTCTTCTAATTGGAGAAAATAGGATCAGTAAACATTATTTTCTCTTTTCCAAGTCTAAAATCGTTTACAGCCCTGCGAGATATTTATTTCTTCAAAAACAGAAGAAAAAATGTAAGCTATACGGTCCATCGTGAGACTTTTGATCTCCTCCATGTACGCAATAATGCGACGTTTTTCATTAAAAGACAATCTTGTGCTCTTACACATGTTGAATTTAGCATGGTTGAAATATTTTATATAAAAAATAATTTAACCAAAAAAAATATTTTTAAAAATCAATGGCGAGATTTAGAAAATGGCGAGCAATAGAATATTTATCAAAATTTACTAGAAATTTTTAATTTTTTGGAAAATATTTGGCGAGCAATAGAGGTGGCGAGTAACAGAGGTGGCGAGCACCAGAGGTTTTACTGTAGTCAACTGATCTGACGGAAATATTTGAATAACCACATGCAGATATGTGTGAAATGATGACCACAATAAATAGCCAATCTATCAATGGCAGATGAAACCAAAAAAGATTATCAATTGATTGAAAAACATTAAAAAATTCCATTGGAAAAGTACTGATAACTGTCATACAAACGAGTAGTGATCGAGCGCAAGGATGAATTAACCATCTCCTCAGTGAACCTCTCCAACTGGTCTTCCTTCCACGAGACATGAAACCTCTCTCTGACGGACTGAATAGAACATGTGCTGTTCTTAAAACAGGGGAGAGTAGGATTCCCAACTTGCATTATCTCCATCAATGTGATAATCCTCTCCACGTGCTTCCTGGCTGCCACAAGTCCCTGGAAAATGAGACTCTTGAAGAATCTGAACATATCCGACTCGAGCCCTCCCATCACCTCCACAAACTCGTCAGTCAACTTGAAGGGCGACACCTCAAACCCCAAATTCCTCCCAGGAGAAGAGGACATTACAAATGCAAAGTCAATATGCAGCATATGACCCTCTGCGTCCAGAAGAATGTTCCCGTTGTGCCTGTCCTTGACTTGCAGGAGATAACACACCACACAATAGCCCGCACAACTCCTCACAAAGTTCTCCCTCGCACATAAATATTTCTCAGACGTCTCCAACCCGAACTGTTCCACAAAATACTGATTGAGTCGGGGAAATCCTCGCTTTTTGATTTGATGGAGTGAGGCAGTGTCGGGGATATACTCAATCAGTCCCCGAAGTGACCCAGTCACATAAACACGAACAGGACGAACCCACAACCTCACATTCTCGACCTCCCAACTCTCCTGGAGTAGTCCAATCACCTCTAATATCACAATCCACCCAACCTGAGATATCATCACTTCCTGTCTCAAATCATCCCCCCGTTTGACGATGACTGGCCACAAACTCCAATTGGGCAGGTCTCCGAACAAAGATGTCGCCCGTATTCTCGCCTTCTTCACATTCCAACACTCGGGGGCCATCGCCGTGGAATCCTTGGAGGAAGACACACTCAGCGGAGTCACGGAATGCTGTAATCGGTGGCGAATAGAGGCGGCAGACACACGCTGACAATAGACCGAGTTGGACTGGAGATTGGACTCGGACTTTGAGTAGGTGGAGATGGTAGCCTCTGCCTGACGCTGCAGTGCCTCCACATATACGAGGAAGGGGGCATTGGGCTTGGAATTGAGAATGACTGTCTCATTCTCACAAATATTCAGAATGACGTGTTCTGTGGAAAAGGGAAGCCACACAGGCGCAGGCAGACTCGAATTGAGACATTTGAGTTGGTTGACAAGCACATTCAGTCTTTCATGGAAAAGACACTGCTCACATCCAAGGGCAGTCAACTGCGAGAGAAATGCGACTTGTGGACGAATCAAGTTGATTTGACAGCGACAGTGTGATGTCCCTCTCCCATATTCGACCTCCCCTCGAGCAAATGCGTCCACCCACTGAGACTTGGTGACCGGACATCGACAGCCCGAATCAAACCCTCCTCTCTCCCTATCAGAATATGTCCTCCTGTGACTCTTCTTTGCCTTCCATAAATATCTCTCCAAAGGACGACATGTCGCGTCATACCCAACAGAAAGAGCCTTCAACATGAGCGAGCACGAGACTGCAAATCTTACCGAAGACCGACAACGAGTGAGGAGATATTCCTCGAGGAACCCCCCATCGTAGTTAGTCACGTGCATGCTCAACAGCTGTGCCAAATACTCCTCACTTTGGGGAAACTCCTGAAGCTTCAAAGCCAGTTGTTGGCGGACTGATTTTTGTTTGCATTTGAATAAATGGCCGAGGAGATTCACGACGTCCCAGGAGGTGGAGAGGCCCTCAAAGAGCTCCTCTCCCTTCACTGACTCAGCTTCCCTTGTCGTTTCCGCTGGTAGTTCTGCCAGTGGAGAATCAGTTGGTCTTCTATGTTCTGGGCTACCTCGCATCGAGCTATTCTTTCGCGGAATTGGGGGTCTTGAAGTAAGTCGAGGAAATATAGTGATGTGGGATATCTGGGCTTAGTCACGTGACATACTTTATGAAATATGAATATTTGGGTTGCTTCCAGTACTGTAGGTAAGATAAATAGTTTATAAAGCAGGTGTCTTGAAAATATCCTTTTTGGGCAATTACTACACGTTGGAAATAGATTTTGTACAATTTAAATATTTAGGACTTGAAAGGCACTGCACGAACTCTAATTCAGCACGGAATCGGACCTTGTCCTGATCATTCACTAAAAAATAGAAGTAACACAAGACTACATACTATATTTGTCTTTAAATTTTATTTTTTATATTGATAATTATATTTTTATATTCTTTTTTATTTTTAAATATATTTTAACTTATTGTTTTTCCTAAATATTTGAATTAGCAAAAATCAAAATAATGTAATCCAAAAATTATATCAACTATAATCGAAAAATTAATCAAAATCATTAAATTTAATTAAAAAAATGATTAATTTTAATAAAGTATTTTTAACTTGTTAAATTGTATTGTGGCCATCCAAAGTCCGAGATTCTTTTGAAATTTTCTTTGCCACTATTCTTGCAGAAGGAACCGATTCGATCTGCTCAATATTGACTTTAAAATACCTTATGGACTTTGATCGAGCCAAAAACAGTCTCCAATTCGAGTTTTTTACTCAATCGAGACGTATGACCCACAGCAGTGTTTCCTATATTGCAAAAATAATTATGCTTGAGAATGTTTGGTAGGACAAAGTCGTTTTGTAAACACGAAATTTTCCTAAAAAGTGAACTTAACCGAATACTCCACTACGCCCGTGTTCTGAGCTATAATTGAATTTTTCTGGTGTATTTCGGCGTCCTCGTAATTCAAAAAAACTCAAACTTTGTTGGGAATGTCTTCAAAAACAAACTTTTTCCGTTTATTAATCCCGACAAAACTCGGTTTGTTAGACAGTAGTTGGAGAAAGTTGTTGGTCTTTATATCCCACACTCTGCCAGTCTGACAATCCCCAACCTTATTGAGGTGTCTTCACTGCAGGTCAGAAACGTCTCTTTGGTGATTCTGATCGAGTTGATTCTCCCTGAGTGGCCCTGCCATGACTGCCAGTCGACGTCCTTTTCGTTCACCGAATCTTTCAAATTTGTGGTTATTCTGATTATATAACCATCTTGTTATTCACATGTCAGACACAACCCTCGTTTCCAGCCAAAAGAGCGCAGTATTGGCTTGAGTAGGCCAGACTGGACACGACGGATGTCTTCTTCATGAGAAGGCTCAGTTCTACTATTTTGTTGGTCTGGATATTGGTGGAAAACAGGAAACCTTGACTTCCCAGACTACGATTGTACCATCGGATAGGGCGGAAACCACATTCAGAATGAATTTGTTATCTGAGTTGTATTTTTACAAATATCTTGAACTTGGATTGTGTTTTACTGAGTCCATTCTTTTATTTAATTTCTTAAATTAGTAATTATGTTACCTTACTTTCCTTGACTATGCTACGTGGTCTACTAGAGGTAGAAAATGGCTGTACTTACCAGTTGTTGGCCCCGATAATGACCATTTTAACGATGGCCGCGTCTTTTTGACTGATTTTGCTTAAAATTTAATCTAATTAGTTTACTTTTGGGCAGTTCTCTCCAATGTGTTCAAATTATATATTTCGACATTCCCCCGATTGTCCCCGATGATTACCATTTTTTTGAAAAAAGTGACCACATTAGGCTTTCCTTCACTCGGGGGTAATTGGAATGAATTGAGCAAAGTTATTTCAGTTTTTTGTCTCTCTTCTGCAAATTAGTCAATAAAGTACTGATCCATCATAAACGTCGACAGCCTTGCTGTCGTTCAGGGTCACAATCGACAGCTTGTTCCTCACTATGTACGTTTTTAACGCCAAAATCTTGTTTGAGTGACCTTCGACGGGCACAAATGACTTGAACTTTTGTTTAAATGCCAAATCCCAGACTTCCAAAGCGCCTGTTTTAATTGGACTGACGGGGTACCATTCTGATATCCAAACGTGGCGGTGAATGAGCCAGGCTCGAGTTCACAGGCGGTGATAAGCCCGGAACTGCTGGCCTCAAATTCGCTGGTCTTTTCCATGTTCATCAAGTCCCAAATCTGTTTAAAAAGCAAAAAATGACTTTTATGTTGGAATGTTGGTCGTATGATATCATTTGGCCTGTCATTCCTTCGATCAACATCTATTTGTGTATACAAATTGAATACGTCAATGACCGGAAATTCATGCGATTGAACTATTTTGTGGCGGTCCAGAGAAAGTTTGTTGACCTTCCAAAACAAGAGCTTCGTCGAGGCTAAGCCGTGAGACGACAACACGACCTGCGACAAGCTCATTTTTGGCCAAACAAAGACAGTTTAGAAACGTGGGGGAGTTTGGCTTGACTTGCTTTTGGAGTTAGTCGCCAAAAGTACTTGTATGAGGACAAAGGATGACAGACTCCACACAAAAATGACTCCGTTCGTCGACAAACTGGCCAGCAGCTTTCCACATGACTTCAAATCGATGATACAAGTCCTGTGTCCGTACAATTTGTCTAGAAATGTATTTTTTAAACAACTCGGTTTTGTATTGAAGTTGAAGGATGTCCACACGTGTATTATCTTGTCCTTTCCTCCTACGATGACCATCCCTTGTGTCACTTCCAGACATTTCGTCTCTTTTATAATAACGAATTGTTGTCTAAACATTACAGGGAAAAAACGTACTTAAGCACGTCTTTTCCTGATATTTTTGTGATAACAATTTGACCACGATTAGTGGCTGACGATGAGATTAACAATTTTAGTGTGGAATCGTATAATATCTAGTGCACGTGCACATAAACCAAAAACTGATTCGACGGAAGCTCTGTGGAACTGAGGGTAGTTTCTAAAAGAACTTGACTTGCACTACTTGACCGAATCGCAGACATTGAACAACAAAATCGAGGAGTTTTTTGATATTTCTGGCTGTCGAGACAACATGGACTGCTGGTAGTTTAGAATTCCAATGTTTCCCGCGCTGTCACCAAAAATGATAACGTCAGACCCGTCGTCCAAGTTGTCGACCACCGCGGTCGTGATTCGTTTGTTGGTGCACGTGAGAATGCTGTAGTTCTGAAATATTTAACGTGTGATACTTTCTGATTCCCTGAAGTTCTGTAGTCCCAGATGATCAGTTCGTTTTCGTTTATGAGAACAACCCGCTTCCCGACCTTAGCGTAGCCCAAACCCACTGTCCAGTATTTACTCTATTCGATTATATCAACATTGACGACATTTGTCATAAGCATGTTTATTCTTCTGAACTGCAAATTATTAGAAAAACTACTTTTTTGTTCCAAATGCACACCATTCCCAAAATCGAGGCAGTGCTGTAGTATTCCAGATGCTCAAAGTATTTCACACAGCAGACAAAGTCTCCTGCGCTCAGATCTCGAAAGATTGACCAGATCATGTTACCGGAGATTGCCTTATGGTTTGACTGTCCGGTGTCCCCAGTGTTGAATTTGTTAAGGGCAATCCGATTTCCTGGGACAAATGATCCAAAAATCTGCTAAAATTTATATTTCAGGGACCTCCGTCCAGTCAAGTTTGTGTCCTGGTGTTGTGAATATTTTTAGGAAGCAGTTACGTAATCCACGAATGTCGAGCTCGTCTTCAAAAATGGAGTTTACTGCTTTTTGAAAAAATTCAAATTGGACGTTTCCTGCTATTCAGCTTTTAAAAACTTCAACCACAAAAAATTTGTCTTTTCTGAGCTGGAGAGGCATCAAAATTAGTTAAGGAAATGTTGTCGATGAAGACTTGTAGTTGTTTTAGTCGACTTTTGAACTCTGAATCGTTCATGTACGTACTTTTCTGGTCAACTGTCCACTCAATGTGTTCTGAGAGTGAGGATGACCCAGTACCTGTGGGATCCATGATTAGAGTTCACAGATTAAAAGAAATATCGAAACAATATTAATAACGTTGCTACGAATCGCATCGATCATTTTACACAAAGAATGTTTAACCCAAATTTAAAACGACAATGAGCCACAATTGAGACAATAGAAATTTAAGTACAGTTCATGTTTCTGCGTATTTATTAGCCTTTTTTATTCTTATTTAATTCTTTGATTACTGCGGTTTATTCTATTTTTTAATGTTTTTATTCTAATATTCTGCTCGGAATCCATTTTTGATTTGTTCCGCCTGTTCTATTCTCCCTATGCTCTTGTCTCATTTTCGATACTCTGCTTTTAGGATTGGCAAATAAACTTGAAATTAACTAAAAACTATAAAAATAAAGAAAGTTTATTGTGCAATTCTTTCTCAAACTTTTTCATTCATTATTTTAATGTTCGTTTTTCTTTTAAGACTTTCGTCATTTAGTATGGATTGTTTTGAAAGCATTTGTATTTTAATATAAGCATTATTAATAATGGATTTTGATTTTTGCATTTTCTATTTGAGAGTGTATTTTCTTATTTTCTATTCTTTTTTATCAATACAACTTCTTCAGTTTAGTTTGAAGCCCCATTTTTTGTCAAGTTTTTTCAAATTATTCTGACCGGTCGAAAATGAGATATGGTTAAATACGAGCCGTTAAAAAAACCTGGTATTCAATATACCGATTCAAAAGCCAACTAACAGAAAGGCAAACGTGTCAAACTAATAAGATACGACAGGTTTATTTTCGCAAAGAGATACCGGACATAAAATTAAGGGCCAGTAGTAGACCTTATACATGAAGTCCTCAATGGCTATTTTTTTCTCTTGTTTAGAAACTTTTGAAACTGGCTTTCGACAATGTCACCAATCATTGGAAAAGTTTTGTGACAGCTCGATATTTTCTCTCTGATTTGCGCCAAAGGCCACCTTGAGCGCTAATCTCCTCGTTTTTTTAGTAGTTTTATAATTTTTGCCTTATAATGGGACAAGATCCACCCTTCCAGCCCATATATCAGCACATGAAGAATTACTACGCGGAAAACGAATATCACTATTTCCGGGGGTAGGCGAAATTTGACAAGGAACGTAATCATTTATGTTATTTGAAATTGCTTTTAAGCTACTGTCAACATAAACTCTTCTGACAACTATTGACGATGTTACAAATAGGAATTTCATTTTCCATACTCCTTTTCCTAACATTTTTCTTTCGGCATTGTCTGAATTTGAAATTGCTTTCGTTCTTGTAGTTTCATTTGATGACCAAAATTAAGTAAGATATTCAGTCGCTTCTGTTTGTCTTTCTTCATTCCATGAATCAATTTGGTGAAATATTTGGTTCTCAACCATTATTTTTTGATCACCTATTTGGAATTCTTTTTGCCCTTCCAATTTTTGTATCGCCTCCTTATGGATGACATTCTCTACAATCAAATGGGCATTAATACCACCACCTATAATTTAAAATAATAATGCAACCAGTTTTTGTAAATTATCTCTGCAACTTTATATGAATATAATTCAGAGACATTTTTAGATATATTTTTATTAAAGATTGACGGTAAGGTGTTTTTATTTTCAAAATTGGAAAAAAGTACAAGATTGTTGCATTCCTCGCCGAAAGAAACTGCCAGAGACTTAATTATGGACGAGATTCCCTTGCCGGGATTGGTCGCCTCGTGCTTGTTTCCAAGGAAGAGAGGTGCAAAAAGGAAGATACGGAACCACGAGAGGTCTTCTTCGGAAGTGAGTGCTTCTGAAATAATTTGTTCGAGGCAGGAAGCAGCCGTCAGACGTGCTTGTTTGGGGATACGGAGAGGGATCTCTCTTGTGCCACGAAACGAGGACAGGGACAGAATGAATTCCTCAGTCGAGAGATTGTGGCGGAAAGTAGTAGCACGAGTGGGTCGGTGATTTGGCCCAGCGCTCATCCTTCGGGGCAACGCACACTGCGTCCTTGCCGCTGGCACAAAGCTTCTTGTCTCACATTATTCAAAATATTTTCCATGTCTGTTGCGATGTGTCTTTTTATGTCAGCTTGGAATGCACATCAAATGTTCTCAATTGGGTTCGGCATAGACCCAATCTTTAAATTTTATTGTCGCTGAATTCCTTTCCTTTGACAATTTCTTCAATTCTTGAATGGCATGGAACTGGACAGAATTATAGTAACTTGTAATTCCTTTAATGATGTCAATCCATTTAAAATTCAAGTTCTTTAAAAAACAAGTTGAAGAAAGCATAAATTTCAACGTCTGATTCAGACGCTCGAATTTTCCCTGCACCCAAGGACACCCGGGACGCCCCTGACGTGTTTTATGTTGAGCATGACTCCAAGATTTTTTATTTACAAATTTCTTCCCATTGTTCGTTGCAAAATAGATGATTTTTAAAACATTAAAATGATACTCTTTATTTAACTCGACACCTCCATGGTCTCTTTAGAGGTCTAGTTCAACAAAATTTCGAAAAAGAATCCAATGGCGTGGTTCTGTCGCTTACCTGTGACATAGTCTTATAAAATTTTGTTTTTCTTTCAGCAAATTTAGAAGTTATAATTTGATATCTCAGATTAGTTATAATTTCTTCTTTTGTAGCAGAGTGAAATGGACAACCTTCATGACAAAAGAAAACTATCGTGAACAAAAATCTATTACTATTCTATCTGATTTTTGTTTACTTTGCAAAAAATGGACTTCCTTACTTTTTCCAAGGATTTTACAATGCTTTAGGATTAATTGTTGTATCTTTATGAACACAAAGTTCATTAGGAAGTTTGGATAATGTAGTCTAAAACATTGTATTATACCATATCTAAAGGTTGAATCAAAGATGTTGTATTTTTCAGAAAAAAACAATTTAATATCTGAGTATTCAATAAAAAATGGCATGTAGCACTATCTATTTTTACAAGTATGCATCACAGCAAAAGAAAACTGTTACTGAATTTTGTACAATGACATGTTTCTAGAGATTCTAAATAAGATCTTTAAGGAAATTTGTTACCATACAAAGATGTTTCATCACAATTAAATTCAATGAATTATCAGATTGAAGAAAAATGTAAAATTATATCATCCAAGAGATCAGGTCAAGTCCAAAGAGACAGAATGTAAAAGATCAGGTCAAGTCCAAAGAGACAGAATTCGCTGTATGACACGGTGTATATTTTTTATCAAAATAATTGCGCCGGAACCAGGGGAGCAGGCCGCGTTAATTAAATTTAGCAAAGAAATCAACGCCGGTGACATCCCAGACAGTAATTTCATATTTTTGGCTTTTACTACACCAAAGATACCCAACTTTTGTAAACATACACCAGAAAGTTTCCAAACTTTAACTACCTGGTTATCAGATTTTCCATTTCTGGAATGGAAGAACCTCGAAATAACTAGCTTATTTCACATTCCTATTATTTTATGCTATTTTTTGACAATAGAAAAACAATAAAGTTCGATATTAATACAAAAAGGATAGAAAATAGACTACATCTATACAAAATGCCTCGTTCTATGCAAACCTGGCAAATGAATTCGTTATTCAATTATTATAGATCATCGATTTATTTAATCTTACAAGTAGCCAGATTTCTTCAATACGCTCATCAAAATTTAGTGGTGACTGAATTGAACGCTTTTCACATCAACACAGGCAGAAAATAATTCGCTTTATTTATGAAGTAAATAGCTCAAGAGTTTGTGTTTCCCAACCTTTTGTGCTTGCGGTACCTAAAACCAGGCCTTTTCTCGCAGCACACATTAATTAGAAATGTTTTTTAATTAGTATATTCAAGAAACTCAACAAGAAGATTAAAAAAGTAGTTATGATTACTAATGAGACACTTGTGCTGTTTCTGTGTAGAAACCAATTTATAGGCGGGGACGAATTTGCGACAAACATATCCAAAGGTAAATCCCAAAAATATTAATTCTTCGGATAAAAAAAGATTATATTATTGTCAAAATAAAACCAATTTAATTACAGTGTGCTAAAAGGTTAACGTTGATTACCTCTGAAGACACAATAAAGTTGTATTTTGGATTTTTGCCGAATTTGTGGAATTAAAATACAAGAAAATTATAGCACTAATGCCAACATAAAATTTTTAAATCAGAGCTGATACGTCGATTCTGAGTGAAATAATAATCAGTAAAACAAACACATATGTTAGATCTTAATAAATTACCACAACAAAATTTATTAATTGTAAATATTAAAGATCTGCCGACACCAAAAGTCCCGCGGCATTCCGATTGGGAATCCCTAATTTATTTTTTACATACTGATGCCTGAAATTTATTTCTTTGACAAATTTTAGTTCTCATTTGATTTTCTAAAATAAATGCAAGTCGTGAAATGGAGACCTTGCAGAATATCCATATTAATCCTTAGAGGTATGATTTATAGAATTTGCCACTCCACCCATGTCAATAGGATTAGTATTATTGTCTCTTTAGGGTATCTTATGTTTATAGATGATAAAGCCGAACGAATGTTTCTACAGTTTTTGGAGACATTCAATAACTGTTTGAGAAGAGCAGAAATCCGAAGAGTCATATAAAAAGAAAAACACATATGGCCACTATTGTGGATTTTGTTGTCCGAAAGTACAACATTGGTTATGAAAAAGATTTGAGGAACTGGAGGAGATTGCACTTCTGCTAGATAAAATTCAAAAAACCAGCAATTCTGTGTCCGAAAAATTACTGAAGTGAATGTGTTTGAAATTTTAGGGTGGCTGAAACGGAAATAACTTTCCCTTAACGCAAGGAATGCTGTTTTGACTGCTTTCTATTATTTTTATGTGCTGATTTTTACAAGAAGAGGCATTAAGAAAATAAAATGTTTATATTCTTAAAAACAAAGAGAATGTTATTCCAACTAGGATTCTTAATGAAAGTTTAAAGGAATAATGTTGAGTCACTTTATTAGTACACAATGTGAAATCGGTCAATCTTTTATGGATGTTTAGTAATGGAAAACTTCCCATTCTTTGCTTCAGTAAGTAGAGTGACAATCACGTCGTCGATGGCCCTGTCCAACACGGAGACCACTCCACTATTTTCATACATTCTCCCCATATTACAACTCTTCTTAGAATCAAGTTCAACATATGTGGGGATTGGTTCTTGCTCAATGTCCGCAATGCTGTTAAGAAAATTCGGTTGACTCATTACACACCTTAATAGAGTGCCTACACGTCCAACCTGATCACTGTAGAGAGAATTGGCACGATTATGTCCTTCCGCGCTTGATTCCATTTAGGCAAGACGGTTCGGTCATGTTTAAGAATAGAACTGTTTTAGATCAGACCAAAAGTACTCGGAATACAGCCATGAGTTGATTTTCTGAGGAAACCTCCTTTCGTACTCAATCACTCCCATCGTCCTTTGTGTGAGTCGGACGTTCACATTCTTTACTCGTGGGGGCACTGGCTCACTGAGTTCTTCATGGAGAGGTTTCTTCTTTAACTGGGTTCTTGTCCTTACTTTGTAGGTTTTGTCTATTTGTTGATTCTCTCTGACTCCGATAGGCACATTCTGCAATGTTAGAATAGGCAGAACAGGCAAGTATTTGCAAGAGTTGTCCTCGATGACAAACTCATCTTCGTTTTTGAGTTTGTTTATTTGGTAATATCGGACATCCCGCACATACTGAGTGTACTCGTCCTTATATCTGATCTACGACATAATGAGTAGACAAACATTGCAAATGAAATCAATTTCGCTTATAATTGGGATATTTCCTGACCTCAATTGGACTTTGAACACCTGGCATTTCCGAGGTCCAACTGAACCTTCAACGGGGGACACAGACACCTCCTTATATAGCCAGTGGACACTTAACCTTCCCATTCAAATCCCAGTTGTACAAAACAGATCTGGTTTCTGAATTGTTCTTCAAAATCACCAGTCTCCTGACACACGAGTTGACTGGGATGATCCCCACCTGGATGTGCTCGGGGAACAATTCGACTTCCTATGACTTTGAGGATTGCTAGTTCGACCTGTTCTAGACACGGAGGGACAAATAGTCGCGGCACTGCAAAGTCCCCGTTTTCCTGAGCAAGGGTGATGGTGCCATTCATAACCCGTTCGTCGTACCCCACGGCCACAAGTCTGGTTATGTAATCAGCACAATCGTTGATGCAGATTGGTATGTTTATCTAACCAATGTGTTTGAGTGACTCACGCTGTACTTCCGTGCCTCCAGTGGAGAAAACACCCACCGAAGCATACAACTCGAAAAGGCACCAATCTCCCCTTCTGGGTTGAGGCATTGGAAGATCGGATAATCGTAGTAATTCTTTAAACTCACAATTTTAGGGCATTACCGATTTGAGAGCTTCGAGGACGTCCATGTTGACTTGGTAGTGACATGAATGTGATCCCCCATTCAGGATTTCCATCAACTGAATTGGGGGATCAATCGAACCGATGTTGGTTGGTGCAAAATTAAAGCGTTTTGGAATACAGGCAAGTGACACTTTTTCTTCCATCAGAGTTGTTCCAAAAAAATCAATCTACAATTTACAAAAATAAACCAAACATAAATTTCCCGTCCTTTATTGATTTTTAGAAGCAAAGGAATTCGGTGAAAACCAGGAGAAGTGTGGGAGAATGTGAAAGTGACAGAATTGTACTCTGAAGGGTTCATAAGCCCACTTTTGGGCTCAATTGAAAGGAGTCCTTCCTCCACATCTTTGATCTGATGGCGTAATGCGGTTTACTCACCAGTTTGATCTCCACGGGACTGAACTCATGACTGTCTGCCCAAAGTGGAGTGTCCAGCTTCAAATCCTTGGGAAAAAAGAAACCCCTGATCTATATTGGTCACGACTACCATTTGCACGGAAGGGGGGACGGGTTGTGGAGAATGAGAGTTATCACGGAAGGGTCCCCATTCAGAGTGTTGCCCAAATGTCGAACACTATTCTGGAAGATTCCTCAAACTCGACTTGCGGGAAACAACTCCTCCGGTCGAGAAATGTTGAGAAATACTCATCTTCTTCAGGGATAATGCCAAGTTGCTCGTTTAAGCTAATAAAACACGTTTGTCACATAATCAGACTTGGAAATTGAAAAAATGGTCCAAAGGGCTTTTTTGGAGAGATTTGGAAGTAAACTGACACGGCGGATGTCGAGGATTTCCATCCTGGGGAAGGAGACCGAGAACTGCAGATCACACAAAAACTGTTCTCCGCCAGGACAGTCCCTCAGGGCATAAAACAGGGAAAAGTCATAGACCCCGACAGTTTGGCCAGAAAAGCATATTCTGACAATTTTTGTACTCTTGGACTCAATCAGTCCATCAATGCAACTAATTTTAACAGCTAGGGAGTGATCAACGTAGAATACTGTATTTGTCCACGTTTTTTGAGTCCTCCAAAATTTTGTGAGGTTTTAAAACAAGTTGATATTCCAAATCACAATCACTTTCGTTTAGCAATCTGATTTCTGATTGCGAGGAATCTCCCATAGACGTACTCGGGAATTCAATACTCGTTTTTTCAGTCTGAACTGTCAGAGAATTGATACTTTTAGAATGCCAGTGCATCCTGTGCCGATTAAATGAAGTTTCCTGGAACATTTGGAGTCCTTTATTCTCGATTTGTCGAGATTTGTGCAATAAAGTTTGATTAGTACATCTTTTTGAATTTTTTGAATGTTTTTTGGGTAGAAATGTACGTCAATTGGGACAATTTGCTGTGGATTTATATAACCACTTTCTGGTGAGAAAGTAAATTGACTATTTTCGAATTTATCCACTTCGAACTCAAATCTGAATAAATATGAGTAATAAATACTCACTTTATAGTCGAAGTACTGGTATTTTGTAATTCTACGGATCTGGTTGACTTTCCTTTATAAAACGTTGACGGGAAAATGAGTGTGTTTTTATTAATTGAAATTGACGGTTTCTCACAGAATCCGTACAATTGAACAATCTACTGCTCTAACATGAAAGACCAGACATATTCAGTGCCATCGTTGAAGATGCATTTCAAGGATTCTCTCTGGACGCCCCACTCACTAGGCTCATAGTAGACTTGAAGAAGATCCCTCTTGTCCGGCATTACAAGCCCCTGATAAGCCGACATTCTAAAAAAACTACACATGGAAAGTCCTTAAGAACCTCCCCTCCGCCAGACAGATCGAGTACGTGAATGGGGTCTGTCCTTCGTTGTGAATTGTTATCACCTCCGAGTCAATTCCGAGGGCAGTTTGCAGACACACTTTCTCTGGCCACACTGAGAATTTGGCAGGGAAAGTGAGTTTCTTGTTCAGAAATGAATGACCTGGTCAGTTTCTGGAAAGAAGTACCTTGGACTCTGAGGGAGTAATAAGAGTGGACTTCCGAGGGGTCACTGACATCCTGGTCTACTCGGTGGAGGCTCACATATGCTTCGAATATGTGGCTGTACAACTTATTTGGAGAGTCCTGTCATGTCGTACCACCAAATACAGGACTGAAGTATAGTTGGAAAGAATTTCTCTTCAAAGGGGCAAGTGTAGCCTTCTCGGGCAGCATTTGGAAGTTGTCGGAGGCTGGTAATTAGTCCAGAGAACGTACAATTAATCCACGTGACTGAAACACATTTGTTGGAGTTGTTTAGTATTGTGATTGCCTACATGTTACCCTTCGTCCTCACCTGGGATGTCTGTTGTGTGGCGTACCCAAAGTCGACGTCCTTGGCCGATATTTCCACAGGCGTGTTCTAAGAACCGTCAATCAAAATCACACTGTCGAGTGCTGAAATGTCATTATTTCTCTCTAATTGGATAACAGTGCTCATATACGTTGTGTGACACTACTTGTGTCTCAATTTGGTATTTGTTATCCCCATTGGATGCCTCAATGGGTGTGTCTCTGACCAATCCAGTCCCCCACACGTTGAGCACTACGTCATCCTACACTAAGTCCACCAACCCTACCTGTCCCTTCACTCGGCATAGCATTCCTTTGTAGTAGTGGAAGTGCTCCCTTGGTTGAAAGAAGACCCTTATTCGAACGAAACTGTTAGCTTTGATGACTCCTTCCATCGGCTCGACTCTGAACACGTGTGTGGGGGCAGAGTCGGTGAACTTAGATTTATGGTGACTTTGGACTACTTTGAAGTATCCTTCAATATTAGAATTGTTCAAAAGTTTAAACATCTTGTCCATTGATTCCCCCACGTGCACAGACCCAAACCTCACTTGAGTAGAACTCATTGTTACATGTGTGCCTAGAAAGTGCATATTGTAGAGTCACCATGACAGTGTCCTTTGCAAGTTATGTGGAATTGCTGATTCGAGTCATTCGAGTTGACTTGAAAGTAGTCCCAGTAGTCTCGGTCCTTCATTGAGGGACAGAAAGTAATCTCCGAGTCGTCATAATGCACAAACTTTAAATGTTTTGGTTTGGTTGGCTTGGATGACTCCACTCCGTTCACTAATACTGAAATGCTTTATAATTTGAGAGTTTTGTTCGATTGAGAAAGCAGCAGGTATCTTGATTAGGGAAATCCAGTACCTTTGAAGTATTTTTGATCGCAATTTCTTTTGTTTCTTTCCTCCCATGTGCTAAATCCCCAAAATCGAGGGACTGAGGATTGTTTAGACTTGGGAAACTGAGACACAGTTGGGGCAACTCGCCTAAGCATAGGGTTGTGGGCGTACTTTTGCCAGTCAACTGAATCGAGTCGTGACTGGAATAGTCGTGTCCGTAGAAGCAGTGTGCGGTCGAACTGTAAGACTTGAGGTCCTAAATTTCAGTTGAATAAAAAACATTCGAATTGAAGGTTATTATGAACTCAACGTCATTCTTTGTAGTGCCACTGCTCGGAGAGATTGAAAATGGAGGGCACACTTCCCATTCGAAAAAAAGCGGATTTTTACTAAAATATACTTTTGGATCAAACCCAATGAATTTTGCTGATAAAACGACACTCGAATTTGTGCCGACTTGTGAACTTGGGACATGAATTTTGTTTTGGAAGATGAGTTTTGAAACCGAAACGAGGGCCTCCAAAACGACTTGCTCGCGAATGTTCTGCGCGTTAATGTTTGGATTAAACTTGAATGTTGATTTCCACAATTTCTCGATGTTCTGTGTAGACTTCTGATTTAAAAGCGACAAGTAAGTGTGTGGTGCAGCCCGGAAAGAGCAGCGTCTGTTTGGGGCAAATGAACGAGAAAACGTTTGATTTGGGTAGACAAAAGTGATTATTTATATTTACTTGAAGGATATTTTTTTTGCGGACATGCCTCCGTTGTATAACTCCAGACGTTTGATGTGTTCACTCTTGGGCTGCCAGTTCGTCCAGGTCAATCTGTCGGGGATGTGCACTCTGTCGATGTCTCTACTTCCTTGACTCAAACGGATTTCTCTCTTATCGAGAATCTGTGGATTAATTATTATATTCTTGCATTCATGTTTCGAGTATTGTCTTGGCAACTTTATTCTGTTTTATTTAAATAAATTCATTAATTTTATTCTACTTACAATTTCGTTGGGAGTCAGATTTGTCCTTTACTTTGTACTTTTGCTTTCTCCGCGGCAGATTTAAAAAAAATTGTGATTAAAAATTTTCATTCTTGTCACAATATTTATTATTAAGTGTGCTATACATTTAATTACAATACATCATAAAACGACAGTGGATGGGTCATTTTTTTGCGTCTGTACACTTTCCCTTGTTTACCAATAACCGAAATGCCTGAGACAACCTTTTAAGGCTGGCCGCTCGTTTCTGCAGCAGTGCGGGGACACATCGCTACTAGAGATTGCAACTTCTGAATAGTAACCCATCGACTACTGCAACTCAATTTGCTCAACGTTTTCATCCTACCGAAAAACTTGCTTTACCCTCTCTGACGTGTTTTATCTAATTTAATCTTTCATAAAAAATAATTGTATTAAATGTTAAAATAATGTTGCTAAGAGAGTTATGGACGACGGCAGTGAGGACAATTGGATTCGCAAAGGTTACCAAGTCCTGAATGCCACACGTGTGCAACGAGACAACCTCGAATGGAATATTGGCTCACTCCAAGCAAACACAAGATTGCACAACATTCAAAAACTATATTCAGAGCCACGGTAGGCATTTTTACCTAACATTTAAGACAGGAAGGATTGGATGTGCTCGGACAATATGAACTCAGAGACACCATCACTCGTCTTATTGATCAAACAGAGAAGGAGTGTGCCACTCAATCGAAAAACTCGAAAATCCAGTCAAAGGAGGCAAACAAATACAATCGACAAAAAAAAGAAAAAACTGAAACTGTCAATCACCACAGGCCTTACTCGAGTTATGCAGAGGAGTTACTCAAATTGTGCACCCCAGAGGCCAAAAAGGACACAAATCCCGACCAAAATGTCCCCAAAACAAAACCCCCGGCAGAGAGACTGGCCAACTCCCACATTCCGATTGCCATTTCGAGGGTTTTTCGTCGACCTCTTCCAGGAAAAAGTCCTTTGATCATCGAAAAGGTTGAAAATTGAATTATAGTTTAGAACATACATGTGGAGGATAAAGTGAACCACTCAATAATCAGACATGTGATCAAAACAACTCCTCAGCCTCTAGAAGTATTAGAGGAACACGTTTCTTATTCTCCGCCCCCACCAGCAACCACAAAGACGTCGGAGATGAGCACACAAACACAAGAAATAAAAATTGACATTTCAACAGAAGTGGATCCCCCAGTGAAGGACACGTCGGTGGGGACTGTGGTGGCTTCCCAGGCTGACAAACAAGTCTTCACATTCCCGAAAAGACTTTCCAAAGTGGAAAACCTGGGGGTGGTGGAGATTACTGGTGATTACTGTGATGTGGGTGTGGGGGAGGATTCTTGTCCCCCTTCTATATCCAGTGATTCGCCAGGCTTGCTTATTGTGTCTGAAAGTCTGGGGCAGTTGATCCACGACCCTGGTTAAGGTCTCCAATCATGTTTAGAGGACTCCCTTGAACGGAATTCAAACATTTCTTCAGTTACAGATACAGTCACGGAAGTATGCCCTGCGGTATATTTCCGTAGATTAAAAGTGACGGAGAACTCAGTCCCGGAGAGAGAGTGGGAAAGGACAAGTTCCGACAATGGTTCTACGGAGAGGGCGTCGATTTTTCGCTTAGCGACAACACGGAAGGCACGACAGGAGATAATCTTAGCATTTCTAGTTAACGAATATTAATTGAATTGAATTATTTCTCTTAATTTGTAGCTGACACTTTGAAAATCGATGTTTTAAAGTAATTTTCGTTTAGATTTTTTTAATTAAATTATTTTTTGTTTACAAGTTCAAGTTTTGTTGAAATAATATAGTAAACAAAGAACCACAAAACAATAAAAATTGTTACATGTTGAATGATAATAGTCCCCTCCTTAAACACGACGAGTTGGTGACTGCCATTAATTCTACAAATTTAAAGACTAATCCAGACAAAAAAACACATTCCTCCAGTGATAGTGCCGTTTCCAACTCATTTATGAAAAAACCGTTCATAACCCAATCTGGAAAAACATGGAAATTTGCAGATGAAAATTTTTGTCAGGAAAAAAATCAAAGCACATCTGGGACAGTAGATTTTTACACACTTGGAGTCATTTTCCACAACGTCTTGGAATTTCCAAAGCCTCCCCCTTTCAAAAACACATACAATCGATATCACTAAACATCGATCTGAAATGTCATATTTGCTAACGTGCTAACTTGTATATAAACAACAACTTTTGACCACTCATTCGATAAGTACTCGTGTGGAGGGTAGTCATGTACATTCAAATCGACAGGGAACTCGAATAAATGTCCTTGGCTCGTATTGAGTTGCATTTCTCTGATTTTATTTAGTAGCATACAGGCATGTTCTTTAGTTAATGATGAGTTATCTCACTTAATGATTTATACACAGTCAACTCTATTTATTTCCACCAACCGTTTCTTGTTTAGTATCTTTTGGATAGTTTTCAATGTAACTAAGCAATCATTCGAAAAATCTTTGAGCTCAACAAAAAATGATTTGAAATTGTCGACGTTGTTTAGAGCATCTTTCAATCAAAGTTTTAAATTTTAAGTATTTTCATTTTCGGTATCTTCTATTTCCATTTTACATTCTTCCAAGTTTTCGTCATTGTTAAGATTGCTGTCGTTAATAAACCGATCTTTTATTCTTAAGTCAGGCTCTAGGATTTCCTCCTGATCAGCTACATCAATAATGTTTAGTTCATTCAGTAATTCTTTGAATCCCTCGATTTCACATGAAAAATCATCAATAATTCCACTCGCGAGGCCTGTTTTATTCCAGCAATGGTTGATAGGCTTAGAAGAAATGTCACTCCAAGCATATGATGCAAAGATTACTGCAGGCGTTCTCAACCTTTTTTTGTTCATCGCCCCCTTAGATATTTTATCGCCCCCTTGTCCACATAAAATTCAAAAATTTTTGTGCATTATCCCTTAATTGGTTGTTTTGTGTATATGACTCAAAAATCAAAATATAAAACAATAGATCAAATGTAAAAATTGAATTTTTATTAAAAATTATAATCGACTAAATAAGTGGTAGGGAATGTCAATAGTACATTTCTCATTTCCTTCCATAAATTTTGAAATTTCATTTGTAGATATTTTGATTGCCAAAATTTAGAGATTACCAAAATCCAGTTGTACAGGTTTCCAATATTTCGACAAACAATAAATCCTCATTTAATACACATTCATTATCGAAGTACTTAAATTTTATTAAAAATTCGAAAATAACCTTACAAATCCCATTAAAATAGCTTTACTATCTACAATGACGCTTTCTTCAGTTTATAAAGAAAACTTACTTCGCTTCAGACTTTCAATAAAAATTTCTTTTACATTTTATCACCCATTTCATCAATTCTTCGACGAACCGAATCATTGCTAAGAGGTAGATTTTTAATAATTTTAGAATCATCTTGATGCATTACATCCGATATTATTACTTCCAGTGATGGAATTATTGCATTTTCTGCGATAGTATGAGAACAGGAAGTTTTCGCAATAATTTCAGCAATTTTATAAAAAGCGATGTGCGCACCCATAACTATATACAGTCCGACCTCTAATTGGGGCGCACCTCCAGGGGTGGGGCACCTCTTTTTTGGGGAAAACTCTGTTTTGGGGCATTATAAATTTTTTAACCAAATTATAAAAAATCAATTAATTTTAACATCTCTATTTGGGGCATTGATTTTTTATTAAATAAAATTAATTATACCAATTTAAAAAATAAATATTTTAAGACACGTTTCATTTCAAATTTCTTGTGTAATGCCTTTGAATTATGAAACCAAGTTGAAGATTGCTGATCATCTTTTAAAGAAAGAACATTCTGAGAGGAGATTATCCATAATGTACAATACTAGCAAGGGAACTATTTTTCGTATAAAAAAGAATATTTTTCCATTTATCAAAAAAGGATTTCTTTCTTCATCATTGAGTGAAAATAAAAACGGATTTGATGAAAAAGTCCTTGATATTTTTCAGCGTCTAAGGGATCAGAATGTTCCAGTTTCTGGAACTCTTTTAAAAAAATTTCCCTAACTGTTTCTTCGAGAATGGGTTCAAACAAGTTTAAAGCTTCAAATGGATGGTTAGAAAAATTCAAGCAGAGGCATGAAATAAAATTCCGAACATTGTCAGGCGAATCCGCATCTGCTGATAATTATTTGAATTGTCTAATTGATTTTTTATGTTTTCAAGACGACCAGGATTTGTTTATAGAGTCTTTATCCAAATTAAATTTGCGGCAAGTGGTAACAATAATCTCAGATGCTTGGAATAATGTATCTGCGGATATTATTTATAACTTCTGGCAAAAGGTTTTTCGACAATCTCCATCAGACTCGAGTTGCATAAATGAATCATCTGAAGAAATATTTAATAATGTTATTGATGAATGTTTTGATGAAATAGAAGATAATGATCCAAATATTTATGAGAATATAAGCTGCGAACCATCAATATCACAAATTTTAAGTTTGATGGAAAACTTAGAGACAAACATCTTTGATTTGATTCCAGATTCTCTTCATGATTTTTATGAATTCAGAAAGAAAGTGTCGTTAGGAATTAAAAATAAATATGGAGAAAAATTAACTGATTATTTTAAAAAATAATGTTCTTTTTCTTTATTTATTGAGCTTTTTGAAAAACCTCTTTTTTGGGGAAACCTCTGATTTGAGGCACTTAGTGCCCCATTTAGAGGTCGGACTGTATAAATAAATGTTAAATAACCATCATGTACTGGCTTTGTGAATAACGCTTTGATTGTTTTCTTATTTTTAAAATTGTATTTTAAAGTTTGAAAATATTAAATCGGCTTTGACATTTTATCAGGGTGCTTGCGTTTTAAATGATCCTGTAATCGTGATGGCTTATCGCCTCATTTGAGAAAGACAATAAGGCTGTTTTGTATCTTCAGTACTTTGAATAAACCCATATTTTAAATATTCGTTTTGATAATGACAACTTTTCTTATTTGAGCGAGAAGACATCTTAGATGTAAAAACAGCGTGCTATTTTGAATTAAATATTAAAGGATAAACAATATTTTTTATTTATTTATTTAACCGCCAAGACCACGGTAAGAGTCAAAACAAACGTCACGTGATCCCGCTGCACCCGACCAGGGACCTCATTTTCGCTCGGTGATCTTTCCACGAGCCCACACAAGATCGCACCGGGCGGCAGGCCGTTTTTGACAAAGCATTTGCTGACGGACCGTGATTCAGCTTGAGAAGGAATAAATCTGAAACATTATTAAAATTAACATGTACAAATACTTTTATTATATTTAAATTCGAATATTTTATTAAATATATTATCGGCCCCCTTTGACCTAATTATCGCCCAAGGTTGAGAACACCTGGATTACTGCATCTTTTATATTTATTTAATTAAATAGCGATTCAGGATTTGTTTGGGAATCAATTTCGTCCACAACATGAGAAAGTCGGCAATGATAATATCGAGATTTGAAGCACTTGATTATTCCTGCATCCAATGGTTGTAATCTTGTTGAGTTTTTTGGAAGGAACAATAGCTCAATAAATTTACTGTGATAACTAATTTTATGACTTTGACAATTGTCCAAAATCAATACTACAGTACGACCCCGGTTTGGGGCAGACCCCATGGGTGGGGCACCCTCGGGTTTTGGGGCACCCCCGCTTTTAGGGGCAGTTTTTGAAAACAGTAAATTTTTCATTCTATTATTTATTTTTGATGACCCCGGTTTGGGGCACTTATTTAATTTATTTAATTACAAAATGTTAGTTTATTTATTAATATTAATTAATACTATTATTTCACGTGTTTATTTTGACTTTAGTATGGTTCGTAAAAAGAATTCAAAGATTAATTATGAAACAAAATTAAAATCGCTAAAGATATAAAACATGGTCAATTTTCAGAAAGAGATCTTGCTAAAAAGTATAAAACGAGCAAAGGTATCTTTTTTAACTAATTATTAATTACAGGTACTATTTCTCGCATTAAACAAAATTTTGTTTATTATTTTGACGCGGGATTAACTGAATCCGATAGAATCAAGGAATCACATGATCCAAATAATGAATTAGATAGATTAGTTTTTGAAACTTTTCTACGTCTGAGAGATGAATTTCTTCCAATTTCTGGAACTATCTTAAACTGATTGCAAAAAAATTATCTAAAAGATAAATTATGAATCATTTAAGGCATCAAATGGATGGCTAGACCGGTTCAAGAAAAGACACGAGTTGCTATTTAAAACTATAAGTGGAGAAAAGAATTCATCTGACCTTTCTACGGTTTCCAATTTTTTTGCTGATTATGACAACTGTTTGGAAACTGTAGGAAGTGAAAATATTTTTAACTGTGATGAAACAGCTTTATACATAAAGCGAACGCCGTCGAAATCTTTTGTTCAATTTAATGACAAATGCAATGGAATTAAAATGAGCAAAGAGAAAGTTACCCTTCTCCTTTGTTGTAATGCACTTGGTGAAAAGTTAAAACCTCTATTAATTGGAAAATTCAAATCTCCTAGGTGTTTAAAAAATTTTAACGCTGAGGATCACGGAGTACTATATGCTGCATCAAAAAATTCGTGGATGACTAGTGATATTTTGGGAAATGGTTATGGAAAGTAAATCAATATGATCAATGAAAGAGAAAAATTGTCTTAATACTGGATAATGCGAGCTGTCACAGAAATACAGAATATTCCAATGTTTATTTACTTTTTCTTCCCAAAAATACGACCGCTTTAATTCAACCCCTAGATATGGGAATAATAAAATCCTTCAAGTCCCTCTATTTCAATAAACTGATTGATTTTACTCTTATATTTGAAAAAGAACAGCTTTCTGATTAGAATTTGAATAATGTCAATCTTAGACAAGTCATTACAGTTGTCGGGGAGGCATGGAAAATGATGTCAGAGACAACGATAATTAATTGCTGGCAGAAAATAAATGAAAACAGATCAAAATTTCGGATAATGTACAGTTGGACGAAGAATTAATAGATGACGTGATTTCAGATGTTATTTCAATGGATTCGACAGATATTATTGAGGACAAAATTACTTATGATGGATATGAATCTAAAAAATCATCAATTAAAGAAATCATAAACATCGTGAATTCTCTAGAAGATAATATTTTCAGTACATGTCCACAATTTTTGAAAATCTACTACGAATTTAGAAAAAACCTATCAGGAGAACTGAAAAAAAAACCAATTCGGTGAGAAAATTACTGATTACTTTTAATAGTATTTTTTGTTGGATTTATTAAAATTTTTAAATTTTATTAAGAAAGGACTATGTTAGAATTTTTATTAATATTAAATAATTTTAATTTATAGTCTAAAATGCAATAAAAATCTATTGAGGAGAAAATAAAAGCAAAAAATCTTTACCCTCGCATTTTGGGGCACCCCCGCTTTTGGGGCACTATGATAAAAATGCTGCCCCAAACCGGGGTCGTACTGTATTCTTCTTTTTAACATCATATCCATCAACCATAAATTCAATTCTTTTGAAGGTATTCACGAAGTTTGATTGTGTGAATATCTACAAAATTACAAATAATTGAAGTTGTTGAATTTTCCGGGTTTTTGAATTTGCTTGAAAAGACTGAAAAAGTATTAAAATAGAAAAACATAAGGGAAGAACAGAATTTCATTTTTTCGGTAAAAAAAGAGTGGCAAATCATAGAGGTGGTAAATTAGAGAGGTTTGACTGTATAACACAAATGTGGGCACTACCTCACAAGACCGCTTAGGGCATTACCCATGACACAGAAATAAAAAAGAAAAGAAAGTTTCTGGCAAACTGTTCTTTCAAAAAAAGAAGGGAAATCATTGACAATCTACTCCTAACTATAATTAAGCAATTCTAATTGAATAATTTGTTATTTTCTGTTAACAGAAATTCCTAAAAATGCTCTAATTCAAGGTGTAGGAGAGTCGTCATTATGTACAAAAAGTCTTAACGACGGGGTGTGTGATTGCCTCGGGGTGAGTAGCCATCTTAGTCGGAACCAAAGGGACGGGCAATCTAAGTTTTTGTTATCAGTTTCTCCGCTATAGGATAGTGTTTAATGTAGCTTGTAAAGTTGTGTCTTATTTTTTGAACTGATTTATAATCGGAGTGAATAGAGAAATATAATGATTGCCTGAGACTTGATCTAAATGAGAAAATAAAGACATGAGTATGTGAAACATTAAATAAATTATATTTTCAAAATCGAATATTTTATTTTTAAAATAATAAACAGTTGATATATTGATAAGCATGGCTCAAGTGGACGGGAAAATGTCCTTCCAAGAAAGGTTCTCAGCAAAGAGGAAAGCATTCTCAACATTTCTCTACAACCCAGAAACAAAACTAGTAATGGAAAGAAGTGGCAGAAACTGGGGTAATCAGTCTATATTGTACTCTAGGCAAACTATGCATGTTCTATACACTCTTCTATCTCGCCCTTGTCGCTTTCTTTATAATCATTCTAATTATTTTCAACAAAACTCTCCCAGTGGATCAACCCAAACTGACCGGCTTCTCTTCTCTAATAAGGACTGGTCCAGGTCTGTCATTTTCTGACTCGATCAGGCCTTAATTGCATTCCTGGAAAGAACAAGAAAATAATATCTTATTCGACCTCCGATCCTGCCTCCTACAAACCCTACGTTGATGAGATCTCCACATTCCTCAGCCGTGACTTAATGTAGTCCACAATTCCTTAGAAAGTGCCTCCATCAACGTCAATTCCAAAAATTGTTCTCCTTCTTCTCCGAGTTCGAAGGAGACGCCCTGCAGGATTACAATTTCCGCCCCGCCTGCCTGTGTTCTCGCCAATAACTTTGGGTATGCCTCGGGACAGCCGTGTGTGCTGCTTATGCTTAATAGAGTTAGTTATGATTGCTATTTGAGGTATATGGGTGGATTCCCTACTATGATTCGAACATTACGTGTTCTATCCAAGTGAGTGTGTTTGTGTATTCTAGGGGGTGTCCACTACGGTCACTGTTGTGGACAGTTTTAGGAAATATTTGTATCCGTATTTAATGCAGGAGGGGTATGTGTCCCCGACTGTGTTTATTCAGTTCACTGGGTTGCCTAAGGGAAAGGATTTTGTTGTTTCTTGTTATGCCGACACGGGGGACACAGTGATGCCTGAACTGAGGACTGTGCCTATCAGATTCAAGATAGAATAATCCTATACTAATTTAACTAACAATTCTATAATCGATTTAATTGATTGTTTATTAATTATTCTCATTTATCGACTTGATTTTGAACTTTGCTGAATAGGTTGTCTTTTGATGTGTTTTTGTTGTCTTTAGTTGTGTGTTATTGTGGCTGCAGAAATGGGGATGACCTGGGAATATTTCTGCCTTGTAATGTATATAATGGTTATGGGCTGAATATTAAGAATTGATGTCTTTTTGAATATAATATTTAATAAGCGGAGGATGGGAGGTCTCTTTTCTAATATTTCTTTATTCAAACAGGCTGAAATAGGTTACTTTTCGACTTTTAAAATTTACCTGAATTCAACGAATTTAAAAACCGCAGATAATCATAATTTCTTTCTCATTAAGTCCGAATAAGTTTCGTATTTGTATGACACATTTCATGAAATTACAAAATAAGCATTCCCGATTTTACAATCCAAAATACCAGATGACTCTTAGAACAATCATCCCTTTATTAAATAAACTCAAAATATATCAAAGATTCTAAAAAAATTTATCGTGGACAATAATGTAGAAGGGGAATGCCTACAAAGCTATATCGTCGAAGGATTAGAATTTTATTTTACCTAAAAACGACTGCTTCATCAACCATCTCTGAGCTTAACCTACAACTCAATCTTTAATAAAAGAAGCGACAGAGGCCATAATTTCGATTCCCCTCAAAAAACTGATTTGACAAATCTAAGAGAATAATCTACAGCACAGCATTCTGTCAGGAATTCTCAACAAGAAAACTGCTCAGAAAGAAAGCCTGAACGTTTAAATCTCTCATGACTGGAAACTTATATAAAACTGTTGGTCTGGACATTCTGTTGGGCACAAATAAACAAACTCAGCAAACAAATTCTATTCCCTGCCATCTTCGAGGGATCTCACAACTCCTTCGACAGTCCGCACAAAACTGAGGAAGTTTCCATCCATAAGACATGCCCTCACAAAGTTGTCGACATCACCTGTGTCGAATTGGCTATCCAATCTCCCCAGAGTAGCCAAAGGGTCACTTCTCAATCTTTTCTGGAAGAATGTGCCCACCAATACCTTCACAAATGAAGAAATTGTTTCAAAACAGGGCTCGGGAGTGCTGGTGTTGTGTTTGGTGGAGAATTGTTCAGCATATGAGTGGAATTTCCCGCAGAGGAGTTCCCCGGATTGAGTGGGGGAGGGTTTGAACTGGACCTTGAACTTCCTCGACTTGTTCTATGTGGGTTAGGAGTGACTGTGCCTCGTGTTTGACTAAAAATAGGAGACTGTCTTGGTTTCTGTACAATTTCAGCCATTTCTCGCAGTCCCAGAGAATGAAGGATTCCAAAACAGTCTCGTCGTTTTTTACGATTACTTGGAACTGGTTGTTAATCTCAATCAACAAGGATGAGATGTTTTTTGACTCGATTATCTGTTTTATTAATTTAAATGGAATAACTGTCCACTCTTTCTTGGTTTGTGTCTCATCAAATTGGTGGAATCCATATCTCTCCAGTAAAAAACGCCGTTCCATTGTTGCCAACACAAATTATTACAAATTGGCTCCAAAATTAAATTGAGTTTATTAAATTTCAAATTATTTTTACTGTTGACAAAATTCATAAATATTATTAGACTATTTAATAATAATTTGCGAAACAAAATCGACTTTATCTTCCGAGGAAGAATGTTGAACAGCAATTACCTAGGTCGCACAATTAGGTGAAAATATGAGATAAAACAGTCGTATGAGCTTAAAAATAATTTTTATTGAATTATATTGTGTTCTATGTAGATCAAAAGACTGATTTAAAAATGTGTAAAAAATAAATTTCCAAACTCCTGTCTTTCTGTGATTTTGGTAGTCAAACAATTACTTACATCCCTTCTTGTGCTCGATTCGTAACCGTTAGTTTTGTTTATAATATAATTGTTCGATTGAATCAAACCATTTAGTAATTCGATTTATTTTCCGTTGACATTTTGACGGACCTGACGTTATTGCCAAAAAATATCCGAAATTGACTCATGAAGAAATTGCATATTGTCCCAAATGATGTTACACCCGCAGAACAAGGCAGCCAATCTTGTAGTATTGAGAATACAAACTCGGCTATACTTGAGGAATCTTATCCCGCAGCTCCATATTGTCAACCACAGAGAAGGAAGAGTACATATTCAAAAGTGCAGAACTACCTCCACAATCTCGAAAGTTGGCTTTCGTTAAATCGACTATCAACGAGTCCTGAAAAATCAGTCACTACCCTTCTGGTCTCACCAAGGAAGCTTGGGAAAATGGTGGTGAACTTATATTTAAACAACATGGAAATCCCCTTTAAAAATCCCAGAAAATCATCGGCGTAAATTAGGATAGTCATATGTGTTTCTCCCAACAGATTGAAAATGTTACAACTAGTTGCATGAAGAAACTGAACATCTTAAAAGTGTTCCTCCGTAAATGCAAACAATGGATCAGCTTCCCCACAAGCCAATCAATCTACCGGCAATACATGAACCCTCCATTAGTCATGCTTGTGGGGAGGGTTTGTCAGCAGTGTTCCCTCTAAGCTGCGCGCGTGCGCGGCCGCGCAGCAGTTTGCACCTTGCTGCGCAGCGAAATTTTTTTCTGCGCAGTAGAAAGTATAATATTAAAAATTGCTATTTTTTTAAATTTTTTATATGAATTTATATATTCTTATTTTCATTTCAAAACGAAAACGTGTCTAAATATTGATATGAGACTTAAGAAAAATTCTCCTTCTTTAAGCCGGAATGGTTGATAGAGTACGTCGAAACCTTAACACCAGATTCAAAAATTCCCCAACATGTGCAACTGGGTGATATTTTTAGTTTTTCCGAAGACTGCGGAGTTGTTTGTAAAATATGTGGCGACGCTAAAGCGACTTGTGATTTTGCGAGTGGCAAAACCTGGGATATATGGAAATTGGATTATCTGAAGAGACATATTACCCATAAAATTCATTCAGATTCAATAATAAAATTAAGAAGAATTCGAGCAGGAACTGGAATCAGCTGCTTGCTCACAGAGTCTAAGGATGACCGACAGATGAGATTCAAAATGAGTGATCGTGCACGAAGTAAAATTGAAAAAGTGAAAATTCTCATTGACAATGTTATTTTGGCTCTCTCCATGAATGCTTCATTACTTTCTGTTATGAATATACATGATCATATGGCAAAATATGTAGAACTTCCTGATAGCTGGCGAAGTAAAAATTATGCATTTGAGTTTGTTGAATGCATCGACTACGTGGTCAAAGAGATATGTATGCAGGAAATTAGAGAGTCTCGGTTCCATACACTCATTGTGGACGAAAGCACAGATATATCCGTAACCAAAATGCTTATTATATATATTAAATATCGTCCTACGGGGACAAATTATCACAAAACAGTTTTGCTAGCATAATGAAACTTACAAGTTGTGACAGTAAATCTATTTTCATTGCAATCAAGAAATTCTACATGACAAACAATCTTGATTTTCAAAAGATGGTAATGTTTACATCAGATGGGGCATCCGTTATGCTAGGGAGAAGAAATGGCGTGGCATCACTGATCCGTGCTGAGGTTCCTCATCTTACTGAACAACATTGCGTCGTTCACAGACAAGATCTAGGGATCGATGATGCATGGAAAAAAAATAATCTTGTGAAAAATATTGAGCAAAAATTTCGAAGCTGAAATCTCAATATTTGGATGGAAATGAAATTTACTGGAGTGACAGTGTGAAGATGTTGTTATCAACAACTGGTTATGGAGATACAAATACAGATGAAATCCTATGCTTTATCGAGCATGTTTATCTGCATTTACAAGAAAGATTTCCAGCTGACGAATTAAGAGAATGGGTAGCATTTGACACTCAAGCAATTCAAAATCAGACAAACTTTGAATTTGGAAAAGAGGAGATAATTAAATTAGCGAAAAAATATGAAAATTTACTCTCTTCAGAAGTCCCACTCATAAAACTGCAGTCGGAATATACAGATCTCAAGTTTATTTTAAAAGAAAAACTGCACTCTGGTGCTTTGAAAACATTTGAAGATGTAATTTACTATATACTAGCGGAGAAAAAATTTTCAGCCACTGCAACATTAGTGGATATTTGTGCACATTTCATTCAAGCGTCGAGTGCTGATGCTGAACGTGGATTTAGTTTGATGAACTGTATCAAAACTAAACTACGTAATAGACTTGAGATTGACCATTTGGAGATGATCATGCGAATCAAGTTCTATTTAAAAGTGGGAATACAGTGGATCTTGATCGAGTATACAAATTTTGATACAAATAAAAACAGAAGAGAATATCCAATTGACTAGACCTATTTTTTTAACCATTGGTTTTTTAATGTAAAATTTCCCCCCCCCAAAAATTTTTTGCACACGTCACTTTATAACGCTGCACAATGCAATGTGCCCAGCGCGCATAGCTACCACTCGCTTAGAGGGAACACTGTTTGTCAGTCAAACGAACCGCGAAAAAATCGAAAAAACTCAAGAAAGATTTCGGAAAGAAAAATATTAGAAATGAAAATATCAGCAACCGGAGGAAAATTAACAGACCATTTTCCCATCATTAAAGAAATTATAATCGTGATGAAACAAAACTTGAAGGACATGACCCGTCGCCTGAAAGAGGAGGTGAGTCCTCCCAGATTGGAGGATATGGTCACGTGCAAACTCGAACGGTCAATCTACTTCAAAGAACTGAAGGAGAAGGTGGACTCGCTGGAAACAGAGAATGCCTCATTGAGAAGACAGTTGAGGTGCAGGGAGGAGATAGAGGGCCGGCAATGAGCCCTGACAATTTTTTAATTATTTTTTTGGTATCGATCAATATTAATAATATGTTGCTTGCAATAATGGAGATATTAACTTAAAATATATCGTTGAGTTTTGTAAAAAACCAATTTAAATAGAAAATTTTACTCATAACAATTTCAATAGATACATCACTTCTTATTAACCGGAAATTAACAATATATGTACAATTTCGATCGGAAAAAGAATTGATACAAATAAAATGACATTTTCAAACGACAAATACAACTTTCGTGGTTTAGGCAGAATGATATATTTGAAATAGCGAGATTTCTAGAAAACCCGATATTAAAAAACATAAAAACACAAAAATTGAAGAATCGAATGAACATCAATAATATGAAATAAAAATATGTTATGTATAGAAAAACAAAAACTAAAAGATAACAACAAACAATTGCGACAAGTGTCACGCCATCAATTTTATTTTAATTATGTTTTTTTTAGACAATTAACTTTTGTTTTAAATAACAAGTAAAATAGAGAAGTTAATTATGTCAATCATAAAAATAATTTAAATAAAATTGAAACATAAAAAAATGTTGTAATTTACTAGAAGTTAACAAAGCCATCTATCCGAAGTGGACCCCGCCAGCATAATTGACGTTGGTTGCCTCTCACGATAGCCTCTCAAATAATTTAAATACATTTTAGACAATATTTTTATTAATGAAGGATGTTATTTTTTATAACATAAACGATCCGGTACTGTTTTTAGGATTCGATCTTTAAAACTTTTTCCTCAAGAAATATATATTCATAAATGTTGCATCGCGGAACGTTAGAGAGAATAGTTTTGAATGTTTTTATCTGATAGGCAGGTTAGTTGTGCTTCTTCCATAAATTACTGTAAATTATAAATTTGCTTTACAGAAATCATTATTCAAGATTCTCTGGGTACTGCAATAAGTTAAATTACACTATCTTGTGTACACAGAATAATACAAGGAGTCGTAAAAAGACTGTTTCATTGACTCACATTATTTGAAAACCAAATGCTAATCACAATTTCACCCAGCAAAACAATTTGAGGAACGTAAACAAAGCTGTTTTTCATTACGATCGGGATTTAAAAAAAATATTGTTTGAGGTTTCTCCTTTGTTATTTGATGATGGTCTATTTTCAATCTCTGCCCACAGAGAGTGATGGATATACACAAAGGAAACCACAGCAGGAACTCCCAGCACCAAGAAAATTCATTTGGAGAGCATAGAACATAAATTTGGACTGATCCTGCCTGAAAAATGCAAAAGTCTTGGTTTAAAAATGGAACAACGGAGGGAGCTTTGCCGAGAGTGGACATTCGGATTGGTGATGACAGACGAGAGGAAACAAATTGACAGAATGCAAATCCATTAATTAAAAATTAATCATTACTTGTTGAATAACTAAAAGTTTTATAATTATTTTATTTCCTTCTTCAAACTGTGAACGATTTTGTATGTCGATAATATAATTAAGTTCATTAATTTAATAAAAATTTAAATTTAATAAATTAACTAAATAAATGTTATTTTGTGGTTTGTGTTTTGACCAACAGGAATGTATTCCCCTGTTTCGAGATTGGTCTCGATGGTGGAGAATGACGAGGAATGCCTTCAACAAGTCATCAAAATGATATCCCAAAACGACTGCCTCGAAGAATTCCTCACCATGGTCGATGTGGCCAGTAAAAACAACGATTCCAAAATACAGGAAATCTGTTCAGAACGCCACCAAGAATTCATTCAAACCAGTTACGCCCTCCTCAAACTAAAACACCAGTCGACTTCACTCACAGTAACCTCCTCCCCCAATCCTTAGGCCGAGGGGGCGGATATAAACACACAAATCCAACAAATCGGGAACAAACTGATTCAAGTCATCGAGAGCACATTGGAATGTCAATCCCGCTCCAAATCCTGCAATTCCGTGAAACATGACCTCCGGCAATGCCTCCCAGGCAATCCAATAATCTTATTTATAGTTTTTGACTTATTCGACCAGATCAAACATTCCCTCGAGAGTGCGAGGTTGAGGGTCCTTTTATATGAAAGGTACCATGAGGCGTTGAGGGACCTGCAAGAACTGGAGACCTCGTTTCTTCCGGGATTGTCCAAATTCAGTTTTCATGGCCAGTTGGTTGCTTTCACTGTCCAAATTCGACGACAAATAAAGGCAGAAGTCAAACGGGATTTGAACACATATCTCGAGTCAGTTCGGTATCAGTCGGCACTGTTCGGCGGGGATCTCCTCTCAGTTCTTCCCAGTCTTATTCCCAGGCCAGCCGAGGACATTTTGTGACAGAACTAAGCCAAGGAATGTCATTGGCTGATTCAGTTGCCCAGTTCTCTACCAAACCGAAAGTTGTGATGTTCATTCAGTCCCTTAGGAACCCCTCAGGATACTGGACTTGAGTGTTCTCTACAAGTGCATCAGCATTTATTCTCTCCTGGTATGCCCTGGTTAGTCCATTCTGAAGGACAGTTTGGATGAAGTGGAGAACTACTATATCAATCAGCGAAGACAGCAAATTCTGCTTTCCTTTGAAGTTTTGAGCAAAAAAAGTCAGTCAAATGAGACTTTCTTCCAGGAAATTGCCGGGTTGTTGCTGGGTGTTTATTTTTAGGTTTTTTATGATCGAGGACAAGGTGGCGGGGACAGTCGAGTTCAGTCTGCGATCATATTTGCTGGATTTGTGGAAACTGGCTGAGAATGAACTCGTTTTGTGCATCGAGTCTCGTCTGGTTGTGTTTAAATCTGTACGGGCAGAACAGTTGTCGTGAGGCAGATCGACTTTTGGAGTTGAACAGGCAGTTGCTTGAGTTTTGTATGGCAATGCAGGTTTGTATGTCTGATCAAATAGAAATTCGACTTGGCCTTTTCTCCGTTGGCTGCTTTGCAGGACAAGATTTTGTTGTTTTGTCCAAATTAGGCTTAGTGAGCGCTATGGAGTGATTCTGCAGTCGCAGGTGGAGAAGGTCGTCGAGGGTGTCATCGAGAAGAGCGGATATGCGTGTTTGGTGGTTAAGGACGACAAAGAGTACCGTCAGAGCATCAGAAAATACATTAAAGTCTTTGAAAAGAGTCCAAAAACGGTTTTTTTGTCGCATTAGTTTCAGTTTCCCCACAAATTAGCATTTTCTGTGGTTTGTCTGACTGTGTGTAAACAAATGAAACATTTTGTCGACCAAGTTTTCAGATTCTTCTCTTATTCCACATCCAAGTTGGTCGTCCCGTTGTTAATGTTCAAAGTGGGCCAGCCGTGGACTCGAATATCCGAAAAAACACGAACGAGTTGCTCTCGGCGCTGATGGTCTCACGTTTTTTGCGTCCCCTCGAAGAAATGGTCGAGCAACCGAATCGGCTTGGGGAAATGGTTCAAATCTGCGTCGATATGAACTATTTGTTGGCATTTGGAGATTTCCTGAAGGAACATATATCGGCACTCACTTTGTAGTGCTTTGATCTTTACCGCACAGTACTGATTCACGGAGCATTCACGTGACACGATTTTGTAGTCAGTGGGACTTTGATAGCTTAATAAATACTGCTGGTCAACATGTCGGCAAGTTCTGTGCGTCGAAGGTGCAAGATTTGTTCGCTTGCTGTATTCCCTCACCCCCATAAGGAAGATGACTTCAATTGGATGAGCGAGGAGGAGTCAGTACAAACTTCCACGGATTTGGACAAGAACATTGTCATATTCTGCAAAGACATTATTTTGAGTTTCGATCACTTGCCGGTTAGTCGGGTTTTCGTTTTTTAGATATCAATGTCCCATGAAATATGTCTGTCCACGTTCGACGTGATTTTCCGTTGTTTCGAGTCGATGGTGACTCAGCAGGAAGTCAAAATGATGACTTACAGTAGTTTCCTACAGTTTTGTGCAATTCTTAAGGCAGTTGAAGGTATTTATTGCCCGCATTCTTAGATTTTGTTGGCACCAATCCCGTCCCAGGGTTGCAGTCGACCGCCATTTTGTCTTTTTGTGCCAGTCTTAGACAGGTTTATACAGCGAGTGATCCCACAGAGCATTGATATTATTGTCAACTGGAATTTGACAAACTACATGTCGGGAATCGAGAACAGCAGCACGACAAGGGTCGACCTGCTCATCACGATTGTCGAGAAGTCGGGGATTGTTTTTAGTGTAGGCTGTTGGCGGGGGATAAAAAGAAGTCCATGTTTGCGTTTAAGAAGAGTGATCGGGACCGTCGGAAGATGTTTGAAAATGTTTTGAAACAGCTGAAGGAGAAAAGATAACGAATTATTATTTAACCTTTCAATGGGAACATCGGATAACAACCGTTCAAGTAAACTATTTTTCTTTTATTGATCTGTGGTGACTTTATATAGTCAAGTGGAATTTACATACTCAGTACAAACACATTCCAATTTGGATTGCAGATAACTATTAGAATTGGTTGACTATTGGCTTAGATTTGCGCAGGTCGAAACCGATTAAATCAAATGGAATTTTTATTAAACGGATATCAAATGAACACAAAATTTTATTAATGCTAGATAAGGAGTAGTTAGTAGGACAATTAGAATTTTCGGTCAAAAATGAAATTATCAATCATTTCAAGAGTGGCCTGGGGTTGATCTACGGCAGCCATATGGCCAGCATTCCTGATTAAAACGTGGTACAGATTTTTATAACTGCGAACATATCCATTCACCACCTCCGGCGTATTCCGAGAATACCAAATCCGTTGTTCGGAATGCAAGAATGCATCCTTCTCTGACCAGACCATCTTTAATAAAAACTCGGAAGTCATCTGAAATGGAACGAGCAAGTTGAATTGTCCGTTGAAAAAGAGACATTTATAGCCATTGTCGAGGATTGTCTGAACCAGGGGAGTCACAGACCGCATAAAATCTCCCGCCAATGCCAACTTCACACTTTTGCCATCATTAAACGCCTGATTCCCCACATTCAGCTCCTGAGAATACATGGAAACGAACTTTTCGTACAAAGTCGGCTTTGCCTAACGTCTAGTCATAAATAATAATACTCCATCGGCCATGTAGTTGAAATAATTTGTCAGTCCAGTCAAATTGAAGAGGAGAGTTGGGTCGGGAGTCAAGTCCCCAATCATAATCCGGTCAAAGTACTTCAACTCCCAACTCACGACCAACCTCAAAGGCTTGTTTGTAGTCATTTCGATCGATGCTTTCTCGGATCATATCTCTGTAACTGTCAAATTGACTGACTTGATAATCAAAGATGAGACCAAGGTTGAACAAGTGCCTCCCATAGTCCACCATCTGATATGGGATCATAATTCCTTACGTTGTAAGGGTCACACAGACCATCCGCGATGATCATTCCCTTTAGATTTATGGAATGTTCGGAATGCACGTTCATTTCGTGAATGGCACTGACCATTGCGGGGACATATTTCCCAGCATATGACTCCCCCGTCACATAAAACTGATTTTTTCTCAAATTGGGGAATAACTTGAAAAATTGTCGGGCGAATCTAAAATAGAGCAGTGACCTACATTGAGAGATCTTTTCCGATTTGGTCCTCGCTGGTTATCTGACATTCATCATTCGAGAAACTAAACCCAGTCCCAACCTACAATTTATTTATTGGTGTCACTGGGTTGTCGATGTAAATCACGGAATGTCCGCTCGTCCAGCTCACTTTGCGTTTAATCACTACCAATAAATATCACGCAATTGCATTTTAATTTCTCGTTGATGGAGAACTGGCCGTGCTCCTCGAACAGGCCGTGGAGAGAAGAGACTCCGGGTCCTCCCTGAAGCCAGGCCAAGACTGGAGCATTTTTGTAGTATACATCCTTAAAGAGTGAGAGTTAGGTTTACTTCGGCAGGAACATAATAGAAAAACATATTTCTGACGCAGTCGTCATTTACTCGGAAATACCCCGCGTAGCTTTCAACGTTGGATCTGATGCGACTCAGACGTTGTGCTTTTTTATGGTTTCCTTCATTCAAATAGTTGGTGAGGATCAGAGGTTCGTCCTTATTTCTTAAAGAGATACTCGAATTTTCAAAATTGAAGTGAATTCTGATGCTAAATACTGATGCAAAAAGAATGAAAAGTATCATTAAATAAATATGTTATATGTATAATTAATATCCAATTAGGGTCGACTATCTAAAAAGAATTAATCAAAATGATTAAAATTTTTATATAAATGAAATTATATTTTGAAATTGTTTCCCTAGTAAATTTTTAAAATTTAGAGCAAAACCAAAAAATTCAAGTTTATTACGACTTTTTTTCTTTTTACAAAGTAACATTTTTATTCATGACTAGCTCGGCAGCTCGCTTCGCTCACCGCGACCTAGCTCCTGCGGAGGGCCTGTTTCATCAAACAACTATAAGTTTATGTAGATGTATAAAACTACCTGGTTTAATGTAACCCTATTCTATCGCCTGTTGATAAACGATTTTTGTCGTCCGTCCTTCCTTGGCATATATGAATAATTTTCTCTTCTGCCTACCCTCGAGCATCCCACATACAGCTGTCCATGTGAAAAGCACTCACTCTCTAAAAATAACCCAACTACCTTTAATGACTGTCCCTGGGCCTTGTTATTTCATTGCAAAACTCATCCTCAAAGGAAATTGCAGCCTTTTAATCTAAATGGTAATTCATCAGAATTATCGGAATTCGTGGAATATAAACATCCTCACCTCTATACTTACCTGTGAATATCGTCGCCTCTATTACGTTAGCCATCAAATTTTTGATAACTAACCTCGTTCCGTTGCATAATTTAGGTGGCGCAAGATTTCGTAATAAAACCACTGGAACGCCTATCTTTAACTTTAAAAGATGATTCGGCATTCAGAGGGATCTAAGGAGTTTAAAAATTCAATCCGTTGAATTTGTAGAAAATAACAAAAAAAAATAAAAAAACAAATAAAAATAAATAATTTAAAAACAAAAGAAATGAAAAAACTTTAAAAATTTGTAAAAAAGTATAAACAAAAAAAATCTCTGCCGCCACGGCAACAACCTGTCTAATTTTTTAACAGCCATTAAGATAATGCTTAAGAGCCTTTATAGTCCGGAGATTTAGCTTAGTGACCTTGATTAGACAAACCACTGGCGGAAATGGGGCAGCCGGAGATGCGGCAGGCAGAGTAGCAGCAGCCAAAAAGCGACACACAAAAAAGATTTAATTACCTAAGCTGACCGTTTTTTCTTCAGCTTCGTTTTTCCTCCTTCGGTTATCTATTTAAAAATTATTTTTGAATAATAAAAAATATTAGGAAAAAAGGCATACAGAAAAAAATTCTATCTTTACGAAAAACTTCTTTTCTTAAGGTCGTCTTCCCTCCTTCAGTTATCTATTGAAAAAATTATTTTTGAATAATAAAAAAGTTTAGGAAATGAGGCATACCGAAAATAAATTCTATCTTTACGAAAAACTTAACTAAATAGTTAATATTTTTACGCAAATTCTTCTGATTGCGCTGTCAATTGGTGGTAAATTGTGTTAATGATTTTGCTAATGTGGTTTCAACTATCAAAGTGTTTTTTCAAAATCTGTAATTGCACACTCTATTCAAGGTCGTGCAATCTGTAATTGCACATTCTGTCCAAAGTCAAAATAGATAATAGGTTTAATTTTGAATGGTATATGCATTTAATTTTAAAGAGAAAATCATAGATGAATTGAATTTCTTTATCGCGAATAATTGGGAGTTCATCATTGTTAATATTCTCGCTGTCGTTTTCATCAAGGATATTCTTATACGTGAGATTTTTAATGGACCTCATCATGATGTCGAGGACATTAACGTTGTTCATTTTAATCAAATGCAGAAAATTTTTTGGATTTTTGGCGGAAGGTTTTAAGGACCTCATCATGTAAGTCGAGGACATCGTAGTTGTTCATTTTAACCAAAATGCAGAAAATTTTTTTTTAATTTTTTTGGGGGGAAGGTTTTAAGGACCTCATCATGTAAGTCGAGGACATCGTAGTTGTTCATTTTAACCAAAATGCAGAAAATTTTTTTTGATTTTTTTTGGGGGGAAGGTTTTAAGGACCTCATCATGTAAGTCGAGGACATCGTAGTTGTTCATTTTAACCAAAATGCAGAAAATTTTTTTTTAATTTTTTTGGGGGGAAGGTTTTAAGGACCTCATCATGTAAGTCGAGGACATCGTAGTTGTTCATTTTAACCAAAATGCAGAAAATTTTTTTTTAATTTTTTTGGGGGGAAGGTTTTAAGGACCTCATCATGTAAGTCGAGGACATCGTAGTTGTTCATTTTAACCAAAATGCAGAAAATTTTTTTTTAATTTTTTTGGGGGAAGGTTTTAAGGACCTCATCATGTAAGTCGAGGACATCGTAGTTGTTCATTTTAACCAAAATGCAGAAAATTTTTTTTTTATTTTTTTTGGGGGAAGGTTTTAAGGACCCATCATGTAGTCGAGGACATCGTATTGCCAATTTGAAGTTGGTGTGCACACACAGATAGACAGACAGACAGACAGACAGAAAGACAGACAGACAGAAAGACAGACAGACAGACAGACAGACAGACAGACAGACACACACCATACCATTTTTATTATTAAGATTGTTTCATTTTTAATTATGCGAGTTTAAAAAAACGAATTATTTAAATTGCTTATTGATGGTTTAGTTTGTAATTCCGCCACAGCTAAGCAACACGTCGTCAAAATGAATTTTAAAAACTTCGTTCGGAGACTGGATTTTGAAACTGATTTTGTATTTTTAAAAATTTTTAAAAATTTTAAAAAGATTTTTCTTTAACGTGAATTAAAGGATTGTTTAATTTGAATCAAAAGAATATTTAATATTCCATGCAATTGCTTTTAGTGTTTCTTTTACTGATTTTTTCCCTCCTGGCAATCAACAGCCTTTTGTCGTTCAATTGTATTTTTCTTGTAATTTTTTTCTTATGGAATTCTGGTCAATAAAAGTTTTTGTCGAAAAGACGATATACTATTCCATATTGATGGATGACGATATCCCGTCAAATTATATAATTTATTGTTCCATTCTTTACAATAGTTGTTTGTTCTTTGTTATTATTGAGCGTGGCTTTATACACATTCCATAAAATTGGAGGGAACAATGGAGAATTGTGCTGTATTCTAACAGCTAAAGGCTTTTCTTGATTATTTAAACAACGATAATAACCACAAACATATGTTCGATCAAAGTAATCTACTATATATTTTGAATCTGAAGCATCTTCTATACCATTTCCCATACTAAATGGGATTAACACCAAACTAAGTGGAATTAGCAGAAAACTAAACGGGATTAACATAAAACTAATTGGGATATATAACGAACTAAATGGGATCAATAAAGAATTATAAATATCCGAGGTGCAGCCACTGCTGACTCTTAATTAGCTATTTTGGTTAAGTTTTTTTTTCGATTGATTATAAATATTATATTTCGACGCAGCAAATAAAAATGCCACGTAAATCATTGGAAAAGAAAAATCAAATGCATAGAAATAAAATACATTTATACCATTTTCAAGTCAATTTGGCACTTATGAACCCCAAATTTACAATTACAAATTTCAAATGTCATCTGGATAATTCAATTTGTCAATTATAAATTCCAAATGTCATCTGAAAAAATCAATTTGTCAATTATACATTTCAAATGTCATCTGAAAAAATCAATTTGTCAATTATAAATTTTAAATGTTATCTGGATAATTCAATTTGTCGATTATAAACTTCAAATGTCATCTGCAAAATTCAAATTTACAATTTTGAAATTCAAGTTTGCATTTTATCAAAATATTGTATATACTAATTTTAATCAACGCCCGCGAATCGAGATGGTTTTTCGAGCGGATATCCCTTGCGATAGTACGCTCTAATTCTTTCTCGATCGCGTCGGCTTCCCGCACTTGAAGCTTTTAATTAATTAACTTGTAGTTATTGGTTGGTTTTCATTAAAAAAAAAAAAAAAAAAAATTGTAATCATGTTATGGGAAACAGAACAAATTTTATTTGGTAAATTTTTTTTTTTTTTTTTTTTTTTTTTTTTTAAAGTTCTCTCAATTTTTTTTTTTTTTTTTATATGTAATTAACAAATAGTTATTAACTAACTAAATTCCCGGCATCGTAAATGGAAACACAGTTTCCACGTACATGGCCAAGGAAATCCTTTCGAAAGCCACTTGGACTCGCGTGGGTCTCCCGTTTATGGGAGATCATGCGGCCAAGCTTTTTTAGAAAGGAAAGAGACTTTTCGCCGATGACGCCGGAAGTCTCGACGGCGATGGGAGTGAACAGATACCGTTCAGAGAGCTCCTTGTACTTTCCAATCTTCATCTTCCTCGGTTTTGCGAGAGACTGAGCCAGGCTCGACAGCTGAAGAAGGAAGGTTGAGCTCCGAGAAAGTGTCTGAACACGTCGCATCCCATAACAGAGACTTGCCGAACTCAACGGGAAAGTCGATAGGCCGTCGGGTCTTTTTCCGTCTCCCCTCGCAACCCGACGGGTTCGAGGATTGATGGGATCCCAGCGGCGTGACCCCCTCTGAATAACGTCGTTAAGTGCTGCATGGCGTGGTGCGCGCCCTGCACTGCGACGACAGGAAAGGGGATGTAGACCAAAACGGTCAATGACAGCACCACAACGACATTTGTGTATTTCGCAGATTTCCAATCCAAGACGCAATGATAAACCAATTCGTAGGCAATCTTTGTCTAGTAGGTTACCGGTGGAAGGGACAGGGAGAGCATCCAGCCAGGCCCCACTCCCTGTGCAGCAGCCTGCGCGGAGACATGCAAGTCTGTGCTGATCGAAATTTTTGCGTAGATGTACGTCAAGAGCTTCACAGAAATGGCATCCCATTGAGCTTGGATACACGGGTCACTGGGTCTTTTGTTGTACAATGAATCCCAAAGGTCCAGAGCGGCCACGTGATCAACTGACATTTTTCGTTCGGGAAGGTTTCTGAGAACGATGTCAGTGAGGGCACGGGATGAATGCCAGGGACGAGAGGAAGGCAGGAAGAGCCAGATAAACGGGCGAACGAAGGCCAATCCCCCCGAGATTAACAGGCAGGGAAGATTGAAGCCACCCCAGAGCGTCGAAATGGATGTTACACAGATACTCGGCTCTAGACTTCAAGATAGAATCGATATCGGATAACAGATTAGGCATGCGAAAACAAGGAGAACTCCTTAGGGTGTACAAAAGCCTCGGAGTTGAGAAATAGTTACGCAGAAGAAAGAACCCGACGTGGGCATCAATGAGGGAAAGCCGTTCGATCAATGTTTGACAGATTGCTTGCCTTGGCGATGAGCGTTTGTGAGAGGGCCTCGTGACCAATTGGCGAACCAAGGATTACAAGGTCCTTTGTTTCTGATACCCGCGCGCTTTTAGAATAGGTTCCAGGGCGTCCAGAGTTTCGGCAAAAAAATCGGAAGGAATATTCAGGTTTAGGACTTCGGACTTGCTTGAGTTTATCTCCAGACCGATGGATGAAAGGGCCGGGATATGGGCTCCGCAGGTCGTCTAAGACAGAGCGGGGAGGTCCACAATCGTCGCGTCGTCCAAGTACCAGATATTTACCGGAGAGCGGACAGAATGAGCGACGGAGTTGACACCATAGCAAATAGAAAGGCCCCAGGGGATCTCCCTGTTGCACTCCGGTCGATGGACGATAAAGATCGCCAAACAGGAGGAGGCTGGGTTTGTGATTACGAAAGTTGACTAGACAGTGTTTCTCAACGTTGGGCCCCAGGCCCACTTGTGGGCCTGAGAAATTTTGAAATGGGCCTGAAGATTTAATTGGGCCTGGAGTGGGCCTCAAAGAAAATATGTTAATACTAATACTAATAAATCTTTATTCGTTATTATTTTCAAATTGATTTGATTTGTTTTTAATTTAATGATATTGTCATATTTAAATTTAAATATTATAGGCCTGATTGTATAGTTCATGTCAAAAGTACACAAGGAAAAAGGAAGACTACACGCAAATACCAGACTGATTTTTTATTACTAGGCTTCATCCCATCAAGTGCTGATTCTAAGAGCCTGAATGTGTGGACTGTGGCTTAGTAATGACAAATGTTTCCATGAAGAAATCAAAATTGTTCGCCCATCAACAGTTGAAGCATCCTGCTTCTGTTGGAAAGGAGCGCAGCTATTTCAGGAAGAAAGTGGAGTTACGCCAAAAGAATGCTCCAAAAACTTTAGAATTCTGCTTAAAAAAAGCAAATGAGCATAATAACAAGACACTAAAAGTCAGTTATGCAGTGAGTGAACTGGTTGCTAAGGTGGGGAAGCCACATACAATTGCAGAACGTCTGGTGAAGCCAGCAATGTTGATCTGTGCTAAAGAACTGCTAGGAGAACAGGCTGCCAACATTCTACAAAAAATCCCATTGTCTAATGACACAGTGAAGAGAAGGCAAATTGAAATGGCAGAAAACCTCGAGAAACAGCTTGTGGAAAAATTAAAAGTTTCTAAGTTCTCACTACAAATTGATGAGACAACAATCAACAATTCTGCCTTATTACTTACTTATGTCCGATATATTGATGCAATGGCAATTCATGAAGAAATGTTATTTATAAAAAAGTTGATTGACACACGAAGCGACACTATATATGCGGCTGTTTACGACTATCTGTACGATAATGGGATCCCTCTGTCAAATCTGTTGCAGATTGCAACAGACGGTGCCAGCGCTATGACCGGCAAACAGAATGGCTTTGTAGCTAAATTAAAAAAAGTTGCCCCTCATATATTGGCAATTCATTGCATCATCCATCGAGAACATCTTTGTGCTAAATCTCTCAATGATGACATGGAACATGCATTGAAAGTCGCTGTTTCAACAGTGAATTTTGTCAAAGCCAATGCTTTGCATGACCGCCTATTTCAACATTTATGTGAACATGAGGACCACCAGAGACTCCTCATGCACACTGAAGTGAGATGGCTTTCCAAAGGAAATTCCCTAGTTCGTCTTGCTGAAATGTGGGATATGGTTCTTATTTTTGTTCATGACATGAAAACACAAGCTTGTAGCAAGAAGCAGAAAGATAAAGCTGAGACTTTGTTTTCAGTGATAAATAACAACGATACAAAAGCAAGGATTTTTTACCTGGCTGACTTATTCGCACATGTCAACCAACTGAACATGACACTGCAAGGGCGAAATGCTAATCTGATAGATAGTGCTGAGAAAGTACGCTCTCTTTTTGAACAAGTTATGTCTCTGGAAGATGCATCTTCAAAAAAATGAATTTGCTTATTTTTGTAATTTTGCCAAAACTGCTCCGAGCTCAGAAGTAATCGCAAGCTGCACTGACCACTTGAAATGCTTGAAAGAAGATATGACTAGAAGATTTAAAGATATCATCGAAATGAATCCGCCTAGTTGGATTATAGATATAGCACATTTTGACGTATTAAGTGAAAAAGACATTGATCCTATTATTGCTGGAGAACTTCTTGAACTGAAGGAGAACAAAGTATTAATGAAAATATTGAAAGGGATGGCTTATATGGATGGATGAAAGTAGAATCGATTCATCCATTACTCTTTGAAAAAGTTGTTCCGTTTGTACTTGGCTTTCCCACCACTTGGTTGGTTGAGACAGGATTTTCTGCAACAAACGATTTACTCACAAAAAAAACGCAATCAATTGCAGATTGAGAAGAGAGGAGACTTACGTTTGAGGTTGAACCAAGATCTGGAAATTCAACTTGACAAATTGATAGATAGACATCAAGAGCAGTGTAGTCATTGACATTTTAATAAGATTTTTTATGTTAATAAAAATACTTTTTGTTAATCAAAGTTTTATTAAAGGCAATGGGCCTGAGATTTTATATGACCCTGAAAATGGGCCTCAGGGAAAAAAAGGTTGAGAACACTGGCTAGATGAAGCGGAGGGGCGAGAGAAAGGCAGTCTTGGTAAATTAAAAATCAAAAAGGTCTTCACCACGAGTAACTCGGGGATAATACCTTTCAACCCGGTTAACAAATCCCATTAATTTTTGTGGTGTTAGAACCTTTTTTGCCTCTCCTGCGATTTCTTCCAACATTTTTAGCCTATATTCAGAAATTGAAGAACCATCCGAAGTTTTGTTATATTTGAGAATTATTGGTATCTTTTCTTTTAGCATTTTTTACTTCTGCTTTGAAAGTACTCCAGGCTAATTCAATTGGTTTATTGGTCGACAGGTTTTGAGAGAAATTAATTCCCCATCAAGCCAATTTTTTACTGTTGTAACCGACACAGACATTGAATAATTATTTCGTATTTTCTCCGCACATTCTTTCAAAGTGATCTGAGGATCAGCTTCAATCCAACTGATTAATTTATTTATATTTATTTGATTTTTTTGAATGTCTTTTACCTCCTCTTGGATGTCTTTCTTTATCTTTATTTTCAATCCAATGATAAGCTGTTCTCAAATTAACTCCAAGAGAGGAGCATAGAGACTGTCAATCGCCAAAATTTTCATATGCTTCAATTATTTCAGATGACATTGACAAATTGATTTTTTCAGATGACATTTGAAGTTTGTTATTGACAAGTTGAATTATGCAGATGACATTTGAAATTTATAATTGCCAAATTGATTTTTTCAGATGACATTTGAAATTTATAATTGACAAATTGATTTTTTCAAATGACATTTGAAATATATAATTGACAAATTGATTTTTTCAGATGACATTTGAAATTTATAATTGACAAATTGATTTTTTCAGATGACATTTGAAATTTATAATTGACAAATTGATTTTTTCAGATGACATTTGAAATATATAATTGACAAATTGAATTATCCAGATGACATTTGAAGTTTGTAATTGTCAAATTGACTTGAAAATGGTATAGTTTCAGCTGCAGAATCAGATGGGGATTGGAAAAAACGGCAATTGAACTCAATATCTCGAGAACAACAGCATATTGTTGGATAAGGGATGAAGTTAAACCTGACACGAGAGGTGGAAATTATAGAAAAAAGTTTGACAAAGAACATGTCGACTTTTTTATATCATGCATTGAAGACGATAGCACAATTACCCTTCATGGAATAAAACGAAGTTTTTTCGAAATTATCAAAATCAAGTATCGCTCGACTAAATTTCTGGAATACAGGGAAATATTGCTGACACACTAAATATGGTTAACAAAATTTTTACAGAATTTTTTGATGTTAATCCCACTTAGTTTGCCCTTAATGTGCCGGTCACATATTGTTTATTAGGAATTCTATTGCTTCTTCCATATCTTGAATGGCCAAGAACGCCAGAGCGTCTATCATTGCGCAAAAATGATGGAAAATATATTTTTTTCTCCCAAATACTGAAGGGACAGCTCGAAATACCGAGACTTCAAAGTCTGTCACAATAGTTTTAAGACAAAATTTCAAATTATGAATTGCATTTTGAATAGTCTCGAAAAATTCTTCGTAAATCTCTCTTGATTTAGAATGTAATCTTAATAATAAAATGGTATGTGTGTGTCTGTCTGTCTGTCTGTGTGTCTGTCTGTCTGTCTGTCTGTCTGTCTGTTGTGCACACCAACTTCAAATTGGCAATACGATGTCCTCGACTTACATGATGAGGTCCTTAAAACCTTCCCCCCCAAAAAAATTAAAAAAAATTTTCTGCATTTTGGTTAAAATGAACAACTACAATGTCCTCGACTTACATGATGAAGTCCTTAAAACCTTCCCCCCCAAAAAAATTAAAAAAAATTTTCTGCATTTTGGTTAAAATGAACAACTACAATGTCCTCGACTTACATGATGAAGTCCTTAAAACCTTCCCCCCCAAAAAAATTAAAAAAAAATTTTCTGCATTTTGGTTAAAATGAACAACTACAATGTCCTCGACTTACATGATGAAGTCCTTAAAACCTTCCCCCCAAAAAAATTAAAAAAAATTTTCTGCATTTTGGTTAGAATGAACAACTACAATGTCCTCGACTTACATGATGAAGTCCTTAAAACCTTCCCCCCAAAAAAAATTAAAAAAAAATTTTCTGCATTTTGGTTAAAATGAACAACTACAATGTCTCGACTTACATGATGAAGTCCTTAAAACCTTCCCCCCCAAAAAAAATTAAAAAAAATTTTCTGCATTTTGGTCAAAATGAACAACTACAATGTCCTCGACTTACATGATGAAGTCCTTAAAACCTTCCCCCCCAAAAAAATTAAAAAAAAATTTTCTGCATTTTGGTTAAAATGAACAACTACAATGTCCTCGACTTACATGATGAAGTCGTTAAAACCTTCCCCCAAAAAAAATTAAAAAAAAATTTTCTGCATTTTGGTTAAAATGAACAACTACAATGTCCTCGACTTACATGATGAACAAAAAAAATAAAAAAAAATTTTCTGCATTTTGGTTAGAATGAACAACTACAATGTCCTCGACTTACATGATGAAGTCCTTAAAACCTTCCCCCCAAAAAAATTAAAAAAAATTTTCTGCATTTTGGTTAAAATGAACAACTACAATGTCCTCGACTTACATGATGAAGTCCTTAAAACCTTCCCCCCAAAAAAAATTAAAAAAAAATTTTCTGCATTTTGGTCAAAATGAACAACTACAATGTCCTCGACTTACATGATGAAGTCCTTAAAACCTTCCCCCCCAAAAAAATTAAAAAAAAATTTTCTGCATTTTGGTTAAAATGAACAACTACAATGTCCTCGACTTACATGATGAAGTCGTTAAAACCTTCCCCCCAAAAAAAATTAAAAAAAATTTTCTGCATTTTGGTTAAAATGAACAACTACAATGTCCTCGACTTACATGATGAAGTCCTTAAAACCTTCCCCCCAAAAAAAATTAAAAAAAATTTTCTGCATTTTGGTCAAAATGAACAACTACAATGTCCTCGACTTACATGATGAAGTCCTTAAAACCTTCCCCCCCAAAAAAATTAAAAAAAATTTTCTCTGCATTTTGGTTAAAATGAACAACTACAATGTCCTCGACTTACATGATGAAGTCGTTAAAACCTTCCCCCCAAAAAAAATTAAAAAAAAATTTTCTGCATTTTGGTCAAAATGAACAACTACAATGTCCTCGACTTACATGATGAAGTCCTTAAAACCTTCCCCCCCAAAAAAATTAAAAAAAATTTTCTGCATTTTGGTTAAAATGAACAACTACAATGTCCTCGACTTACATGATGAAGTCGTTAAAACCTTCCCCCCCAAAAAAAATTAAAAAAAAATTTTCTGCATTTTGGTTAAATGAACAACTACAATGTCCTCAACTTACATGATGAAGTCCTTAAAACCTCCCCCCAAAAAAATTAAAAAAAAATTTTCTGCATTTTGGTTAAAATGAACAACTACAATGTCCTCAACTTACATGATGAAGTCCTTAAAACCTTCCCCCCAAAAAAAATTAAAAAAAAATTTTCTGCATTTTGGTTAAAATGAACAACTACAATGTCCTCGACTTACATGATGAAGTCCTTAAAACCTTTCCCCCAAAAAATCAAAAAATTATTTTCTGCATTTTGATTAAAATGAACAACGCGAATGTCCTCGACATTCATGATGAGGTCCATTAAAACCTTCAAGGCAAAAATCTCACGTATTAAGAATATCCTTGATGAAAACGACAGCGAGAATATTAACAATGATGAACTCCCAATTATTCGCGATAAAGAAATTCAATTCATCCTATGTTTTTCTCTTTAAAATTAAATGCATATATCATTATCGACCATGAATCAAAATTAAAGCTATTATCATATTTGACTTTGACAGAATGTGCAATCACAGATTGCACGACCTTGAATAGAGTGTGCAATTAACAGATTTTGAAAAACACTTTGATAGTTGAAACCAAAAAAAAAAAAAAAAAAAAGTTGAAACCACATTAGCACAACCATTAACACAATTTACCACCAATTGACAGCGCAATCAGAAGAATTTGCGTAAAAATATTAACTATTTACTTGAGTTTTTCGTAAAGATAGAATTTATTTTCGGTATGCCTCTTTTCCTAAACTTTTTTATTATTCAAAAATAATTTTTTAAATAGATAACCGAAGGAGGAAAAACGAAGCTGAGAAAAAAAACGGTCAGCTTAATAAGGTAATTAATTAAATCTTTTTTGTGTGTCGCTTTCTTGCCTGCCGCATTTCCGCCTGCCGTATCTCCCCTGCCCCATTTCCGCCAGTAAAAAATAAAAAAAGAAAAAAAAGGAAATTACAAAGGAAAATGAAAAAATTAAATATAAAAAAATAAACCACAAAAAATGAAAAAAAGTTTGCAATGACAATAAACAAGGCCCAGGGACAGTCATTAAAGGTAGTTGGGTTATTTTTAGAGAGTGAGTGCTTTTCACATGGACAGCTGTATGTGGGATGCTCGAGGGTAGGCAGAAGAGAAAATTTATTCATATATGCCAAGGAAGGACGGACGACAAACATCGTTTATCAACAGGCGATAGAATAGGGTTACATTAAACCAGGTAGTTTTATACATCTACATAAACTTATAGTTGTTTGATGAAACAGGCCCTCCGCAGGAGCTAGGTCGCGGTGAGCGAAGCGAGCTGCCGAGCTAGTAATTCATAAATAGCTATAATTAGACTGGAATCGAACTCAATTCTGATAAAATTATTGACAATAATTCGATATTCAATTGATTATTTGTCTAGATTGTTAAGGTCAATTTCCTTGAATATACATGGTGCAATCGAGAAATTTCCATCCGTATACCATGTTTTGGAATTTTTTAATAACGTTAAATTAGTATTGGTGCTAAAAATTAAAATTCTATCGTTTCTTCTATGATTATCATAAATAGTTTTCTTATCTGGACCGAGAGTTAAAGTTAGAATATCTTCGGGATTTCGAATATTTTTTGAAATAGGTTGATTCCTTATTGTTCAGTTGAAAGTATCTGCAGAACGGAGAATAGTAATGGATGCTGTATCTCACTGAGAAACAACATTTGAATAGATTTGTAAAGGATTCTCTTGGCTCTTTTTTTATTAGTTTTGTTTTTTTGTACAACTTGATCAGATTTATTTGAGTTTCGTCCAATTCGTGATTGTGAGAAAAATTTTTAACATAAAAACATTTCCAGATAGGCCTTGAAATTGACTAAAAGTCATTATTATTACTTTGAAATTCTTAAACTGATTTAGGACGAAAACGAAAAAAAGTCAAGTTCGTACGGACTCTGCACTACTACTCCCTCTCAATTAAATGGTGCACTTCTCAGGTCTTTTCTACTGTCCACTCGTTAGCATGGCAATGACATGAGTCGTCTACAAGACTGTCCATATGAGTTTTCCAGTACGTACGGGCGGCAGGGGAATGTCCGCCAGAACAAAATGAAAAGAAGTGGACTCAAGACAGACAATATCTGAATGTAATTTAATTAAACAATATATTAATTTTTATTATTTTTAAAATTAATAGCGTTGGCGATATTTAGTTGTTTTGTTGTATGAAGGATTACTCAAAATGTTTGGATATGGATCTCGATTCCGTAATTAAAGCCAAAAGATTAACTCGTGGGAAAAACAAAAACATAAATCGAAACTATGCCCGAGTCCCACGACTTGTAAATAATTGGCAAAAATCCCAAATACCCGAGCCCCCCGGTTTCTTCCGGAGATCTCAGGCCGTATTTTCCAAACTGGTAGTCAAAAACCTGCACTTTCAAGTAACCGAGGAGGACCTTCAAGTATATGTCCTTCCCAACCTCAAAGACACTGTTCAGCAATGTGGGGCAGCCCCTCTCCGTCCAACTACACTATGACAGATCTGGCAGGTCCCTCGGAGTGGCCAACATCACCTTCGCAGACCCCCGTTCGGCACAATTGGCAGTGCAGAATTACCAAGGCGTCACCCTCGATGGTCGCCTGCCGTGTTTATTTGTCAGGCCTGGCCATGAATTTGACTGTGGAAGGACAGTCGCAGAGTCCTCCATCCAGGAGGCCGATCCCCCCTTTCCTGGTCGGTCGAGGTGTGGGAGGATATCCCAGGAAGAGTTCATTTCATGATTTCCTATTTTAGGGAACTTTTGGTAGCCTATTAACTGATTCTGTCCTTTCTTTTTAAATTTTGTGTTGTCATTATGCCTATCTTATTGATCTGCACTAAATTGATAATGTTACGACGTTTATTATAGCAAGCAAATATTAGAGGACATATCACTTTGACTGAGTAGTCCACTGATAGACGGGGTCATTGTGCATGTTCATGTTACGGAAAAGAATGCGGAACAGTTGCCGCAAGTAGAAATAGTCAGGCGTCTCTTCAAAACGGAGAGCACGACAGTAGTTGAGATACATCGCAAACTCATTGGGGAATCCATGACACAACGACTCGACAGATGTCGATATTTTCTTTTCTGATATTCTCTCGTACTTTTGTTTGCGGTTGGCAGCTCTGAGTCCCTGCCATGGAAGGTTGCCTCGATTGAAGTACATGAGGACATATCCCAGAGACTCCAAATCATCCCGTCTGCTCTGTTCGACCCCGCAATGTGCATTAATGCTGGCATAGCGGGCAGTGCCGGTCAGACTCCGATTGTCTCTGTAGGGAATGTGCATGCCAGTCGTCGTACTCATATATTTCTTGGCCAGTCCAAAGTCGATTATGAACAGTCGATTGGCATACCGACCAGTCCCCATCAGGAAATTATCGGGCTTTATATCTCTGTGAATAAAACACCGCGAGTGCACGTATTGCAGTCGTTCCAGCATTTGGTCCGCCAACATCAAAACTGTCTTCAATTCAAATTTTCGGTTGCAAAAGTTAAGCAGATCTTCCAAGGACGGACCGAGGAGTTCGATCACCATTATGTTGTAGCTGTTCTGTTCATAGTATCCCTTTAGACAGGGAATGCCCTGGTCTCCCTGCATGAAACGGTATATTTTGCTCTCGAATGCTAATTGTGGGTGTTGGGCTTGCGACTTTTCCAGTTTTACTGCCACTTCTTCTCCGTTGCTCACATTGACTGCTGAATATATTTTTCCGAAGGATCCACTTCCTATTTTTTTGACAAGGCGGTATTTGTTGCCCACAATAAAGTCTCCGTTGCCAAGATTGTCCTCTATCTCATCCATTTAGAGGCGGCTACACAACTCAACACTGCTCGATTAATTTTTAGATTATTTTATTTGTGGCCATTTTAATAAATTCAAATATATATTTAATCTTTTTGAAATATTATTATTAATTATATCTAAAACACATTTTGACTAATTTTATAATTTGACGCAAGTCATATGCGTAAAATAATTGATTTGAACTAAACTAGTCCTGTCCAACATTTGGCGAATCATTAATATTTGAAATTCAAAAAAAGCGACCAAACCTAATAGTTCAAATAAATCAATTTGTCTATTCAGACGTTCATGATGATTAATGAATATTAGTGTTATTTAATTCAAAATTTTAAAGGCTTTTTAAGTGTCTCTCTCTGTTTATGTTCGTCGAATCGAAACACTTTCAAGGCATCTTTGGTGGTCTCAACAAAGTTCTTTCCAATAATATTTCGAGACCGGGGAACAAATCCACTGTACCCTCGGGGATTAGCCGACTGACCAACCTGATCTGTGGTAAGTCAGGCCACCCATTTCTGCTTTTTCGTTTCTTAGATAAGTGAAGGACTGGTTGATCTGGTTTATATAACTTAAATAGTCACTTTTTGGGGATTTGTGTTTGGAGCACTTAATTTGACTCCTTTCTGCATGTCATATGACTGGGAGAAATCCTGAATCGCCCGATTGGTAAGTCGGGAATAAGTACCACTCAAATAATTCTGCGAAAGAGGCACAAAACCTGCAAAAAACAACCCGAAAGTAACCTGCATATCCGGGGATTATCGGGAATCTATATTTCCCTGAACCGAACGTACAACTTTTGGGTGGAATAGCCTCCTTGCTGATTTGCCCAAATGAGGTCTTGGATTTGGTCCTGTTGTCGAGAGTGAGTGCTTCGTGGGTCTGCTTGGCGTAAGTCTTGCCGTTGAGGTTTCGGATATGAGGGACACACCCACAGTATCTGCGGATTTAGCAGGACAATCCACCCAGGAATGTGAAATGGTTTCTGGGTGAGTAAAGCACTGTTTTTGTCCAATTTGAGCATACGTGGCACTTTGTGGTTTGCCTGTTTAAATAAGCAAACATGACGCTGAATGTCATTGTTTAAAGAATAAAACGAATCTACGCAATCCATTAAGTGACGTGTTTATTTAGTCCGGTCAAAAGAACGGGTAACGGATTTTGCTCATTTTGTCGTTATGATTTTCTTTATTAATATCGTTTTAAACAGTGCAATAAAAAGTAGTTTTAAAGAAAATACGAAGTTTAATGGAAATTGTTGATTATCTAATGGGATATTTCGACAACAATTTTCTCATTTTGAGCTTGCCGCGTAACTGTTGGGTTACAAAGATTGAAACAATTTATCAAAAATTTCAAGTACAGTCAAAACCTCTAAATCAATTCATCGAGTTTAATTGGTGTGTGAGAACTTGAAGGTATGCATTAAGGTGCTTGTTGTCCAGCACAACAAACCAGATATTGTGGATTACAATAAGGTCATCTGGGAGATTGGAATCGTGGAGGTTGGCATCAATGCTTAGATTGTGTGAGGATAGTGGAAAAGGAAGAAAAAAAGTGACCTTGCAAACGACTTAGGGCTGATTTACCAGTGCAAAATCCATGTCGTTTTGTGTGTGATGACATGAGATAAAATACCTAAAGGGGTACTTAAGACAGTTGGGTGTAGATAAGTCCCTACAGGCTTTAATGCAGTATCTCGTTTGATGGTTGCCGATCCAGTCCTGACATTTAGTCAGTGAGAGACATAAAACTGCATCTTACGGAGGTCTACAGAGCCAGAGAAGAGGGGGGTGAAAAGAGGTGTGCAGAAGACACCCCCTGCTCACATTGAATGCTAAGGACTTAGGCAATTAATTAGTTTCTTTTTATTAATATAGTAATCGCTTCAAATAAACAGTTTTAGAAACTGAAAATGGATAGGCCACTGTTTCACATTGATTTTCAATATTTTGCGTTGCTAAGAACTTTGAATTACCAAAAGTAAATTTTACTAAAATTTTTCGGCAACAAAAATATAAAAAGATAATGTTCTGGAAAATTAAGAGGCACTCAACAGAATTCAGCCTAAATTTTGCACAGTAAAATGTCTTGTCTTAAATCTAAATTAAAATTTAAGCAAACGAACTTGAATAACCAATAACAACTTGAACTAAACGTGTCATGAAAACTGTCACTGAGATTGTTGATTTACTTTTCAAACAAACAAAATAATTGATTAAATACAACAATTTTATTGATCATTAAAACTTGATTGATTAAGCTAAGGGAAATAAATAAAATATATCATTCACAGAGCACATCAGTTAGTCCACCAAAATGGACATAATAAGTTCGGGGTCCCCACTTGATAGTATGCGGACTGACTAGCGCAAACAACAAGTGAAGAATTAACTGAACCTCTTTCACCACCCAGGCAGCCAAATAAGTGAAAACCCCCAAATGGGGATTCCCTCTCTCCACCCCAATGATGAGTACATAGTCCAACACGACACAGGCCAGTACATGGAACAAAAATACATGCAACAAATTGGCATAAGGGAACACATAAGCCGTGGCAAGCAACAAGACCAGTCCCGAGAGAGGACACGTAATGAGTGGCTCCAAAACAAGTGCTACAAAAGGGAGAGTGTTTATTCTAAGCCTACTCCACCGCACATGACGGAGAGTAATGTTCTTGAGGGTGACGTCCGAGTAGTTCTGCATTGCTGGAAAGAACCCGAGGATATTTTGGTAGCCGGAGTCGTGGAATGCCTTGGAAATGAACATGTCCTCGTTCAGGTATTGCCCGTAGTACTCCATTCCACGCAGACTCTCCAATTTCGATTTCTCAAACATGTACGACATTCCCGTGAGGAATGTGAATCCCAGAATATTCAGAGTGAGACAAGCACGCGAATAAAAGGCCCCAAAATACAGCTGGACTACAGAAAGGACACCAACCTTGTCCACCGCATTGGCGAAAGAGGGGTACCTGATTGTGGAAGGCATTTGGTGGGCCATTCCTACCGTGGGACGAGATGCCTTGGAGGCCAGGTCGTGGCAGATCGTCGAATTGACTTTGACTCTGTTGGAGGAGACCCAAATGAGGTCATATTTGGCTTGTTCATAGGCGGGGACCATATTGGCCACCATCGGGTTGACACAGCTGCACAGCCCGTCTGGAATAGAAGGACCGGCCTACCTGTGATTATGATTCGACAGTCGACGTGGGGATATTTGGCTATCATCCGCCTGCACTCCTCCACCGCCGGGTCGTCCTTCGATTTGATGCACATTAATATCTCGTACTGAAATGTGCATTTAAAACTGACTTTGGGGTATTCCAGGGTGAAATGACTTTCCAGGTTTTCCACAAACGAGCAGTCCACGCCCATCAGAGGGCGGATTATGCTGATGGGGGAAAATCCCTTTTCTGCGTCAATCAGTGGTTTTCGGTGCATCATGAATATACTGGGGTGAGGACATATCCCAACCTGTAGAAGATTGAGAAGGCGTACAAGACAGAGAAAATCAAATAAAACACAATTGAGCAGTACTGGAGTAATAAAACTACCACAGGAAGCATATCCGAACTCACAAACACCTCCATACTTCACAACACAACCTCGCTACTATTTATCTAATATATTTTAATCTACCGATATTCTATTTTCACCACTTCCTAAGTTATTTAAATAAATTATATCAGATGGCAAAAATAATCAGCATATTTATCTTACAGAAAATCAAACAAGACAAAATAATCATTAAATAGGACACGACTAGTCATTTCCGGCCGAATAAACCCTATCAAGTTAGATTATGGCCAACCCATAAATTATCCCGATTCCTCTCAACAAATTGGGACATGAGGGAACCCTCCATCAGAATATGGTCAAACGGATCCACTCGCCGGGCAAGCAGGAAAGCACATTCTCTTCCACCTACAATAATCAACTCCCCCAACCAAACAAGACACAAAAGTGGAGTGAATAAACGACCAGTCAAAATAAAGCTGGACAAACTGGACTGGGTCGACAAACTGTGCACAACACTCGGCCAATGAGTGCAGTACACGGGCGAGTGTCATCCCCAAACACACCTCAGACCGAGAAGGGAGGAGATCAGCACGTGAATGACAGTAAAACAGCAAGTCCATAGCCGGGCAACTGATCTATGCCTATCAGGACTAATCTAACTCGTGTCGGAACACTCAAACTGGTCGAAAACACGGTTTGTGTCTCCCAATGCTGGAATGCCGTGATCAGTCACTACCTGAAGGGAGTCGAGGACCAGTTCATCCGACATGAACACACGGAGGTATGATTCCAGGGCAGTGTCCTTCCACATTTCACACAAACGACCACTGAGGACAAAACGTGACAGAATACCTCACAATCCCCTCAATGACCCCACCGAGACTACTCCATTCCTTCAGTTCGTCCATCACCCGAATGAGGTACACCAGTCTGGGATAGACACACAACCCTACTGATAGTCGACGGACGAGTCCACCACCTGGGAGACGAACAGTCCAATCCCCTCCTCCAATCTACCCTGTCATGTCCACATAAACTTGTTGGATAGTCTGCTTCGTTGAGAATTTCGTGTTTTTGTGGACAAAATGACTCCTGCAGTCTCACAATGAGAACAGAGCTCGTCGAAATCATCCAAACACCCACGGAAGAAGTCCAGAAATGGTTGGAGACAGTCGAGTCGTTGGGGAAGGCACTCAGAAGGAATATTAGTCCGCACTGAGTCGAGAAAATCGTCGCAAACACGCTCAAAGTCAACACAATCCTCCACTCTCTCCACATAGAGAAAACTCAGCATATTTTTCCGAGTCTGGCAATAAGGAGACTCCGCACTCATCTCAGCCAGATTTGCACTCAACGAAGACAAGTGCACTCGAAATATGTTGAGTGTTGTTTTCAGTTTTATTGGGAATATTACCTCACGGATTCTGCGGATTAGTAAATCACCAAACGAGTCAATCCAGGACTCAATGAGGGGGGGATTGGGGGATAACTCCACCACTTGCTCGATTAGGTCGAGAGTGCCTGAGAACACACCCCAAATCAAGTCAGAATTAATTTCCTGGGAACTCACCAGGCGAATTATTGCTTTCTACAATATTCATTCCACAATAACCAGTCGAATGTCCAAAAAAGCAGAACACAGTTCGGGGAATGTTATTTTGAGGACATTTCTCAGGGAGAGGAGTAGTCCTGGACTGTCGGCTGTCCTGCTCAGACAGTCCTCAATGGCCTGGGGTTACCACAGACGGTACCCCGGCAATTTGAACAGAAAGAATCGAGTCATAGTCCTCGGAAATGAGTCCACGGACTTGGCAGAATTTGTCAGCTGCCTCTTCCAGTCTGTCACTCTCAATGAGACTTTGAATCGTCTAAATTTAGTCAGCAAGTCAAAACGTGAGAATATTCCAGGAGACTAATCTCGTGGGGAATCTGTTCGCAGGGAGATCCGTCGTTTTGTTCAATTTCAATCTGCGAGAGAAACTGGAGAGAGGAAAGGATTGTGTTTGACTCTGACAAAAGATTGGATGCCTCCACGAACTTGTGGTAGTTCTCACTGGTAGGGTGTGCATGGAATGAGCACCTGAACTTGTGTCGAGACTGATAATCAATGCATAGATAATCTCCCTGAGGTTAGTTTAAAAATGTACTTTATTCGTTGGTTCATTAATTTTATATCAGTAATGGAATGGGTTTCGAAGATTTCGTCCACATTGTCCACAATCATGGTTAAATTTCAAATTAAAATATTCATAAAGATGTTTTAAAAATTGAATCTTGAAGGACTATTTTTTTAGATTTCAGATCTATTGACAAAGTAGTGTCCTCAACATGACATTTTGATTAGACTAAAGCTGCATTCTCAAACCTATGCTCATCTTTAAGTCGATCAAAGGCAGTCGACTGAGGATAAACTAGTTATATACTGATCATTTCAGAAGAATTGTCCTTTCTTTGCGCCTTTGTTGGTTTTATGTGAACTTGGCAAAGAATGACGACATTTGTTGAACAGTGCAGGACATAAAGTTATAATGGCCAAATAAACATTCACGTCACCAAATCGGTTTAAATTAAATATTTGCCACGTCTCCAAATGCTCGAGACCAAAATCAAACAAAATATTACCAAACAAAATCACAGAAATTTGTCGGCGTTGAAATCACAGCTCGACGAACTGAAGGCCACACTGCAAGTCTACCAAGACAGAAAGTAACTGGAATATGTCAAATTAAGAATTGGGAATAAGGCAGCGATCGATGACGAGTATTCACTTAAGTGGAGAGATCAAAATTGGGAAATTGTACAAAAAATCATTTTGGAAAACGAAGAAACATATCGCCGACAAAAGTTGAATAAACAAAATGTAGAAATAAGCAATAATTACCTTGATGTTTTCCTTATATAGGCTAAAAAAGAAGAAAAGAGGTTGAAACAAATTATCGACATGTTTCCGAGACTTTCAGAAATATTTGAGGGACATCTCCAACCAGTCGTACACAAAAAATCGGTTTCCTTTAGAGAAAACCAAATCTTCATCCCACAAAATTTAGATTTGTTGATGCCATTTCCCGAGAAAAGAAACAAGAGCAATACCGAGGTCAGTCGTTTTCCAAATATTTCCGAGAACGTGGGATTGAGACTTCCACTGGGAAACGCCAGTTGGTTTTTAGACGACTCTACTTTTTTGGGAATGGACGACGCTGAGTTCAACGAAATTCTCGCCAAAGTTCACGCCAACAATAACTACAGTTTTCAAAATTACGAGACCAGCAACCAAGAAATTGACAAAATCGAGAAACAGGTAAGAATCGGGGAGTTATCATTGAAAGGAAGATGTCTATATTTATAAGAAGCCTGTCCAAAGAAAAACAATTAAAAAGGAAATTAATCCAATTCCTTGCAAATTCCATTTTCCTCCACTTTATTATGCGGTTGAAAATATAAAAAGTAACAAAATGATGAATGAAAAAAACGGTCTGTATATTCTCGATCCATTATTGGATTCTAAAAAAACCAAACTAACCTCTCTTAAAATTTAACTTTGATAATAACATATCTAATTGCCTTTAATTGATAAGTCCTGTCACATTCCGGGAAGCCAGAAAGGCCTATTAAAGCAAATCAAAGGCGACCTCTCTGAATACCCACTGTACAGCACACACTTCCCTTGACTGTTTTATAGTAGACAATCGTGCTTTCCAAATATTGCCTTATGACTGAAAATACGCTTTGTAAACAGGTTTCTTATTATTTATTTGTCGACGAAGCACGTAAGACACTCACCCAATGACTAATCAAGGGAACAACAAAACACAGCATATAAGGTCAGGATGCATTAGGAGAAGCAAAAACAACCAATGTACACATCGGACACTTCTTCGTGTTCTTAATGGCGGATATAATATCCACCTGCGACCACCAGCGAGAATCGGCACCGTTGATACTCACAATCACGTCGTGTTCCCTCAACCAGAATCCTGAACTGGTCAGTATCAATATCAACATAAACAACTCCCCCGACTTGCAGGTGGCACACCATGGCAGGCTGACTCCCCTTAATCCGAAAACCGAATTTGCTCAGTGACTTTGAACAAAAAACAACCTCTCTGGGTTCATTAACAAGTTGACGGACATTGAAAACGTGGATGGGTCCCTGAATTGACTCATACCAAACAAAAACGAGGTCAATGAAAAGGTCATCCACTTTGTGATCTTCGAGGGGCAAAGGGAGGGGGTGGCACCAATCGAATCTCGACTCATCTATGCATGACCTCAACAAATGACCAGTCTGGGGCAAGGGAGGACTCGGGGACATTTCCACAAGCAGAGTGTCTTGTATTTCGACATGAGAAAAAGACAGAAGAATCCTAATTTATGGAATAAACTCAAACATGCGGTGTGTCCTGCACATTTTCAATTCAAGCGGATTGGTCGTACTCTCCTCCTCCACTTTTTCCAGAGTTGTCTCCAACATGAGGACAGCACACATCAAATGGGCAACAGCTACTGCTCGCTGAGTATAACTGTACACAACTCCCCTCCCACTGAACGGGAGTAGTAGTAGTGGGCCAGACATTTGTAGTACTCTGCCTTCGTGGACAGGGGTCTCTCCCACTCACGGAAATAGTCATTTGCCCGCACAGCAGTCACACACTGGCTGTACCTTTCAGATACAACACAGCAGTCGTTCGTAAGTATCACCGAGTCTGATTCCGGGGACAACAAAAGTCCCAGCACCCGACATTCCGCGGCCTGAGTCTACCAAATAACCCACGTGACCAAAACTGACCAAAACGACCAAAGTTAGGACGGAAAGAGTGGATTGACTCATATCGCAGGACGGAGAACCCCGAAAGTTGTCCAATAACGCCTTGAAGGCCCCCGCAGAAAACAGCGAAAGTTTTTCGGCCTCTTTAATCCCTTCGAATGTCGTGAAATTCTAAATTCGGTAAAAACAGCAACCTGAGTGCAGACCAATTGAGAGGCCAAAGCCCCAATATTGAAAAAGAGGGCCCCCTTTTCGAAAGAAAGCGACTTTTGCGAGTGTGGAATGCCCGAAAACGAATCATACCACAAATAGGGACAACTCAGTCCCCCATTCTCGTTGGCGAACCGGGCAGCCAGGATGGACACGTGGTTACAGTACTGCAGCATTGAAACGACTCCCGCCCATCCCCGTGTCGGGTGGATGGCCGCCTAACACTCAGTGGGCTTGCTTACTGTCCGAATTTGAGAAAGTTCTTGGAGGCGATTGTCAAAATGGTTCTCCGAAACAATAAATTTGTGCAGAAGTGGCTGATTTTATAGAAATAGGGTACTTTAAGGACTTTCTTGTAATCAAACGAGTCGGTCTCCTTTAGTCCAATCACGAGAAAAGCCTCGTCTCGTGCACATCTAAGTAGACTGGGTGTTATACTCTGCACAAGAAATGCAAACAGGGTCTTCGATCGAGGATATTTGTTCGTGGAGTATTTGCAGTGAAATATTCAGAGTTGACAATTCGTGAAGAATGCCAGTTTTGTCAGTGCCGTCTTCGAGGGCTCTTTGATTGAGAGGACATGATTGACTTGTATAAATTTGTGGCTCCCTTCCGGATTTTGCATTTTTGTGCTACGAGTTGTGACAATTCGTCAGTCCGGCGATCACCCGACATGAATTTATTAGTTGCTATTTTATTTTACAGTTTAAACATTTCTGAAATTATTATTAATATTTTGTTTCCACATTTTTCCTCTCAAAGACGCTGTGTCCCAAATCCACCCAGGACAATCTCCTTTAGCACACTCAGTGCCTGATTTGATAGGCTAAGTGACAGTGATTGTAGGGCCCTTACGAGGGAGTCAATTCCAAGTCATATAATGATTGCTTATTCAAATGAAAACAAGAATCAATGTTAAGAAAATGTTGATTTCATCATTTCCTGAAGTTTTTTGAGTTTTTGATCCACATCCTCCAAATGTGCTGCTTCCTTTGCTCTCATCGACGTGTTTGCTACAATACTCCTCATCTACACACTTACTTGATTCAAACTCCCAGGAACTGTCGCTGTCGCAGTTTTTCTACTTATAAAAGCAGTTAATTACCCTTTTATTGATATATTTGGGTGATATATACTCCCTCTCCCTACTTTCATTGATTGACCTTAAATTATGTTGTTTATTTTGCTGTTTTTGCATCCTCTTGCTACCCAACGTGCCCGTTTCCTCATCCGAATTGATGCTCGAGGCGACTAGTAATCAAATGGACAGCTCGTCACCAGACGTGGGTCTTGTCGGGTATTTCAGACGGCCGGAATCCAGCGAGGAATTTCTACTCGACAGTTTTTCCTTTATTCTCAGGGATCTGAGCATGTTCGTCAATTTTGGCTAAACGTCATTTTTCGGGAAAGTTCTTGTTTTTTCCTCTTTTCATCCACGTAGGCCGTCGGGTCGAATCTTCTGGCGGGTGAGCGGACAAACTTTGGACTTGTGCAACGACACGATCGCCCATTCACCCGGAAGTGACTTGAATATATCCAAACTCTACCCTTTTTCGGAGTCTGACAAAGCTCTCGGCGGATTTTTGGGAGCACAGGAAGCTCTATTTGAGGGCGTGTAGGAATGACGGTCTTTCTGGGGCCTCAAAAATATCCGACCCAAACATACTTTCGGTAAAAAGCCAATTCACCGACGAGTTTGTTCACTTTGGCCTTTAAGGATTTTTCACTCGTTTGGAGTCGTTCCAACTGTTAATGACTCGATTGGATACCTCTGCGACGAGCCGCGTGTGCTTCGTCCTGTCTCTCACACTCTCCCGTTGCTCACGACTCTTTAAATTGCTTAATTCCTTCTGTAAATATGCCACTTGATCTTTCATTCTTTCTTCGATAGATTCTGATTTCCCGGTCCTCTGCCGTTTGTAGACCTTCACTTCTTCCCGTAACCCGTCCCTTTCCTTCGGAGGTTTTCGCAGCTAATAATGAGGCAGATGGACTGTTACATTAACAACAACTCTTCGGTGGTCTGCTTTGATGATTCCAGACATGTCTAACATTCATGGTTTATATTACGTTTCGGAATGTGCGGATTTCTGCTTTCAGTTCGCGAATCAAATTTTGCTGTTCGACGACATTCGGTCTGCCAACAAAATCGAGTGGCAAGGGATATTGGATTCTAAAAATAGTTGTCAACACTTGCCTGTCGAATTCGGCGGTGTAGATCAGGATTAAATAACGCTTTTCGTTGTTTTCCCCGCAGAATGAATCGTCTTCCCTTCTCATTGCCTTCAAGTCGGCAAAACTAAGCAGACGAGTCGTTACGGAAGAGTTGGTCTTTTTTTACAATTTTAAAATATACGTTTTCGAGAGAATTGATCAACATTTTTAGAAAAGTTTCAAAGTTTTTGTAATTTCCCGTCCTTTTGGTCAAGTTTTCAATGTCTGGCGATTGGAGTCAAAAATTACATTTGTCAGAAAAAGCACTTCTCCACTGGTTGGCCGAGTCAGTCTCTTCCACAATTATTTCTATTGAGTCTCGACTTTGCGAAATTTGCAAAGTTATTTCATAATCAGTCGTAGAATAGCACTGGTGGAAGTTTAGTTCTTGGGGAAACTCATTTCTGTCGAATAAAAAGTATTACTCCAACTTGGACATGCACAGCGGGTCTCCTGGCAACTGGACTGATAACTAAAAATGAGTTTGTAATTTATTTCGGGTATTAGTAGAAAGTGTGAATAAATGTTAATATTATGCGCCCTACATTATTTGATTAAAAGTGAAACTTGCACTGTCCTCTATACAGAACAGTCAGAAATTATTGAGCCAGTAATAAAATTCGATATAAAATTTGTGAAAAACATAATTCAATCATTTTGAAGAGATTTAAAAAGTTCCCTCGCGTCTCTCATTCTTTTGAGAGTTTCAGGAGTAAAGATAATTCTCCTGTCAGTGTTTGTGAAAGTGTTTTGAGAATTTAGACAGGCGGTGAGGTATCTCCTCATGAACCGATAGAACTTGCATTTGTCTGCTTGCACATCCGACTGACTGTCGAAAGAAGAATAAATTGAGCTGGAACTGCAATTGCTCATAAACTTTTGGAAAAAGTCGTTTTCGATTGCGAAGGCGTGTTTCCTTTGAATGTCCGATATGGACTTGTTGGCGAACTGAGCACGACGAATTGAGACAGAAGTGCAGGCAGAATCGACAGAAGTATCCTTGCAATTGACGATGGCCATTGGGAGTGTGATTGCGTGGTTGTGCATTTCGTGAATGAGTGTCCTCGATATCAGTCTGGGCACCTCCCCTCGATTGTCCGACTTCATCTTCAAGTTCCGATCGGAAGGCAGACTACACAGACTGCGGTCTGCCAGTTTCTTCAGTTGGACTTGCGTGTAGGGTAGGGAATGAGTGCGACGGTGGGAGGGAGGGCAGTGGTCGGTATTGGACTCACTCGGACGAGTGGATTGACTCTCCTCAGTACTGTGGACTGCCGACAGTTGTGCTCGATTGGAGGACATGGCCATAAGGGACAGAATGGAGTCGACACCAAGTCCGTGGGAGGTGTAGTGAGGGTCGAGATGAGTCATGGCTTGTCCGACCTCGCGTGGGGACATTGTCCGCAGATCCTCACATTCGGGGACCACCTCAGCCAACGAAGGCAAGTCGAGTTCTGAACCAAGACAGTCCTGTTCAGAAAAGGAGGAAAGGTCGTTGAGGGACATCCACGGTTTGTTGGTGCATGTGGCATGTTCGACGGTGAGTCCGTAGTTGATGTAGTCAATCAACGTGGACTCGAGACGGAGACTGATTTGTGGGAAGGAAAACCGTCGGTCGGGGTCTATTTGGCAGCATTGGAATGCCAGGAAGAGAAAGGAGACAGGACAGTCCTCCACCATTTCCCCAATCCGCATGTAGTCCACCCCAAAGTTCTACCCGATCACCACAAACCCAGACTTGTGTCCGCGGAAGGTTGTCTGGGTCGTAGTCACACCGGAGAATCAGTTCGCACATAATAATCCCAAAGGAGAACACATCCGCCTATGCTGACGTCACCTCCCTTACTTTGTGGTCGTAATACTCCCCCCTTATGCACTCGGGTGCTCTACAAAAGGGGGTTCCCACTGCATGCAGCACCTCTCCTGCCCTAAACGTGAGGACGGACACTCCACTTTGGGATTTTGGTGGCCAGACCCAAATCCGCGACGACTGCACTGATGTAGTTCGAGTCCTGTCTGATGAGGACATTCTATCCATGGAAGAGGACAGACAACCAGAGAAGTCAAATCCCGGTGGAAGTACCCCATCTGGTTGATATAACTCATTCCGTCTGATATATCCACTGCCAACTTTATCCGAGTACTCCACGGGAGAATGTTGTCGTCGTTGAGTAAATAATTCTGGAGAGACCCCCCGTTTATAAACTCCCCGACGATGCTGACAATTCCCCCCTCAATGATGACTCCATAGGCTCTGCTGGTCACACCCACACACTCACTTTAATACGTTCGGGTGACTGAACTTGACCATTAATTCACTCTCTTTTATCATTATGGGCTGCTCCACGCCCTTTTTGGGTTTCTTGATGACCATCACCGTCTCTGTCGACAGGTGTTTTGCCTAAAGGACATGTGCACTCAGTTAACTTTGAAAATGTCTGCGTAGCCTCCACTGGCTATCAACTCAGACTCAAAATCCTCTAATCGAAACAAATCCGAGATTGCGTCCATTAAAACAAAGGAGGTGGACCGATTCAGTTGCGGGCTGCTCATTCCGAACACAGGAATAGGATTAATTTAAACGCGGAACTAATTTATTTATCAGAATATTACTTTCGTACTATTGCGGCTTAAAATAGATTAAGCTCCTAACAAATATTATAATATTTATTCATTATTATTAACAGTCTAAATTGATTTTTTACACTTGATATATTCTGGAGGACTGACAATCCCACCCCTTTATTCTAGGAAATTCAATATAATGTTATTTAATCGGCTATATTTTACTAGAATTGTGTTTCTCATTGCCTAAACACACCAAAATGATTAATTTGTCAAGTGCTGCCAATTGTTAATTTTAATCGACTGTTTTGTCCAAGACGTATAACTACGCAAAATTCATAATGTCGTAGTCCCTCGATTAATGAATGTCGTCACTGTCAAGGACTGGCAACCCACCTTCTTGTGGTTTCCTACACAATCAATATATCCAAATCAATAATCGAAATGACAGTCGATTTATTAACAAATAAAGGATTTAAAGACCGACATTAAATCTGACTCGATCCATCGTGTCCTGCGCGACCTGACGAGCCTTCTCATTCCCAGCTTCTAAAACAGCCTCCAAATGATCCTTATGCCCCATCAAGTAGTGAAAACGTTCTCGGAAAGGCTTCAAGGCCTCCACCAACTCCTCGGCCATGTTCTTTTTAAACTGAACTATGCCGATTCCCCCACACTCCTCCACTATTCGGGCAACCGGCCTGCCGACCACGTTGGAGTAAATGTCAATCAAATTGGCCAATCCCGGCCTTGATTCCACGTCATAGCTTATATAGTTGCTGGCCGAGTCAGTCAAGGAATGTCTGATTTTGTCAAAAATGTCCGCAGGGTCCTCAAAGAGAGACAAAGTGGCCTTTGGATGGTCCGCGGATTTGCTCATTTTGACAGAAGGATTTCGGAGACTCATAATCTTGGCGGAGGAGTATATCCCGATGGAGAAATCACTGGCGAACAAATCACAACAGAATGCCTCATTGAAGGCACGGGAAACATAGCCGACCAACTCTACGTGCTGCCGCTGGTCCTCCCCCACAGGCACCATTTCTGGACCAACATTAAAAATGAGGAATACTTGTAGAGAAGAATGTCGGAGGCCATCAGAAGGGGGTATCCACACAGGGCGAGTGTGGGGGACAGTCTTTTGGATTTGTCCTCAGTCTAACTACGAAGGACTACTTTGTACTGAGACATTCCAGTGAGCCGGGAAAGGTTGACTACTGTTGAGAGAATCCAGTATAGTTCAAGATGGTGGTTAACCTACCATTCTGTGACAACACCCACTGCGCTCTGACGGTACAGAATACACTCATTCGGGGACATCCCACACGCCAGCAGACTTGCAGTAGTTTCCAGTATATTATTCCTGTGTTTGTTATCAACTAGTACTTGTAATTGGACGCCTTCCTGTGAGAGGTCAGGCCGTGGAGATCTGCAATTCCTACTATCAAATTTGATGTCTTTTGGTAGGACAGCCACTGCTTTATTGCCCCACAGTAATTCCCGACATGTATTTCTCCAGAGGGCTGTATTGCCGAGTATATTCGCATCAATCTTCCCCGGCACATTGTGTGTCCACCAGAACAAGATGTGATTCAAAATGTATTTAAATTAACGCATTTTCATTAATGTAGAAATTCTTTTATTTATAATTATTCACTGAAATGGTGTCTTTGATGCTACCCTAAACTCCCAATAAATATTAAAATATTTATTCATCATTATTACCAGTCTAAGGCAACCCCACCCATTATTCTATTGTCGTGGATTTTTATTTCCAATCAAATTTTTTTATTGAACGCGACGTTTTGTTTTGAAGTTTGTGTACTATTGTGTAAATGACAATTTAATTGACCTATTATTCATAACAAGACATGCAATGATATGCGGACTCCTTCTGACCCACCATAGTCAACAAAGTAAAGAAATGCTTAGAGTACTATTGAACGATAGAAAGAATAAATAAAGAGAACTATCAATCATTCGATATTTATTCACTTGTTCAGTTGTAGTGGAGTCCTTCTGTGTCAAATGAGTAGTGCACGTGTCCTTCCCTGCTCGAGTCGCTCCCCTGAGTGCTCGTGCTCCACGTCGACGACAAAAGAGGGTCAAAGTGAATTGCCGAAGTAAACTCCGGAATGTCTGCCGTGTCACAATACTCCCCACCCATATAAAAATCCGGAAAAGTCATTTTTGACTCGTCAAAGTCCTCAAATACAGGACCCGCCCTCTCAAAGTCGTCGAACAAGGTTTTTTCAGTGGGGTATGAGGGGAACCAGTCCTCCTTTTGAGTGGCGGGAACGAGGGAATCCCACGAATAGTCGTACTCCTCTTCCCGCCTTTTTTTATTTCTCTGATTCTCTCCCCCGCCCATGAGGTAGTTTTCTGTGCAGAACAGACTTGGGGGTCTCTTTCTCTTGGTGGATTCATCGCCCACCTCCTCCTCATCGGAGACACATTCGATGCGCACGTGGGCGGAGATTCGCCAGAGAACCCCTCTGTGGCGGTCGTCTCTCCTTTTGCGGACTCGTTCGAACAGTCGGCTTTGCTGCAAATTGTGTCGGACACAATTCTGCCACATTTGGGTGTAGGTTTGATAGAAAGGAAAGCGAGAGGATATCCAGTCACACATTTGCCCCACGTTCAGTCTGTCTGCTTTGAGGGAGTGGAATGCCAGTCCGATCAGAGTGGTGTAGGAGTAGGGCGGCTTCTCTGACTCGTCTGTTGCGTATTGAACAATCTCCGAGGAGGAGGGGAGTCTGAGGATGTCGTCCTTGTTGGTATTCTCCTCAGACTTGTCCGTGGGGGTCATTATGGCTGCGACGTTGAGGTGGTGGAGCCATGTCAGGTTGGTGAGACTTTCCCCCAAAACGTTGAGAGACTCTTCTTTGTCGTTGAATATTCTGGACATGTTCGAATCTAAATATGTTCAGCTCAGGCACATTATAAGCACATATTTAACGGACATGGACAATATAAGTAAAATCGAACAAAGTAAGCCTATTATGCAAAAATAATGAACATTCTAAACAATATATAATCGAACTAGCCATTAACAATACTGTGCTTAAAGTTTATAGAGCCTTTCTAAGCCAATTTATACCACAGCCACAAACCCACGCGAATTGCGTGACACTGTGATATATAGACCAATCGTCCCACACGCAGAGACGCCATCACCGGTTGACAGTCTGCCATGCCACTGCTGCTCGAGTGCACACAATCAATTCTTTCACATTCGCCATTTCTATAAACTGGTGTCAGAACGGGGGACACGGCTTTCCTTTTGGAACATGTGGAAAATCAGTTAGACTAATAGTTCGGTTAATTGAGTGGGAAATTGGGCAATTGTGCAAAAAACGAATTAAAGTGCCATGTTTGTAATTATTTCGTGTCGAAACATGACAACCACAATTTGCACTTCAGAGACTACTATTTTGTGTCAGGAAATGACTATTCATGACTAACAAAGCTTCAAACCAATTCCTAACAAAGCAGAAGGTGACTAATGCCACTGGCCACATCTTTGCAGTTCTGGTGGGTGAATTCTTATTTTTAGAACAAGTTTGGTAATTCTTTCTAAAAAGACTAAATTCAGAAAATACAAAAAGTGGATATATTATCCCAAGTTTGGTCATCTCTTGAACTTTTAATTAAACTTATATTGACTAAAGGCACTGAATGGTTGTTGTCTTTTATATTTTAAACTGGATTTGTTTAATTTATAATAAATATAATTTGTAAAGACGCGGGTTCAGCATGAACGATGTGGTGACCGTGCTTATTGCAGGACCATCAGACAGTTTCATAGAGTCCTTTGTTTCTAACATTAAAATTCAAGGTGTATTTGACACTAAAAAAGTAAATTGCTCACAATCCACATTTCAAGACACGTATTGTCATTTTTGACCACAGTTCTCTCAAGGCTCGTCTGGTAAGAACAATAAAAGCGAAAATATCTCCCTACCTGAACGATTTCTCAGCAATTGAAGTCTCCTCCGATCCCCGCGACTTCAGCCTAGCCAACTACATAATATTCGCCTACAACTACCACCTCACCTCCGGACAAACGTGCTTCGACTTGATCCGCCGTTATGCAGTGCTGTATTACAACATGGCCTGCTTTCTCCGCGACCATGTCCGTGAGCCCATCCAGGTTGCCACTCTGGGTCATTTAGGTCACTTTCGTGGGCCCCTTTGCTGATTGTTTTGCCTCAATCGTCAGCCAGACAGCACTCAATCTCCCAATTCCCCATTTGTCGGCAGTCTTGTCAAAGGGAGGTCCCCACTTTGAGGAAAATGTACTTTTTGTGTACATTTGTAGGACAAGGGTTGCTACGATTGGGCAGGTGGGGATTCTCACTGGCTGGCATTCGAACGAGTCTCTGATTGGTCGAAAAATAGTATGAGAGAATACGCCGGAAATGTGTTTATGTTGAGACTATTGTTAGTTGGGGTCACTTTTGGGGAATGCGGGCAGTGGAGTGTGGACTGCTATAATTGGAGGAGGGGAGGTATATTGAGCTTGTTTGTGCAGGAAATGTATAGTGCAGTCGTGGTGGGCTCGGATGGGTCGTATGGAGTGCCTGAGGGGTTGTTTTTTCCTTTTCCGGTTACGACGGGGACGGATGGGGTGATGAGGGTGTTGGGAGAGTTGGTGGTCGAGGATGAGGCACGTTCTGATATTGCGGCGTTGGTCACATTTCTGGGTCGAAGGAAAACTGCTTTCCACAGTTTGGTACCTCCGTCAAAATTTACTTTTGAGACTTTCTTTGATAAAAATTATTATTTTTAAGTACATTTACAACCTTAAATGAGACCAATTGCTGACAAATGAATATTCCATCAAAGTCTCAGTTCACTTTATTTACTGCAGACAGAAGATTTAAAGCAAGATTCGGTTTATTTATTGAAGACGTGCTTATACGTTCTTGGAGTAATTTTAAACTAGGCAGAGGGATTTAGCTTTGTCATAAAATTGCACTCCAATCATGTGAAAAAAGAAATCGGAGAACCGTTGGATCGGTAAAGGACAATCTGGGAGGAATTTGAAAATATTGGAGTCCGAGATCACCTAACCTACCATACCTTTCCTGGTGGTCATGCGGGTAATAATAAAATTTGTGCCTAAAAGATTGTCTAGCACAGCGGTTCTTAATTTTTTTCAAATTTTTGATAAATTTAAAAATGGATCCCTAGTACCCCCTATTGATTTTTAAATTTTAACATATCTTTTTTTGAGATAAATGATTTAATTATAAAAGATGAATTATTTTCTAACTAAAAAAAATAAAAAAAATATTTTATGTGAAAAAAGTGTAAAAGATTTAATTCTAGTGAGATATTTGTTGTTGCTTTTCTGCAACAAGTTTTGTAATATTTGAATCCATGTCGCATATCATCTCTAATTTTCAATCGACTACGAGATTTATTTTTAATAAATGATAAGCAAGACATCGCAGTTTTGCATAAGTATGTTGTTGGATAAGGAATTAAATATTGCATACTAGCCATAGTCAATAACGAAAATCATTTTACTCCAAAATTCCATAAGTGTGCAAGAATTGAAACATATCTGAATAATCACAAAAATTATAAAAGTAACCCTTGCAGTCACAGAGCTTCTTAAATCGATTAATTTTTGTAGAAAAGGAAGTTCCTGAGCCTCATCAATCTTACACAAAAAAGGTTCTAAAATCCAATCAGGGAACAATCTGATCGCTATTAAAATATTCTCAGATTTTAATTTGCAAATTTTTTCGGTGTTCGTCGATTTGTAAAATAATCCATTTTTCAGGTTTATTATTTCCAATTAATTCCTCCAACATGGCTGAAGAGTATGCTCTGGATACTGGAATTCAGCCGTCGTGGGTTCGAATCCAGAAGAGGCTACTTTGGAGTCGGGGTTAATCTCGTCGAAGTTCCTTTGCCTGTGAGGTGACGAGTACATCTGGCACGACACAGTATGTCAAAAAGGATCTCCTTCCTATCCGGCCTTAGAAAGGCGTTACGTGGTCCACCAAATTCACTTGGAGATTTCGAGATGATTTGAAACGCCGAGGGGGCACCTAATGCTCACCGAAAAAGGACCAATAGCTCTCCTCTCCCGGGACATCGTCGCGCAGGACGATGCACTTGCATAGGATGAACTTCCGGAGGATCTCCGTCGAAGTGCGTCGGGATCACACGCTAATTAGTTTGGTCTTAACTGTGGTCTGGTGTTTATTATTATTATTAAAAGCACTTTCGGAAAAGTCACAAGTTAATTAAGCTTCCTTGTGCCACCATGAAATTCTCCCGGTCATGCGTCTCAGGCTCTCCGGTCAGTTGCGATCGTCCTGAGTGAGTCGAGATCATCGCCATTTTTCAGTTTTTTATTAATTCCAGCTAGATCTTCATTTAGCGTGGTAGCCAGAGGACCTGGGTCTTCCCGGAAGTCTCCTTGGAATGGGCAAAGTAGTTTTCCATCGCGATATCGGCGGAGTGAGGCTGTCAAGTCTTAATATGTGTCCAAAGAGTCGCCATCTGGACTCCAGGATGTCCATAGAGATCGGTCTCGAATTGCATCTTGGTGTTTAATAAATAAATAAACATCGGAAACATGGGAATAACATTTTTAGTTAATTTTTTCCTCTATAAATTCAACTTTTGCTTAAATTCAGATACTTTTTCAAAAACTTCTATGCTTTACCTTCAGGATAAAAAAAGAAAGATTTACCTTGTATGGATAAATTTAATTCGTTTATTATTCCAAATATATCAGCAAGATAGAATAACTTTTGTTTGAAGGCATAATCTGCGAACATATTGGCAAGTTCTATATTATTTATTTCTTGTAAAAAAGTAGTGAGTGCACCAATTAGTTTGGCAACCCGTTTAAGCACCCTTCCTCATGACAACCACCGAACTTCAGTGTGGAAAATTAGTACTGAATGTTCATTTCTTCACACAATAATTTAAAAAGCCTATGATTAGTCGCCCTCGCACGAATAAAATTAACTGACTTTACGGTCGAATCAAGAACAATTTTCAATTCTTGAGGCATCGTCTTTACAGCAAGAGCATACATATGTATTCCATAATGGTTTGCGATGATATGAGGTGCGACATCCTTAACCAGTGCAATAAACCAGATCAATGTCCGAGCATGGCAGGTGCTCCATCAGTGCATATCGACCCAACTTTAGTCCAGAGAATATTATTGGAAACAAGGAAAGACGAAAAGAGATGAAACATATCATTTCCTCGTGTTCTTCCTGTCAATTCCAAACAAAATAAAAACTCTTCCACGACAGAATCGTCTTTAACAAATCGAAAAAATGCTATTAAGTGGCACATTGAACTGATATCTGTAAATTCATCCAACTGGATGCTTATTGGAAATTGACTGTGGTGAATACAAAAAATTAGTTGTTCTAGCAAATCTTTTGACATCTCATTAATAGAGAGATGGTATCATTCAAAAGTGGTATATTCTTAAATTCTTTTTCAACATCTTTCCCAATCATTAGTAACGCACCTGGTTTTATTAGTTTTTCTCCAGAACAATGAAATACTTTGTTTCTGGCTATAAGTCGAGCAATCTACAAATAATTCTTGTTAAAAAGGCCTCATATGAAACCTCCATATATAATTTTGCGGTCCGGGACAATACATATGATGTAAGGGTCCCGTGATCATCATATTTGATTCGTTTTAATTTAAAAACATCAAGACTATCTGTATTATCAGAGTGAGCCGAACGCTTAATAAATTGGCAGGTTTTAATAAATTGACCACATTTCCATTCCAGAGGGGAAAGTGTCTGGTTTGGGACGTCACGTGTGTGAACTCCTTTTCCAATCAGAACATCAAATTATGCATCGAGAATCCTGGAGCCCCGTCTGAACGGGCAGAGAGAGAGAAAAGCTGAGAAATACGCTGGAATGGGAATGGGAGAGTGTTTGTCCCCGGCTGTTGAGACGTCAGGAATACAGGGGCCTTCTACGGACCCTACTCCAGCGCATTGCCTCATTAATCGGAAGGGTTACCGGCTACCCGTGTGAGCACGGTATTAATCGAAAGAATATCTATGCAATAGTCAGAGGCAATACTCTGGCTATCTGCCAATGACTATTTCCCTTTTGGTTTACATAAATAGAATAAAATAAGTAAGAAAAAAAAAGTCTAAGCAAAAGTAGAGAGGCTTTTTGGGTCGTTTAGACCAGTGTTTCTCAACGTTGGGCCCCAGGCCCACTTGTGGGCCTGAGAAATTTTGAAATGGGCCTGAAGATTTAATTGGGCCTGGAGTGGGCCTCAAAGAAAATATGTTAATACTAATACTAATAAATCTTTATTCGTTATTATTTTCAAATTGATTTGATTTGTTTTTAATTTAATGATATTGTCATATTTAAATTTAAATATTATAGGCCTGATTGTATAGTTCATGTCAAAAGTACACAAGGAAAAAAGAAGAAGACTACACGCAAATACCAGACTGATTTTTTATTACTAGGCTTCATCCCATCAAGTGCTGATTCTAAGAGGCCTGAATGTGTGGACTGTGGCTTAGTAATGACAAATGTTTCCATGAAGAAATCAAAATTGTTCGCCCATCAACAGTTGAAGCATCCTGCTTCTGTTGGAAAGGAGCGCAGCTATTTCAGGAAGAAAGTGGAGTTACGCAAAAGAATGCTCCAAAAACTTTAGAATTCTGCTTAAAAAAAGCAAATGAGCATAATAACAAGACACTAAAAGTCAGTTATGCAGTGAGTGAACTGGTTGCTAAGGTGGGGAAGCCACATACAATTGCAGAACGTCTGGTGAAGCCAGCAATGTTGATCTGTGCTAAAGAACTGCTAGGAGAACAGGCTGCCAACATTCTACAAAAAATCCCATTGTCTAATGACACAGTGAAGAGAAGGCAAATTGAAATGGCAGAAAACCTCGAGAAACAGCTTGTGGAAAAATTAAAAGTTTCTAAGTTCTCACTACAAATTGATGAGACAACAATCAACAATTCTGCCTTATTACTTACTTATGTCCGATATATTGATGCAATGGCAATTCATGAAGAAATGTTATTATAAAAAAGTTGATTGACACACGAAGCGACACTATATATGCGGCTGTTTACGACTATCTGTACGATAATGGGATCCCTCTGTCAAATCTGTTGCAGATTGCAACAGACGGTGCCAGCGCTATGACCGGCAAACAGAATGGCTTTGTAGCTAAATTAAAAAAAGTTGCCCCTCATATATTGGCAATTCATTGCATCATCCATCGAGAACATCTTTGTGCTAAATCTCTCAATGATGACATGGAACATGCATTGAAAGTCGCTGTTTCAACAGTGAATTTTGTCAAAGCCAATGCTTTGCATGACCGCCTATTTCAACATTTATGTGAACATGAGGACCACCAGAGACTCCTCATGCACACTGAAGTGAGATGGCTTTCCAAAGGAAATTCCCTAGTTCGTCTTGCTGAAATGTGGGATATGGTTCTTATTTTTGTTCATGACATGAAAACACAAGCTTGTAGCAAGAAGCAGAAAGATAAAGCTGAGACTTTGTTTTCAGTGATAAATAACAACGATACAAAGCAAGGATTTTTTACCTGGCTGACTTATTCGCACATGTCAACCAACTGAACATGACACTGCAAGGGCGAAATGCTAATCTGATAGATAGTGCTGAGAAAGTACGCTCTTTTTTGAACAAGTTATGTCTCTGGAAGATGCATCTTCAAAAAAATGAATTTGCTTATTTTGTAATTTTGCCAAAACTGCTCCGAGCTCAGAAGTAATCGCAAGCTGCACTGACCACTTGAAATGCTTGAAAGAAGATATGACTAGAAGATTAAAGATATCATCGAAATGAATCCGCCTAGTTGGATTATAGATATAGCACATTTTGACGTATTAAGTGAAAAAGACATTGATCCTATTATTGCTGGAGAACTTCTTGAACTGAAGGAGAACAAAGTATTATGAAAAATATTGAAAGGGATGGCTTATATGGATGGATGAAAGTAGAATCGATTCATCCATTACTCTTTGAAAAAGTTGTTCCGTTTGTACTTGGCTTTCCCACCACTGGTTGGTTGAGACAGGATTTTCTGCAACAAACGATTTACTCACAAAAAAACGCAATCAATTGCAGATTGAGAAGAGAGGAGACTTACGTTTGAGGTTGAACCAAGATCTGGAAATTCAACTTGACAAATTGATAGATAGACATCAAGAGCAGTGTAGTCATTGACATTTTAATAAGATTTTTTATGTTAATAAAAATACTTTTTTGTTAATCAAAGTTTTATTAAAGGCAATGGGCCTGAGTTTTTATATGACCCTGAAAATGGGCCTCAGGGAAAAAAAAGTTGAGAAACACTGGTTTAGACTTGCTTACAAGCCTCAGTAAAAGGTGAAAATTTGCTACTTCGAGCACTTGGGTAAATCAAATTAATAACAGCTTGCATTTTCGTTATTTATATGAAACTTGGTTTATTGGTGGCCTAAACTTGATGCCACATATTGAAATGATATAAAGAATTATGACAAAACGCTTTAAATCAAACGCAAGGAATTGAGTATACGGTTGGTTGATGCTCAACATATTAATTAGGCAGTAAATATTCACCATTAATTCACGTTTTTCAGAATTTCCCTTAACTCTTGAATCCTTGGTCAAAATCTACTTGTTATTTGTGATTTGGGGAACCCAGGAATCCACCACTTTAGGAGTCGGCAAAAGCTGGCTTGCTAGGCTTTGGTGGCTTTTAAATCTTAACTAGGCTCTTCTTGAAAAAAGCCACTAGAAAGAGACGGGTTGGCTTTTTCAGAAAATCTCGGTCGCCGTGCTCCGCGGAAACTGTCATTCAATACACAATGCGGCGTCGTTGGGGTGACCATTAAATCTCAATTTTAAATTTATATATGGCTAGAAATACAAAAATTGATAATACGCGACATTTTCAATCAAATTAGACTGAATCTTTTGCATTCACATCTAATTTAAAACAACCACGAGAATGCCTTATTTGTCAGAAAACTTTAAATCGAAACAAAAAATCAAATTTAGAGAACCATTTTAACACAAAGCACGCGAATTTTGCAAAAATATTTAGTGGGTTACTCGCAAAAGAAAACTGGAAAAACTTGCTAAAAATATTCAGACAAAAATCTTGATCAAGATAATAATATACCTTTATCTAAAAACAACTATAGTTTTCTAACTTACAGTAAACCAAAATAAAAAACGAACACTACATTGTCCTAAAATTTCCAAGAACGAATCAAAAAAAATATTTAAATAGAATTTTAACAATATATAAACAATAACATTTTTTTTTGCAAAAAAAAATATATTTACCTCCTTTTTACGGCAAAAGTATAATCTGAACAAAAATAAAAAACGAACAAAATTGTATTTACAAATTAAAATTTAGTATGCCCACTACGTGTCGCAATTACAGACAATATTCGTTCACTCTACCAATGATTTTGCATAATCCACTCCTATCTCATTCCAAATTTTTTGTAATTCTTCAAAAAGTTCCTCTTTTTTGGAATACGATTTCCCCCTTATTTTTGCCTTCATATAGCTCCATACGTGTTCAATGGGGATAAGATCCGGGCTTTGCGCTGGCCAAGGTAGCAATTCGATATTATTAGTCTCAAAGAATATTTTGGGTCTTTGGTTTTGGTCACATGTGTGTTTTGGGTCGTTGTCCTGTTGAAAAATTGGATCAATAATCCTAATTTTTTCCAGAAATGGCAACAAATTGTTTGCCAAAATGTTAACATACAATGATCCATTCATTATTTTTTTTATTCAAACCAGATTACTAAAATATTCAGACGTAAATGCACCTCATATCATCACACTTCCTTTTCCAAATTTTACGGTTTCAGTAATATTACGGAAACAAACTTTTCGGATTGTTGTCTTTATACAAATCTTCGTCCGTCGTTGTTTACTAAGTTGAATTTGCATTCGTCGCTGAATATAACGTGATTCCAATAGCATATTCCATCTTTGACAGATTTCCATTCTTCGTTCTTTGTGTTTTTTAGTAAGATGTGGTCTTTTAGTAGGCGGAAATGCTTTGAAACCTCTTTGTTTTAGTGTATTTCTGATTGTTTCAGGTGTTACATTTTCCCAGTTTCTTCTTTCAATGCCTTCGCATATTTTACGCAATTAAAATTTGGATCTTCAATCCTTGCCTTATTGATTTTTTAAAAATCTTCTTCATTTAGGAGCCGGGGACGACCAGAACCATATTTTCTTGTGCATGGAATATTTTGTTTATATTTTCGAATTGTTTTCGATATGGTATCAAGTGATCTTTTACACCATCTTTTAGTTATACGTTGTATTTCGCGATACGTCTCTCCGCATTTGTAAATACCGATAATTGTTCCCTTTTCTTCAAAACTCAATTGTCTGGCCATAATAAGTTATTATAGCGTCCCAAATATTAATAATTTTTTAAAAAAATCATATATTTAATAACATTTACAAATAAAAAATTTTGTTCGTTTTTTATTTTGGTTCAGATTATACTTTTGCCGTAAAAAGGCGGTAAATATATTTTTTTTGCAAAAATAAAAATATTAGTTTTTATTTGTTTATTATTGTTAAAATTCTATTTAGATTTTTTTTGATTCGTTTCTTGGAAATTTTAGGAAAAATGTAGTGTTCGTTTTTTTTTGGTTTACTGTATATCAAATCGAAATAAAAAACAAAATTACAGAACTGAATCTAGAATCAAACCTCAGATTAAAATTGACAAGTTACGATCCAGACATTAGATAACTATCCAAAGAAATGAGGAGTCACATTTCTCATTAATGAGAATAATTAATTTTTTAATAAATTCATAATTATTATTGAATTTTTAATTGGAAAAATAGTAAAAGATGGCTCTTTAATTTATAGAAATTTACAAGAATGTCAAAAATTAAATCTTCTCTAAAAATTTTTCCCGACCCCTGCACTACACATCACAAAGATAAAAAAACCATAGCAGCCTTCCTCTTCCAATCAAAATCATACCTAAAATTGACCCAGGTGAGAGATTATATATTCAGTTCGATAATCTTATTCTGGTTAATCATTTGTATTTTTCTTTGAACATGTTTTACCACCTTTTATTGCTCTTGTATTATTTTTTTGACCTCAATACAAAAATAAACACATCCTAACCGATCATAAAGAAAATAGTCGGACTATTTGCGCTTTTTATCACAAGTGGTTGTTTTTAAAAAATATTTCAATTTTATTCTCAATACTGTGTCGCAGCGACAACACGTGACAAAGAGTATTCTTGCACATGATTTGTGTTGGGTATTTTCTACTTGGGACGCAAAAGACCATAAAATGTATGCTCGAGCAATTGATCTTCTCAAAGATAGTGATTTAATCTTTCTCGTCTGGCTGTTTGCCGATTGTTAACAAGGCTGTTGCAGAACAGTAATCTTTTATGCATGATCACGTTTAACGTAGTTGTGGGAGTTAATGTGTATTCCGGTTTGATAAAATTCTAAAAACTCATGCGAATTCCTAGAATTTAAGCTAACCACAATAATTCTAATTCATATTGGTAATGACAATGTGTATTTTATACAATAATCAAATCGAAATAACATTAAATGCTTTTTTCAAAATAAACATTCGAACTGATACGATCATTCAACGATTTCTCAATAAATAAATTAAACAAATATATACCAATTTTATTAAAAAATTTCAGATTCGCAGAACCGAAGCAATTATTTTATACGATCAAATGTCAACTCGATGTACAGCAATAAAAAAATGGTTAGCGGTTGTCATTATTCTAAAATTGTCGCTAGCTATATATTCCAATCCGAAGTATAAAAATACGAATGTTTACTTTCATCTTATTTTTGTTTATTTATGAAAACTGGAGTAATTTTGAGAATTATTTATTATAGTTATTTCATATGACTACATAAAGATTAAAAATGTTACATGGTTTGAATACATGAGTTTATGGAGTACAAATTACAAACCGATAACAATATATGAAGAATATTTTAAAATGATTGAATATTAACATTAGTGATGGTAATTATATTCACATTTTTTTTAGATCTAGGATGGCTTGGAACTGTGAACTTCTCTGAATTGAATGTTTATGCTTATGGGACTAATGTTTACAGTTTGGACGGAAAGTCTAATTAATAATTTAATTTTAGATATATAAATGATTTGACTTACTGCCCATGGATGTTTTTGCAGCTTAGGGACTGTCATGACAGATATTTCGGTTATTTAATTCAAAATAAACACGATCAATATATTTCAAACTGTGAAAAAATCCACGATTATTGTCCTAACATAGATTCTATTTCAAAAGGTGACATTAAAGAATGTAAAAATGGAAATGGTAATAATAAAATTATTGTTTGTAAAAGAATCAAGAACTGTAACATGCAATTACGACATATTTAGGAATTTTCAGATAATCCAAGTCGAAAGCACAAATGAGGTGAACCGGAGTACTGAAAATAATTAATAGGAAGTAAATAACATTAACCAGTTTTTGAATTATGCAAATGCAAAAAATAACTTGACGGAAAAAGAAAGTCAGGTATTTTTTGTTTACAGTATAAAACAATTGCAACCAAATTATTATTGCATTTAGGCAATTCTTTCTAAAATCAGCGATCAATTGTCTTATTCCAAATCCACAGTTTCTGATGAAATGGTGAAATCAACAAACATCAAGTCATACATAATTTTTAATTTAATTAGAATTATGAAGACCATAACAAATATAATAATTTCTACTGATGCCAAACCCGGCACAACCAGATTTAGTTTAGAAAATTTTGATGCAAAGTTGTTGACTTTGAACAGAACAAACATAAATTCGTCGATTCTAGATAATACTGAATCCGCAATTAAAATAAAATTTGACAAAAAACATCTTCAGGATTTAGTAGAAGGTAAAATAAAATATTTTACCTGTAAGAATCTGCAAAACTAAAAATAGCATTTGTTTTTTGGAAGAACGATGAACTTTTTAACATTTTTAATAAATCAAAGCTTCAGACATCTGTTGTGGGGATATTGGTGAATACTAACGAACCGATTCACAATTTGAAAATAAAACTTGAGTTTCCGGGAAGTATATTTGTATAAAAATAAATAAGATTTCACTATAAAATCAGTTTGTGTATATCTGAATGTGTCCACACAAGACTGGAAGTCAAATGGATGCACCAGTAAGATTACAAAAAATGGGATACAATGTACGTGTACTCATCTGACTAATTTTGCAGTCATTTTTGTATTTTTTGTGAAATAATTATTGCATATAGGACCCGTCTATAGTAAAAGAATATAAATGGCTGAGCATTCTTACAAATGTTGGTCTTGCAATATCAATAATAACAGAGATTGTCGTCATTATTTACTCGATTGTGTCTTGGAGGTCATGTGATTACTTTAAATTTCAGAAATGGACATAAATCTTATTCATTTCATTTATTTTTAAATTTATGCATTGCAATGCTTCTGATGAACCTTGTTTTTGCTTTTGGGATGGAGTTCGGTAAAAATAGGAGTTGTGGGGCAGTTGGATTCCTACTGCATTATTTACTGCTGTCTGTGTTTGCCTGGATGACAGTAGAAGGGGTTTTTTTCTACTATTTATTTGTTCGAGTTTTTGGAAATATTCCAGTCGATTTTTTAAAAATTGCATTTTGTACTGCTTGGGGTCAGTTTCTAATAATAAAATCAACTAGGCGTTCCCATCATTCCACCAATCATCATATCTGCTATTAATTGGAAAATGTATATGCAAAAACAAATGTTTTTGTTTAACTTCATTTTTAGATGCTGGCTTAATGGACTTGCATTATATTTGGGCTTATACTTCCCTATTGCTATTTGCTTAGCTATTAATGTCATTATTTTCATACTCATCTTTATTACTCTCGATAAGAATAGAACACAAAAAAAATCATTTTCAAAAAACACCTCTTCAAAATTTAAAGAATTTTTTTTGCTATTCGGATTAATATTCTTTTTTGGTAAATTATTTTTATTTTTTAAGGCATAACTTGGGTTTTTGGTTTTTTCATAAAGTATCACCATTCAGTTTTTCTGCAATTTATCTTCGTATTCTTAAATTTGTTTCAAGGTTTTTATCTGGCTGCTTTGAGATTTTCCGCATATAAATATCAATCAAAACTTTAGTCCAATTATGTAACTTAATACATTTAAAATATTTTTCGATTTAAACTCATTAAGTAACGTGGTTTATTAAATGTAATAGTTATGAACTTGAATTTAAGTTATTTTGTAGATTTCATTAAAAGTGTAGTAGGTATTCTAATTTTTATAATATTTCCCTTTACTTCTTCCTTAAAATGATCATTTACTTTTTTTTAATGTCGGTCTTGTTTAAAGTTTACCTAAATTTCAACATTTTTGTGTATAATTAAGTTTTAGACGCAAATATTCCTGAGTTTTGCTTACATCTGGCGTTTTTCTTTTTGAAGATTGTTCTTTTTATTCAAATACTGACTTACATCTTTCTTTTTTCCCTATGTTTTGTTCCCTCTGATTTTCGTAGAGGACGGCAGAAGACCCGATGGGATGACCACATTTCCATTCCAGAGGGGAAAGTGTCTGGTTTGGGACGTCACGTGTGTGAACTCCTTTTCCAATCAGAACATCAAATTATGCATCGAGAATCCTGGAGCCCCGTCTGAACGGGCAGAGAAGAGAAAAGCTGAGAAATACGCTGGAATTGGGAATGGGAGAGTGTTTGTCCCCCTGGCTGTTGAGACGTCGGGAATACAGGGGCCTTCTACTCGGACCCTACTCCAGCGCATTGCCTCATTAATCGGAAGGGTTACCGGCGACCCGTGTGAGCACCGGTATTTAATCGAAAGAATATCTATAGCAATAGTCAGAGGCAATACTCTGGCTATCTGCCAATGACTATTTCTCTTTTGGTTTACATAAATAAAATCCTTTTGAGGAAAAAAAAGGTTTTAATGAATTGTTTCCAATTAAAGCATCGCACAACATACACTGCGCCTTATCCACATTTCCTGTTCCAAAAGATTTGGTGAATCCATATTGCACATATAAGTCATCCCATTTACGCGTTTTATTAACCATAACGAAAAACAAATGAAGGATGCTATCAAAATCGATTAAATTAAATTATTAAAATCATCTTAATAATAACGAAATCGTAAGTATTAAATTCATTTGTACAGATCAAATGTAAATTTTGTCTAAGTTTCAACTAGCTCAAATGGTCAGCAAAGTTGATTTTGCAGTATCCTTAAAAATTGATCGGTTTGTCTACTTGCAGGTCTTGTCACTATTTCTACAGGCTCTCTTTCGTCACCAGATCTAACAATGACTTCACTTGGAGGATGATTATTCCTAATTCTAATTTCAGTTGTAGAATTTGACACAAATTATTGCTAGGACTTTTGTATATGCTGGAGAAGTGATGGGCACACAAAATGTTTATAGTTCGAATTTCCTTATTTACTTTAGGTAAATTTTTGTTTTTATGTTCTCCTTAAAGAGAATTAATACTCAACTTTTGAAACAACAAAAGAAATACTCCAAGTTGAGAAGCATTCCTGTTTCAATCAAGGCAACCCAACATGACCCAGTGAGCAACTTAATTACTACTGCATTCAAACTCAAAGTTTATCAACAAGAAAATAATAACAGGATGGATTTAACAGTCGTAGAAATATGTAGCACTGCGAAACGATTCTTTAAGAAATGCTGCATTCATGACTTTCTAACATTAGACAGCCTAATCTGGAAAGAGGAGGAGGAAATTGAGAATAGAGAAAACCAGGAAGATACTGTTTATGACGACAGACTAATTGAATGGAACAGATTTTTTGAAATAGTGAACACGCATTGGCTATACTTTGTAGTATTTTTAATACACCAAAAACACAACTAAAAAGCTCATGACCTGTACTTCTCCCTTGCTTTCCTTTCTCTTCCTGAAGAACTCAGAAATAAAAAATAATATTTGATCACAATTTACTAAAAAATCCAAATTTGCACAATTAGTAATCCCCAATTTTCAAAAAGGCAGAATAAGCCTTGACAGCACACAATCGCACTACGCGCTTTCTGTCATCAAAAAAAGGTTTAATTAAGCTCATATAATTCAGCCGTGTGGACGCACCACACTTGACCGACGAAAGCTTTTCCAAAAACATCAAGAAGGTACAACGCCCCCTCTACAAATGACTGGAAAATGTACTGGCAATGCATTATTCCCGCCCTTTCGCACTGCATAGTCCACAAACCCTCCCAATTGTGATTCGAGAGGGAAATAATCCCGGTAGTCCAATACAATCAGCAGCACTTTCATGAGGAAATCCGTGAGATACACGTCTTCAAAACAAGACCCAACCTCCACAGACATTAAATTTGTCAGAACCGGCAGTATTTCCTTCACCATGTCTCCACAAAGAGCAGGAATAGAACTGCACTTGACGAATAGACTCAACAAAACAAGTCCCAATGCAGTCTGTGACTGGTGGAGGGACATGAGAGGTTCCCACAAAGATTGAGAGAGTCGTTGCTCGTATAGAAACTCTTCGTGCTTATAAATAAACACGTTTCTCTCAAAAACATCAAACACGAATTCACAAAAAGAAATCGCCTCCAGAAGACTGAATCCAATTCTAGCCAATATCTAAGAATGTGTGATGACACCCACATGGCTAAATAAGCAGGAAACAGTTGAACATGTTGCATTCCGCTCAACTAGAAATCGCAAGACGGTGGAAGTGAACCACAACGGAAGTGAGTCGCATAGCCAGTCATGGGAGGCTGCAATATCAAATATGACAACTTTCAAATCCAGGGAAGGCGGAATAATATTTGATAATTCCAGTGATGACAACTTGTTGGTCAAAATGGAAAGGAAAGTTCTCAGAACACAACGCCCCAATCAACAGTCGAGTTTCACTCTCACGGACTTGTTCGATGGCGTCCTTTGACATCACGGAGGCACATAAAAACGGAATTTTGTACTCGACCGAGTCCTAATTTAAGAATGCAATCACTCACTGATCGAAGGGCAGTGAGAGACGTGTTTATTAGGAGACGTCGGGACGAGTCAGTCAGACTAGAACAGATATTGGCACATCAAACACGAGATTCAAGTCCTTGATGGTCGAGGAAAGCAAAATAAGACGAGAAAGGTCGCACACTCCCACAATCCAATCCAATTTGTGAATCCACCAGACAAGAAAGTCCGGGTGGCCAGAATGCCGCAATCCGAGCAAATAAAGGGCAAAGGGACGACCTTGACTTATTAGTGTGATTACTTTGGGGTGAGAGGCGCAGATTAGCAAGGAGAGAGTCGAGCACGTCTTGGACACAGTGTCCACACATTGCTGAGAGGGCAAAGACAGTCGACGTGTGGGCAGTCGGTGCTAAAATAGAATCAACCCAATCACATGTTCGAAGGAAATGACATCCGATTGGATGGACTGCTTTCCGGACGAAATGTGCAACACACTCGACATGATCAAAACATCTATGGAATGTGGAACACACATACAAATCATCCATTTTGACCAAATACAAAAACACGTTGACGAGTAAATCCTCGTCCATTGCTTCCACCACCGAACAACACACTCCGAGAATGCAAGGAAAGAGACTTGGGTCAGTATCCTGCACAAATCGTCCAACAATTGATAGAATGTCCCCCAAAAGAGGGTTTTGTAGGGCGAAGGGGGCAATGACCTTCGTGAGGGAGTCCATAACTCGCAGCAGTTCCCCACTACTGACTGCACTCTGCTCATACAAACACAAAACTGACCTGAGGACTGCCAATTTCCCTGACCAACTCTCCCCAAATGTCAGTGGCATACTTTATGGCATATTTACTATCCGCAGACAGGACTGTCCTCAATAATACGTGCTTGAAACAACTCGAATCAGAAAGTGCCTCCACAAACAGGCCTGATGGAGGAGTGGGGAGTACAGTCGTAGATGGAAGTGACACATTCCTCCACTTGACCAAGTCCCCGGATGAGTGACCAAAGGAGATCCAAGTAGGCCCTGTCGAGGAGTGCATCCCCAATGAGGCAAACAGTCTACAGTCCACCCACAATCATACTTGGATTTGTAATTCCGAATAAATTTTGCAAAACTGTTGGACATATATTTGTTCTTGTCCCAATCCGGCCTCGAAGAGTGATTTCTATAAATATACAAACAACGGTCGAACGATGGTTCGGAGATAATACGTTCGGTGGCGACTTGTCAAACAACTTTCAAAAGTATTGCTGAACCAATCAACACACATGTTTGCTGGTTGTGGGCTCACTCTCAATGTACTTATCACTGCTTCCAAAAATGACTCAAACAGAAAGTCGTGATTGTCATATTTTGATTCCTATAGGTAAAATTGTAATTGATATAAATCATTAATTAATTCGTAATTTAATAATAATTTGGCGATTGTGGATAACCTCTTTAAATATATATTTTTCAAGTTTGTGCAAATACTTGTCAGCCTCCTCGTAGTATCCTTAAAATATGCGAATTAAACACAACCAAATTGATTGAACCGGCCAATTAGCTTCAAAATAGGAATCAACACTCGGTGATCATCCTCCCCCCAAATGAATCGAATAAACTCCCCAACAAACGACCCAGACAAGTCTGTTTGAGTGACTCACCAAACAACCCTGCGAACCATCCACAAAGGCATTCACAAGCCGACAAAAGGAGAGGATGTCCCGAGTATGGACAGTCTCAACAACTTGTTTATTCATAAAATTGAGAAGAAAGTCCCCCAAAAGCGTGTCGGTCGTGCCATGAAGGAGCACTCCTTGCATGGTCTGAAGAACGTGGGGCACGACTTGGGGGGTTCGAATGACTTCTCCACTCATAAACACGACCAGAGAATTGACTGGACTATTCTCACGTCCCCCGTCGTCGAAAAAGCCTGGGGGAAGTGAGTGGACGAGGTGAGCCAGTAGAATGAAAGCCCGACTTTGTTTGAAAGTGTCTGAGGAAAGCAGATATGGTCTGGAATGGGGTGATTATGTACCTCAGTTGTTGTATTATTTGTAGCAGTGTGTGCTTTCCTTTATGTAGTTCTTGGATTTTATTAGGCGGGTTTACCGGTTGAAATTTTTTGGAGAGTTTGGTTTAGTTCGACTGAAAACAGGCGGTTTATTAGAATTGGTAGACCACACTCACCATGCATGCTCTTTTATTTAATAATTTTTTAATTAATTATAAATTGATTAATGTGCTGTTTAAAAATTGAAACTAAGATTTTAAAAATGAAATCTATAGAAGCCGCAGACTGAGTGAAGTCATCAATTTATCAAAAAAAAATTAAAAAAAATAATTTTCTGATTGTGTTTTCTTAACTTTACCAAACAGATGGACGAGAAGGCACAAGTCACGAGAAAGAAGTGACTAAAAAACAATTCCAGTGACGAGTAGCTATTCACAAACCCATTTAGTGCCTACCCAAATCGGAATAGACCTACGTTTATGTGTGTTGATTTAACAAGAAATCAGAACAGTTTAAGACAATATATGAGCTTGTCAGCTGAGGACGAAAACACGTAGTTGGGACTGGAGAGGAGGACCGACTGGATTCTGTGTGTTTTGTGGTAGTCAATGACGGCCAACAGTCTCAAGTTCTTAGCAGAGAGGACGCGCAGTGAACAGTCAAAACAGGCCAGAACAGCCACACGTCCATCACTGCGGATATCACACGTCGCCACTCCCTCGTTCGGAAGGACATGTCGAGACCTCACTTCTCCACCAATAAGCGACCACTTGCACACGTGTTTGTCAACCGACCCAGAAATGACGTAATCATGCCAGACATCAAAGCACGTCACCGCATCTCCGTGAATTTGGTATGAAGTAGAAACCCAGTGTTGTGCCAAGTCCGAGGAGTTGGAATGCACGACAATGAGTCCACTCTCATGTCCGCACAGGAAATACAACTTTGAGTCGGTCGCAGTCAATTTAGTGATCAGTGGAGTATCCCCCGTTGGGTGTATAAATGTTTTCGAGAAAGAATCGTCTTCCCGTTTGAGAAGGCAGGTCTACATTGACGTGACTATTCAAACGCGTCCCGACTCTCTGGACGTGGAGGCAAGGAGGAGAGAACACTTCAGCCACGTCGCAGAGAAAACATTAAAGTCGGCATATTCGATATCCACGAAAACTGAATAAAACAGGGTGATTTAAACCTTGCCAAGACCAACTCGAATTTACTTTTTTGGATAGTTTTACGTGCTCGGTGAGTGCGTAGGAAAGAATAGAAAACGTGTCAGAATTATCCCTCAACAAATCCAGCCAGATTATTTTCTTAATAAATTTTAAATATTAATACATTCTCGTGGGGTCGCCATTGGCCCGTCTTCTTTAGTCGTGGAATATCCCACAGAGTGATGTATCCTTGTCCATCCCCTGTGACCAGCCACCCTCCCTCGTATAGCAAGGCAGTGCACGCACAAGGAGTGCATGCTAGTAGAAATTCTGGACACGGGACTCTCATTCACCAACAATTAATTGATTTTATTTTATAAATTTTAAATTGAATAATATTTTATTTAAATGAAATAGTTTTTTGATGATAACTTTACTGACTTTTTATCAGTAACGAAAATCCTGAGTCTGAATAGTACCTTATTCATTTTAAATATTAATAAAATATTAAATATTTTTTGTAATAGTCGATTATTCCGCGTTGTAGTGACATGGTCTCCTTTCAATTATAATATTAGTTCGTTAAAAAGTACGACAGCGACGTAAGCACTTGGAGTTCTCACGGGAGAATCCACCAGATAGAATATGCGATGGAATCAGTCAAACAGGGCTCCATTTCGATGGGGGCCAAGTCGAATACTCACGTAGTCATCGCCGGCTTCAGGGTTCTCCCTCAGTCCATAAAACCAAGAAACGGGCCAACGTTTTGTCCCACTATCCACAAAAAGTGTTCAAAGTGTCGAAACATGTGGGCGTGGCAATGTCGGGACTCATGTCGGACGGTCGTCGACTTGTGTATCCCCCAATCTGTACTCCCAGTGACTACATGAAAGAACTGTGTGTGTCCTATCGGTGGAAATTCGACCGAGATATTCCAATCAGTCAATTAGTCCAGGCTCTCGTCCTCAGTTGCCCTTTTTGTTAATCCCACAAGAAATGCAGCCACAAACTCAGAGATATGGGTCCCGTCCATTCGGGGTGGGTGTCCTCATCGCGGGTGTCGATGTTTGCTGTCCCCTTCACTTGTTAGGACTCTGGTCCTCAGTTGTACTCTCTGTCTCCCCCGGCCACGTTTGACAGTTGCAAGGCCATCGCCATTGGAAGTCGGTCACAGTCCGCCGCCACGTTCTTGGAGAGTGTTCTCCCCGACTTGCCAACTTGTATTGTCTGAGCATATTTGTAGCCGAGGTCACTCTTTTGGAGACTTGGTGTGTCAAGTCCCTCACTTATTCGGTGCCTTGTATGCTGACGGATGAGGTTTTCTTTGCTAATATCCCCAGAATGTTTCTGTGGCGGTTATTGGTCCTGAACGGCAATTTGAGTTTGTGGACGAGGAGGGTCTGCGGGAAATTGTGGGATGTGTTGTGTGAGTTGTATTAGTTGGGGCGTGTTGGACAGTCTTCCGAGGGTCCCTTCCCTGCCACAATGCACCTTCAGGGTGAGGATGTTCCTCCTCCTTATATGGATGTCGAGTAATTAACGGTTGTTCTATTTCAACGGGGATTCTGTTTAATGATAGTCCATTAGTGTGTGTATTGTTTAGATAGACAATGATTGTTCTGGTTTCATAAATATACTTTTAAGAGGGTTCCAGTTTGATAGGGAGTCCAGCAGTTTGTAGTGTAATAATCTCGTTTTTTAAGAATAATTCACAAACATTTGTCTTTTAAGAATAATTCGATATCAAAGAGGTCAATTAATCTATTCACTTTGGAGTACAAATCTGCTAATTAGGCAATGCCGATAATGAATTGATTTGATGAAAATTCGGTGAACTCTTCGACCATTTAAGTAAGACCATGTTCGACCATTTATGATGTCTCCCATTTGTTGACACCTTCCTATTGGGACAATCAGTTGGTTATTGACTGACTGCTAATTTGATTATATTCGGTCATAATTTGTGCTTATAATTGACTTCGTGCCCGTGTGAGCAGTTCTGTAATGCCCGGGGAATTGATCAGAACATTTGCTACTGTGGCCGCCTCCCAAACACTCAGCACGGACGACGACGGAATTGACCGTCTGAACCACCGCTACACTGTCATCATTTTGATAATCTTCTCCATCATTGTTTCCACAAAGCAGTACGTGGGCGAACCCATATCATGTTGGTGCTACGACAGCTGCAGAGAAGAGTCCCACGTCGAGTACATGAACAAAGTGTGCTGGGTCAAAAACACATATTACTATCCCATTCGACGAGACCTGCCTCTCCCCGGCACTGAAGAAACCAATAATTTGGAGATCAGTTATTACCAGTGGGTTCCCCTCATCCTCCTGGCTCAGGCCATTCTGTTTTACATTCCCGGCATGATTTGGCGAAGCTTCAACAGGAAATCCGGAATCACAATCCAGAATATCATCGACGCCGCCGAAATGTTCCAATCGACTCTTCGAATTGACGAGAAGGACAAAATAGCCAAGCACGTGACCAGATATATCGACAATTACCTCGACCACCAACAGATTGCCAAAACTATCTTTGGTCGTCTCGGTTGCTTCACGAGTGGTCGATATGTCTCGATTCTTTACTTAATCACTAAGCTTCTGTACGTCGCCAATACTGTTGTTCAGCTTGTACTTCTCGACAGTTTTCTGGGCTCGGAGTATGGAATGTATGGCTTTAAAATGATTCGAGGACTGATCTCTGGTGTCGATCAGATAAACCTTACTCCTGGCTTCCCGACCATTACAATGTGTGACTTTGATGTCAGGAAACTGGGGGCTGTCCATAATTATCGAGTACAGTGTGTCCTCCCTATTAACTTGTTCAACGAAAAGATATTTATATTCATTTGGTTCTGGTTGGTCATCACGGCAATTCTCACTTGCATCAACTTTGTGTTGTGGTTCTTTGCGCTTATGCTCCCTCTCAGTCGATACCGCTTTATCAAAAAACATTTGAGACTTGCCGGAAAGTACAGTTCTGCTACGGAAAGACGGAGATGCAGAGAATTTGTTTCCAATTTCATTATGACTGACGGGGTCCTGATCCTTCACTTGATATCCAAGAATTCCAGCGACATAATCACGAGTCAAATTGTAGGGGCCATGTGGGAGAATTATCGACAGTACAAGCCATTTATGAGTGAATATACTGATGGGGAAATATGATGTCTTAGACAAATATAGCTGTAAATGACTTGATATTTTCAATAAAATAAACTTTTCCTTATTTCAAACAAACCACGAATGTTTCTTTGAATTGGTCCCCATTGAACTATGTCCAATAGAATTAACAGAATCAATTCGATTGATTTGTAGAATTGCGTCACTGCTCTAAATAGGGGGAATAGTGCCTTTCTCGAAATTTTATATTAATTATATTTTGGGGTAAGAATCACAAATACAGAGCAAAGTCGCGCAAAACAATGCCAGAATTGTGAAAATAAACAGAGACAAACACCAAGAAATTCTTTCAAAAAGTCGATTTAGACAACACCTAGTACCATTACTAGTCCAACTATCGACTCATGTAGAAGCCAACAGTACTCATCAAGGTAAGCAAAGTATAATTTAGTAAGTGTTAGAACAGATAAGCACCCGCGAGAAACGAAATAATGCACAAAATGACAATTCCCAAAAGGGTTGATATTTGACCAATGCCAATGAGATCACGTCGCGAATTCGGCACACGTGCTTCGCCAACTTGCTCTTTCATTGTCTCATAATTCCAAACAAATTTAGCGCCTTCCAAAGAATCTTTGGGAGTGTTTGAAAATTCTGGGAAATTCGCCGAGAACTGTTTCGACGAAATTTGTTTCGGGTCCAGTTCGGACCACTGCAGTAAAAAAGGGGACGAACCTTAAACTTAGCGTACTGGGAGGCGGCGAAGTACTGAACCAAAAAACGGTGTTTTTCTGGAGTCGAAGCAGAATCTCCGGGTTGCCACGTGACTACAAATAAACACCTCGAATTGACGAGAAAGGCTGATTTCTTCGAGTGGAGACAGAAAGCCACTGTTTGGGCGGATTGAGTAATTCTTAGGAACAGTTGTCTTCACTTTAAAGTGCACAGACTCAGCGTTGGAGGTATTTGTTAAGCGAATTGTCTCTTTCTGGGAAACGTCGCGACTTTCTAGTGTTTTTACTCAAGTCTAAATACGCCGAAATTCACACGATTCGGGGAAAATGGTAATCATAACAAGATTAATACGATCTATTTAAAGGGATTATTAAGTTTATTCAAATTTTCCTTTAATATTATTTTTCATTAAACAATCTAATTTACTCAAAGATTAAATCCAGTTGGGAAACAGAGGACGCATTCCGAGGTAGACCAAGGACAACACTTCCATCGGTGCTAAATCAGGATCTCAAAATTATTGGGAGGAAACTCGAAACTGCTGATGATCTCGACAACCTGAGAGAATTGGCAGAGAATTGGATCTTCAACCATCGCAGTCCATTGGGTCCCAGGGGTTTCCCCACGTTGAATTGAAGCAATCCCTGGGAAGCGTCATTTCCCGTGTGGTTTAAATACGACGCCACACGGTAACACCGACCACGGAAATCCGCGAACAAGAGAAACCAGAAGGGACTTTCCAACACCTAAAGTTGCACTGAGGATTACATTGAAAGCGATTGAAAGACGGCAGCGGATTCTCCTCACCGTGCTCTCCACGGTCTGGACGTTCGCGGAGGGTTTGAGAAAGGCATAGGAGATGAGGAGTTCCTCCAACTTGACCGGAAATCTAAATATAAGGAAAAAGACCAGACTTGATTCTCTCTTTGTAACTCTCCAAGTACAAGTAATGACATTTCCCAAAAAAGTGGGACATGACGTGAAACAATTTTTTTGTTGATTGCCCAGGGGGTCATTTGGAGAAAAGAAATGGAATCGAGGACTCCGACATAGGAGGACCGAGCGTGCTTTCTAACAAAGGACTCTGCAAAAGTACTCCAAATTAGATTCGCTAGACATAGACAAGACATGAGATTTTTGTTTATACACACGTGTTTTAGAATTTTTTGAAGAAAATAGTCTCCCAACATCACGAGAGTCCCCAAGGACCTACGGCCGGAAGAAGGTGACCCGGAAATGGAGGACACGAACTGACAAATTGAGCGTGTTCATCCTGTCCCAACAGTTTACACCAATGTGCATGGCAATTAAACTGAAGTTGCGGACTTTCCTAAGTTTAGATCACGAATTTGCGGTAAGTCGACAAAATCTGGCATTTTTGGCCAAACAAACCTGGTCGAGGAGTCCCATGTTGTATTTGTTACTACCAAATGTTACTACCGTCGGAGTGCCGATACTACGGAATAAGATTCGCAGTTCGGACTTCGTTGAGAAACCAGGAGTACAAAATGTGTAGTGTTAATGATCATATTCTTCAAATCAAACTAAAATCAACAAGGAGCAGATTGTTACTATTATCAACGTATATGCACCCCATGCGGGCAGAATATTGGCTACCTCTGATGAGTTAGACGAATTTTATGCAAGCCTTTCCAACGCAGAACTGAACAAAAAAACAATTGTTTTTTTCGCGGAGACTGAAATGCCAAAGCAGACATTAGAAAAACTAAGAAGTATGTATCGGAAGGCACAGAAGAGGCAATCGAAATTCATTCGGTGAGTGTCTAATTGGCTTTTGTCTGAGATTTGGTCTCTATCTCTGCAACAGCCATTCAACATCCGGCCCGACATAAGACGGCCTGGACTGGCTAAAAAAAGACCAAGATGGTCGGGAAATCACAATATACAATCAAATAGATTATATACTATGTAAAAATGAATATAAAAATTCGCTCATATGAAGGAGCAGTAACAAACAGCGATCACAGAATAACAGTGGCTCGGATATGCATCCAGAAACTGTTTTCCAACATTGCCCAGTACAACTCAGCTAACACCAAACAGCGAAGACTAGCTACGAGGCACTAATAAACAATACCGTGAAAAGAACAAAATATCGATAATATCAAGCAACATATATCACAACTAAATATGGCAGAGAAGCCAGACGTTCTTCTGAAAAAGTTGGTTGTGGCTGTTAAAAAGGGCGCTGCGGATACTATCTGCTATAAAGACAGCCTTCCAAACAACAATCACGCATATTAGATTCAACAATAAGGGAAATGTCAGAGCACTAAAGCGATATCCGCCTAAAATCGAAAATCGTTGTTGGAAATAAAAGAGAGCTAAGAAATCAAAGAAACAGAATCCTTCACAAAATAAGAGTCCGGGCAGGTCAATTGTGGACGAAATACTTAGACAAGAAAGTCATTGAAATTGAAAAGCTCTCGCCTGAAAGCCAAACGTTTATGGCTGTTCGGATGTTTAACCTGGGCTCTCAAAACTTCAAAATATCAATATGCCACGAAAAGGAACACTTAATATTAGACTATGGAGATAAAGCTTCGGAGATTTTAAAGTCTAAGAGATTAAAAAATCACTCTGCGTATCATGTCAAATAGCTTTGCGGAAATTGGGGTCGATACTACAATTGCAAGTGCTCTACAAATTTAGTGCCGAGTACGACAATGGAATTGGGTGTCACTTCAGTAGATAAATTGTCAACAAACGAAAGGCGGAGCGATATCGTAACTTTCATTGGCATTACACAAAAAGGATATACTAAATAATGAGGGTTCTAAGATGTGTTGGCAGAATTGTATGTGCTTTATCAAGCCTGAGCAGATTAGTAATATTCTAATCCAATTATATGTAAGCGAATTTGTTTTCTGCTGGTTTCTCCCTTGTACTTTATCGACCTATTTTCCTCCTTAGTTGAAAAAAACAATGCCAACGTATACTTTAAGAAGGTACGGAATACGGAAGTGCATATTAATTAATGTCGGAAAAATAATGAATAAGGATTAAAAGTAACAAATTGATTCACAGTCGATGCTGGCGAACGAAATCTAGGGACTACCCGACTGCACCTGACCTTTATAGTCGAATTTTGCATTGTCCTGCTGTGGAAACAATTGCATGATCTGGTCGATTTGATCTGCCCCCATCTTGTCGCCGTAACTCAGGAGAGCATTTCTAAGGACGGAAACTTGTATTTCTTGGGTGGTGGAGTTGGCTATAATTTGGAATGCTTGGATTATTTCCTGGTCGTTCCTTTCCCCCGACAATGCAGAGATGACGCTCATCAATTTGTTTAGTTCTATGAAGTTTGAACCTCGCAGTGACAGCAAAAATGAATACTGCTTGGATCTGCCTGGGATGCTAAAGCCCTCTCCTCCGAAAGTGAGGGGGAGTGGCCGAGACACCTCAAAACAAGGCCCAGATCAGACGTTGGGATTTTGCCAGTTTTTTCCTTGTCCAACAACTCGAATATATTAGTCACTTCTAAAGGTAAAACGTCCTTAATTGTGACCTTCTCTTGTACTCTGGTCCATTTATCCAACTAGAAAACAAAATACTATTGAGAGTGGGGTCGCCAGTCGTACTAGTAATAAAAAATATTTAATTATATTAATAAAGACACAATTTATTGAAATCAGAAGTGCCCACTGAACTAATGACACGTCCTCTTGGAAGGCGGACTGTCTGACCCGGACGACTGATCCCCGAGGACACTAGACGACAGGAACAGGAGCATATTTGTACTATCCACTCTCTGCGTCCCCGAAGGAGTACTTGGACAGATCCACGTCCTCATCAGACGCACTCTGCAATGAGACACACACATCACCGATTCGCTGGTCGTCGGACTCCTCTGCCGGGCACTCACTCGAAACCGTTTCTTCTTCATCCCAAACTAGCACTTAGTCAGGACAAGACCTCGTCGAACTCCCCATCAGAGTCCACCTTTTCCTTGTACTCCACTTGTTCTCGCTCAAAGTAGCCTCCCCCATAACCCGTCCGCTCCTCCACTCTCCGGAATTTGGGGAGAGAACAAATGTTGCAGCGATTCCTCCGCGCCCAGTTCACGTTTCCGCAGCTTTTGCAGGACCAGTCGTCGGCACTGTACAGCCCGTTGCTCTTTTCGGCCGCCTCCTTCCCGATTTCTGTCCCCGACATCACCAACTGGTCCTCCTCGGACTCCACCTTTGGTTTGGCACGTGGCTTTCTGCAGCGATTGCACTCTGCTCGGCGGGCAAAGTTGACGTTTCCACACCTATTTGATCAAGTCGTGTCTACTGGGGGTCCTCACACAGCCAGTCTTCTTGTGATTTGCTTGACTTGCTCATCACCACAATAACGTGTATAATCAATACTTTATTATTAACCAAACCCGCTAGCCTTTACTGACTTTAAAGTAAGAGTTATTAAGGGTTTAAAAATATATAAAAAGTGATCACTCTTCGGAGATGACATCCTGCAACAACATGTCCACCGACGCAGTCTCCAGAGAATCCTCGTCAGCCAAAGTGGACTTTCTGCCGAAGAGGAGCCCCTTAATACTACACATCACACCCAATCACTACGATCTGAACACTTTGGAGGAGGCCGCGACTATAAAATTGCCAGTCGATGTCTGAGTATACAAACACACACTCACCACAGCAGCCAGTGCTCCCGAATACTCCAACACACTGCTCGTCTCGTAACTCAATATTGACGTCGTCTCCTCTTTCTTCGGGTCACTTCTGTTCCTCTCCAACATCCCCTCGATTAGGTTGGCCGCCGCCGCAGCCTCCTCCATCTCCAATATCTGCAAATTGGGGGACATATGTACATTGGGAGGGAAGGAGTCGACCAGCAGTTGGTGGAGAGACCGATTCAGACGGAGAGAACACACCAAAGCAAAGAAGGCAGCCGTCTTGAGGTTGTTGCCTCTCAAATCAATCTGGGAAATTGTCCTCGACTCGGCCAAGTACTCAGAGAGGGCAATCACGCCTGCAAATGAGTAGTCAACTACCCTCCGACGTCTGCCCACAATTCCGCAGTTCCAGACGGACCAGTCGCCCACATTTGAACAACCCAGGCTTGAGGACTGCCATTCCCTCGTCCCCGATGGGATTGTTGCTGAGGACAACACACTTTAGACGACAAGTGGTCTAAGAACACACTCATCGACAACACAACCATAAAACCAGCGAGGGTGGCCATCGACTTGGCAGTGATTGCATTTTTGGAGACATGGAGGTGTGCGAGGTACCCCATGTTAGCGTTGAGGAGGGAGATGAAGCCCGAGTCCTTGGAATGAGGAACACCCTCACTCGCAGGTCATTGTTGGCCAAGTCAATCAGTCTCAGTCGACACTGCCCAGCGAGCATGTAGCGGAGATAGGCCACGTCGTCCAGTCCAATATTATTCCGTCCCAAATACAACTCTCTGATGGCCGTGTTATTGCGGAGTCCATTCACTGCCATGTCGGGGGGGGACAACCCAGCTCGTTCAGGTTGGGGCCGTTCATGTTTGTGTTCTCCAGTCGAAGGACACTCACCTCCGCCCCACAACGGAAGGACTTGGACAAATACACCAGTCCCCCTCCGTCCAAATTCACTCCATTCAGACTGAGTTGGCAGAGGCAGGACGTCTGGGCTGACCACACTCGCTTACTCCTCTCAACATCTTCATCAGTCCCCCCCACGCACGAATCCCCAACCCCTTCGCCGAGCAGAGCGATATTTTGAGGGCGGAATCGTAGTACTTGATTATTTCGAAGAGTGAAATGGCCCCCTGTCGTAAGAGGGGGGTCTTACCTCCTCGTCAAATGTGACCCCGTCGAGAATCAGAGAGCGGAACCTCGCCCGTCGAAACACCTCCTCGAGTGCCTCACATTGGTTGAAGTGGAGACGCAAATCTACCTCGACGGGCGGTCTTACTTGCCAGGTTGAGACACTCAAATCGGTCGTCGTTCAAAGTCATGGCCTGTGGAGTTAAGGGAGGAGTGCACTCACGGAGAGTTGGTTGAGGACTGTCGGGATTGGCTTGCACGAGTATTGGATGGAGGACTTTTTGTAGTTCTCGATTATTTCGGTGGAATTTGCTGGGATGTTAGGATTGGGGGATACAGGTGGAGAAGAGGTTCGGAGGTTCGTCCAAGTAGTTTATGGTGGTCGTCAATACTGCTGAGAATTTTACGGATCGAGAGTTAGTGTCCGGATCGCACATCAACAGTTAAAATAAACCTCAACATAATTGATTCATTAATAATTTATATTCTAACAATTTTTATTAAACTTTATTTTTAAAACATTTTTTGTCATTAATATATTTCACTTAATTTATAACAAGGATATTTAATAGCGGATGTGACAATGGAAAACTAACCCGATTTATTTAAGAGGATTAGACATCACTAATTATCTGCAACTATCCTTAAATCCTTATCTGCAACTATCCAAAATTAAATCATTTATTGGAATCGAGTGTTAATTATCATTGTTCATTCTATGCCCTTTACTCAATTGTCACTTCTCTAACCAACTCATTCTTAGTTGCTTCTATGCACTGGATAGGACTAAATGGTTGGTTAGAGAAGTGTGGAATAAAATAAAATCAGTCAGGCCAACCTCACTAGAATACTTTCCCCGAAATACCCATTAAATGGCAAAATAAGGAAGGACTTGGACAGATACACGAGTAAACAAAGTGGCGACAAAGAATAAATATATTATTCACAGTATAAATCAAGTATGGGACAGACTGAGGAATCCCGCGAGAGTGAGCGTAGTGGAATAACTGACTGGCATGTCCGCCCACAATAAACAGGCCAATGCGGATATCCAGACAACCAAAAAAAAGAGGCGTGCACAATCTCTCGATTTGGCAGTCCAACTCAGCCCTGCAATACACACCCCCAAAACACGAAAGCAGTCCCAAACTCCAAGCGAACACCACAAAGCACAGACAAACACAAAATTGTACACAAACAACACATTTCCATTCTTCGGCCAAGATAGGGCAGAGAAGCATCCTCCGAGTCCAAGTCTGGTCATTCCTGCATTAAAACAGGACCAGAAACCAATAATCCTGGCGGAGAGAGGGAGGGAGGAGGACAGGAGCACCAAGAAGAGGCAATTGAGGACAAGACGGGAGGCGGAAGTGGCATTTCTCCTTAGTCGCAAATACTGGCCGAGAATGGGAAGTTTGTATAAGCCGTAGAAGGAGGACGCAGTGAATATTCTAAAATGACCGAATAAGCGTACGAAATCATTCCCACATCCACCAAAGGGCCGAGTTTGGAGGGATCCCCCTGTCAATCAGAATGGAGGATTACAGTCATGTCTCCATCACGGACACTCCCAAACGCGGAATAAACGAAATAAGTGAAATAAAGCAATCGGACTGTCCGTCGCGTGTGAAATGGCATGAGGGAGGACAGTCCTCGGGGAGCGCAGACTACAACAAGCCGAGGTGACTTACACAGGTGGAAACCGACTCCGAGAAGACACAAAATGGAATAAAACTGTTCGTAGAGGTGAGAGAAGTAGTGTTTGGAATATCGGTCCTGCACAATGAAAGCAATGTGGAGAAGGACCAAACCGAGGAGGCACAGCACGCAGACGGCCTCACTCACCCTCCCGAGGATGCCCTGCAATGTGGAGTAGTCCTTACTCTGAATGGTCCGCGGAATCGGGCCGACTCGAGGAGGAAGTATGGAATGAGGAGAAGGTAGGGCACCCCCACAGTGGAGGACACAAAGTACCACAAACCTAGAGAGTGGAGTCAGTCGACTACAATTGATGAGGGAACAGCTGAGAGTGGGGAAGGAGGGGTATTTGTGAGTGATCTCGTGGTTGAGAATGGAGAGGGGGAGGAGGAGAGTGCTGGTCAGGACGAAGGAGAGGACGAGTGAGCAGATGGAGAAACTGAAGGAGGGACACAATAGTACGTCAAGTAGTGGGTCACTCGGTCATCCGTCCTGTAGAGCACTTTCAGACTTGTGCGATATCTCCCGATGGTGTAGAAGGAGGCGAGGTAGACGGTGATCCACATTAGGAAGACAACCTAGGAGGGTCACACTGGGAAACCACCACATATTCACGCACTGTGTCGTTGAACTGTTCTTCGTCCTCCATTCAACTAACAACACTTATTTATTTAAACTATTTACTTTATTAATTATAACTGTACTGTGAGAGGCTAAAAAGCCATTCCTCGTCCCACTCCAGGAAATGTATTAAATATATTGGAAAGAATAATAATGCCTTGTACGCAAGTGAAATCCGGGCACGAAGATGTGATCAATTCAATTGCCCTCAATTTCAACAGCACGCGAATGCTGACATGTTCCAGTGATTCGTCGGTCAAGGTTTGGGATAGGACAGGCGATACGTGGAGATGCAGTGCCACACTGCGGGTTACTAAGCCTCCCCCACTCCCAGCACCACAATGGCCGCGTCCTCACAGCCTGTTGGCAGTGTCATTGCCTCGGGCGCCTCAGACTTCAAAGTCTTTATTTTCCAGGAAAAAGGTCACCTCCTTCCCCCAAGGCAGACTACCCGAGTTTGGAGGGTCTGCTGTCGACTGGGGCACTGGAACAAGTCAGTCATTTGCACCAAGTTCTCCCCCTACGACCTGACACTGGTTTGTGGGCAGTCGTAAGTGTGAGGCCGGTCTGAGTATTGACGGGCTGGTTAATGTTATGATGAGCAATAACATTGCCTTCCTCGACAGTTGGGTTGTTCTCCACTCCATCGACCTACAGGCTCCCTCTCGCTCACTCTCCTGGAGTAACTCGAGGTTCCTTGGGCTGCCTATTTAAGAATGTTCCCCCCTCTGCTGGCAGTGGCTGTGGGTGGGGACGAATGTGGGTCGGTCGTCCTCACAGATTTGGGAGGCAATCGCAAAAGAGTGTTTGAACTGCCCGACTCGCCCCCTCTGTGTTTGCCCCCAACAACGGGAGACACTACCACGCACTGGGCATTGCCACATCAGCAGCCGTGTGGGTCTACACTTTCGACGAGTATGTATGACCAGGAATGTGGTGGCCACCCAAGTCGTGCACGTCTGCCAACTCAAATTCGGAGATGATTTGTGGGTGAGGAGTGTTGATGACTCCCAGCGGCCGTGTCTGCAGTGGAATGTGTGGGGGGACGAGTTGAATGTGTGCGACAACATAACATTCAGTATATACAAGAGTACTGTCCGCCCTTATCCCTGCAGAGGAGTATGGCCAGTACTCTCTCCCGGGTTTGTTCTCTTTTCGACTGACAAATTGTGTTAAATGTTATTTAGTGTTATTGACCAATCGTTGGGCAATGAGTAGGGTAGAGTTGACAAAGTTGGTGGCACAGTCCTTCAGACAGTTGTTGTTGCCGGCCGAGAGTGGTCGATCCACTTTGTCCACGCACATGTCCCAACACTTCCCGCAGAGGACGTTAATCTGCGTATTCATCACCATCCTCACCTGCTCTAACAACTCGGCCTTTGCCTTCTCGGCCTGCACGAATTGCAGCAACTCGGCATCCGCACCACCACCAGACATTTTATACAAATAAAACACAATTTTGAATAAAAGATACAACTATCATTTAAACACATGTTCGACGGACGGATGGTGGTCGGACTCGTAGTCGAGGTGCACAAAGGCCATTTGGACATCTTCGAACCGTTCGAGTTTGAGTTGGAGTGACTCGCCAATGTCGTGGGCTGTGCTGAGTGCCATGGAAGGGGGCAGGACAATGTGCACGTCCGCAATCAGATTGTCCCCAAAGTGGATTCCGCGGATCGTGTCAATGCTGATTATGTCCCGATGGTGGTTGAGACACACCCAGGCCAGTCGCTGGATGAAGTGAGGGTCCGCGGTCACTCCACTCAGTCTCCTCCCCAAATCTTAAATGGGCAACACTGCAGACCGAGAGAGACGAGGACCCACCCCACCACAATGTAGGAGGACAGGGCAATGGCCACCAGGGGGTCCAAATACTTCCAGTTGGGGCTCCAGTTGCGGACTCCTTGGGTGACTACAACTCATTCACATCGACTGACCAGCGAACACACAAATCAAAGTAAACGAGTTGCTGAGGACGTCGTTGAAGCTGTCCTTGTGAATCGTCCTGAAGGGGGGAGTCTTCTTCCCGAAAAGGAGGAGAAAGAGGACTGCCTTTGAGACTAATCACACATGTGCTGATAATCTACCAATCGTGGCCGATAAAATTCCGATCGACACTGCGTCCAGTTCAATTTCTATTTTCCCCGAAAACAGCGCCTTGATGGACTCAAAGATGACTTGGAGGGAGACCACAGTCATCGACACCGACATGATCAGGTGCCCCACCGTCCCCACCGACCGTCTCCCTAAGTCTCCCGCGGGGGTGGTGACCGAAGGGGTATTGTCGCCGGTCTTTCTTTCGTTTGAGCCAGTTGGTCACAAACACGACAAGCAGGGCCAGAATGTCGACAACACTGTCCATTGTGCTCGACAGCACGGCCAGAGACCCACTCAGGAATGTGGCCACTACTTTCCCCGACAGGAGCAGCTGGGAATATTACCACCACTACCATGTTCAGGAGGAATATCCCACAAATCCACATGTCCTCGCTTGTCCTTACCTCCGTGTTTGTCGGATCACTCCCTTCGACCTTTAAAATTGCCCGCATTAGGACGTTCTGAGTTTTGTAATATTTCCTGCATTGTTTGTTGTCCTAATTACCTTGTATTTTTTGACCTCATTTTGGCTAGAGTGTCCTGGTCGATCACACTCCCCAAGGGCACTTTCCACTCCTCGATTAGTACTCCTACGTCCCCATCTTCCGAAGGCATAATTAATGAAAGTGTATTCTTCAGTCTATAAATCAATCCATTTTTTGAAAAACCACACTATTAAATAAAACAATATTAAAACTATTAAATCGACAGACAAATAAACCCGGTTCAATACGAAAACTGTTCCCCGTCTGTTCCGCTCTTGCGTTGGGTCCAGATTCCAACATCGGGAAAAGCTGAGAAAGATCTTGAGGATTGTTGGAATCACCTAATTAATTACCCTAATTAACTGTTGGTGATTTTTGGGTTAAATAAAAAAATTGCCCCGGAGGACGTCTTAGAGAAGATTTGTGTCTCAAAAAAGCACACGCGAACGTTTAGAAAGGATACTGCTGGTCGCAAAGGCAAGGAGACAAAACAGAGGGATCCATATTTTGTGATCTTCGAATGCTGGAGAGGGCATTTGTGCCTGCTGAGAAAATCAGGAAAGTGAACACGTAGGTGTCCGAGTAGTTTGCGTTTAATACATGTGAATTTCACGGCTAAAAGAGAAAATGGTTCACCTATTTTATCCACACAATTGAGAATGAAATCCGCTTATCGGAACAACTTGTAGACCTTCCTGAAGATTTGTCGGAACACCGTTTATTTTCCTGAACTTTCCGCGTGGCTTTTTTGTAATCTTGATGTTTTGCTGCGATAATTAGATTGTTAGCGTATGATAAAAGGATTGTATCTTCGTTTTTTGGATTTGGGAGGTCTCTTTAAATAAATTGAACAGGATTGGTGATAAGGGGGATCCTTGTGGGAACCCGTTTGGGAGGTATCGTTGTTTTGATTGATGTGGTTTTGAGTATTTCAGTCCATCTGAGATGAACTGAGTCAACTTCGTAAGATATGTAGAAGTTTAACGATCTCTTCTAAATCCATTTTGAAAACTGGGTAATTCTAACAAAAGAGTAATTTTGTTGAGAATTAACTCCGTGGATCGTTCAGAGATTTGTCCTTTTTCGGTATCGGGTGTATGAGTGATTTTTTCCATAATGACGGAATTTCATTTTTGTTTACTGAGTAATTAAAAACTTGGGTAAGGGCTTCGATTCCCACCGGCCCAAAGTGTTTTAATTCATCAATTGAAATATCGTCAGCTCCTCTTGACCTTGTATTTTTCATGTATTTAATTACATGAAAAACATCCAAGGGTTTGAAGTATTCATTGTATTAATATTTTTTCTTTTGTGTTTCGGTTCATGTTCCATTTTCAAAATACGTTTTGTGGCTTATGCTAACATAAAATTTTACTAGTGTGTCAGGGGTGACATATGGTGTATGGTGGCTGGGTATCTTTTTGAGTTTCCGTAAGGTTTTCCATAACGACGATGTTCTTGTGTTTCTGTTTATGTTCATCACAGTTGACTCCCATTTTTCTCTGTTCATCTTAGTAATCCTGTTGGTTATTACTTTATTAAGATTTGTGATTTCTGTATTCAAGACTGTTGTTTGGCCCATAGCTTTCTTTAGCTTGTTTCTTTTAATTAAAAGGGCCCTCGTTTCAATGTCGAATTTATCTAAAGACTTGAATCTCCCCATTGAAATAAACTTCTTTCGGGCTTGCAAAATATTTTCATTAATATATCCCACAGCCGCATCTATCGAGGAAAAGTTCTCTACCCGGAAAGATATTAAGGAGTCTTCAATAAAATACGTGTACCCAAGCCAATTCGCAAGTAAGAAGTTAATAAAAGTATTACAAGTTCTATTCATCTTGTGTTCTCCTTGGACTTTCAAGAGTATTGGATTATGATCTGTATGTAAATCATAAATAACGTCCCACGTGAATGTTTGGGCAATGGATTGGGCAGCTAGAGTTATATCGGGTGACGTTCGGGAGTCACCATTTCTGGAAGGAGTTCTTGTTCCGGTCGTTCAGAATTAACAAATCGTCAATGCTGTCCAATAGATCCTTTTTGGTCTAATGGTTGGTTTTTATACCATAGGGGGCTTTTTGCATTCAAATCCCCGCACATTAATATTTTTTCCAATCTTGTAAAATCTTCAAGTTTAGGACGGTATCCTCTATAACATGAAGACGCAGGAGGTATATATATCGTCACCCGGAAGGATCTCAAACTTATTTTTACTTTGATTTGTTTTAAAGGATCTTCCATGTCCATAATGGCCAATATCTTGTTTGATAGGTTCATAACATTAATCTGATAATGGTTAGGAGGCCTCCACCTTTTTAAGTTTTCGGTCTTTTTGGAACACGAATCTTTGACTCCTGAATTAAAGCAATATTATTATTAATAAGCACACCGCAAAATAACGTTAGTAAAGTTATCTCGCTTGTGCCACCCTCTCTTGGATGCGTTTTGTTAATCGCTTCCAAGTCCCTCTGTTCCTCGATAGTTCCCTCAGGTGCTCAAGATCGTCTGCTGATTTCAGCCCTTTTCCAATCAAAGTTAGGTCAGGAGGGTTGGTAGAGTGATTCGTGGTCTTCCTCGGAAGTTTGTTCCCGGATGTGGGGCGTAGTGGTGTTTCATTGCGAGATTTGCAGGAGTTTTCCTGTCCATTTTTAGGATGTGACCGAATAAGCCCCATCTATTACTTCTTATTTCTTTGTCCAACGGGTGTGCATTGTACCTGGAGTAGAGATGTTTGTTTGAAATGCGTTTTGGCCAAAAGATTCCTAGGATGTATTTCAGCTGCATTCTGTGGAAGGAATTCAGATTTTCCATTTCCTGAGTGCCCAAGAGGAGGAGTTGTACAGTAGGACTAATTTTACGAACATATTGTATAGTTTTTAAAGCAATATCCATATTCCAAATTAAACAAATTAATTATTAAAATACTCCTTAATCTTGGTTAAAGCTTGGTTGAGAATGTTTATTGAGTTATTTTATTATAAAGTAATAACCGGAAATAAATTGTGAACATTTTATAATGTCTTGTAATGCAAAGAAGCCCGGATTTCACGTCGTAAAGGTTGGGTCGATTGCACTGGAGATGCCCACAAAGTACGAGCAAGTGAGCCTGATCGGGCACGGGGCATTCGGGAATGTCTAGTAGAGTGTGTGGCCAACGTGTAGCAGGGCGTACGACCGAACGGAGGACAAGTACAGGGCCATCAAGAAACTGAAAAGTGTGTTTTCGACGAGCATGCACGCCAAGAGGGCCTGTCGAGAACTGATGATAATGAAGCACATGAAGCACGAGAATGCATGTAGTCGCCTCCTCATCTTAGGTCATTGAACTGCTCGACTTTTTCACCCCCAACACGTCCTACGACTCCTTCGACGACATGTAGGCGACACTCTCTATTCCCAGATACCTCACAATGCCCCTGATGGACAGTGACCTCGACAACGTCCTTCGAACACAGCAACTCAACCTCGAACAGATCTGCTTCATTCTCTACCAGTTACTCAGGGCCATTAAAGTGCTTGTTTCCTCTACTTGTAGTACATTCACTCGGCCGGCATAATCCACCGAGTAATCCCCCTTTGTTAGTCCCAGGACATCAAGCCCAGCAACATCGGACTCATGGAGAACTGCGAAGTCAAGGTCACCACTTTTGCTATTCCAGATAATGGACTTTGGACTGGCCCGCAAGGTCAACTTGGGACTGCAGACGGGCTATGTGGCCACTCGCTGGTACCGTGCCCCCGAGATCATCCTCAACTGGATGCAGCCCAACCACACGGGTATGTCCCCATCTGACCCAGTCGACATTTGGTCCATTGGGTGCATATTCGGGGAAATGCTCGTCGGCCATGTCATCTTCCGGGCAAAAGCCGTATTCTCTGTTTAGTCAGTCCAGACACTCACCAACTTTTGAAAATCCTCAAGTTCCTGGGCACTCCCAGTGCAGAGTTCGTGGACAAACTGACCAGTGTCGAGGCCAGGAAGTTCATGATGAAGCAAAAGTTTTATCCGAGAGTCGACTTTAAGGAGTACTTTTCTCAGGCGTCGGACGAAGGTAGTCTTCCTTCACTCCCAGCCGTCGACTTGCTTGAGAAAATGTTTCAGTTTGACGTCGACGTCCGGATCACCCCCGAGGAGGCGATCTCTCACCCTTTTCTTGCCGAGTTCCACGAGCCAGGCGACGAGCCCGTCACTTGCAAGTTCGAGTCGACTTTCGACATTGACGAGTCCAAGTCGACCGAGTACTACAAGAGTACTCTCTCCGTGCTTACTCTTTCAGAAAGACTTTACGAACTCATCACTCAGCCACATTAATTAACTCACTTTTTGTTCTAATTAAGACATTTCTCTGATATTGTTGGGCGCACTATTTAGTCAAGCGTTCTTTAATGTTGCATTTTTGGAATCTTTTATAAATTAAATGTAGGGAATGTGATTGCTGGCAAACCCCCAGTCCAGTAGGCAGTATCCTGGCAACCCATTCAAATGGACGACAAAAGAGTGGAATGGATTAAAAACATAATTTACGACTGCTATCATATATCGCAAGATGATGTCTTTGCCGACTTTCTGGAGGAGAACGACTCTTTGGCAGAGAGAGCAATATCCAAATTCTTTAGTCAGACACAAAACGAGTCGGCATTGCCCATCCTTTTCTTCGTGGTGACTGAGACAAACGCTGTGAGGGAGTACGTCGTCGGTCTGTTTCCACAATAATAAATTGCAGATGTGGAGGAACAACCCGAATCCGTCGCTAATAACGAACAAGAGGGTAAATACGCCAACTAAATTGCCAGACGCAGAGTCTACAGAATATCGACAAATGTCGGAGGGGGAAATGAGGTCAGAACACGAGGAACCAGACCAGATAAAAGTATTCTGTGGATAAACATAGCATCAGAAAGTGGTCAGAGAAGAATATTTGAAGCAAGTCATATCACTCTCCGTCGACGAACTTCCGGGGGACGTGGGTGAAAGTGAGTTTGTGTACTTTATGAAAAATACTGGCGAATTAATTCCGTTGGCCTATTCGCTGGAGGAGGCAGACAAAATTATGTCTCGGGCAGTCATTCACGGCTGTTTGCAGGGAAAAACACTGAACGAAATGTTTATTTTAATGTCCCAGGTCCTCTCATTGGTTGACGGCTTAGCTGTACGTGCCCGCTCTTCAGCATTCTGGGAACGAGATAGTCCAGCTGGAGAGTGGATATGCTGAAGCTTCCGAATTGCACATAAATCAGGTGGTGGAGGGCGGACTTGGAGGAGACATTGAACAAAAAAAGTGATTATTGGACGACTCAATTCCGTAGGTCAACAGTCCGATCAATTTTGCGTGACGAGTTTCTGATACATTTCTACAAGTTCATGCAGAACACGACCAGGACAATGAGCCAGCTGAGAAACAGAGTCCGACTGTCCCTGCCCGATATCGACTACGCCCTCCCCCCAGAGATTCTGATGAAGAACAAGGACTGCGTCCAAATGTGTTGCACCACCGCAGAAAAGTGGATAGACCATGTGACGAGGACAGTCCAACAAATAAACGAAAGAGTTCTGCTGTGATTACCAAACTCGTAGAAACCAATGGGAAATGGACCTCTCTCGGAAGTGGACTACTGGCGTGAAAGAAGTGCGGACATAAGTGCTCTGGTGGAGGAACTCAAGACCCCCGAAGTGATCAAGATCATTACCGTCCTTCAAATAAAGGAACCGGACGTGTTTTCCACGCTCAATAGGATTTCCTTTGATCTGATCAAATTGTACAGCGAGGCCAAGGACAACATCAAGTTCCTGATGACACTCGAACGCCACTTTAAGGTACCCCGCTTTGTATTTGTCCAGAACTTGGCCCACGGGTCTAATTTCGCAATCGTAATGGACACAATTCCTCAAATGATGAACGTCCTCAAGATGATTTGGACAATTGCCAGGTACTACAACAAGGACGAGTGCATGGTCCCCCTCATGGAGAAGATTGCCTGGGAAATCTCTGACAGAGTAAGGAAGGTCCTCGCAATCCCCACGATATTTGAATGGTAATCCTGTTGTGTTTGACAGTCCTCTCAGTCAAGACTTTGATTTGATCCTCAAACTAACCAGGGAGGCTGTTCAAGTCCTCGAGTTCTGGAAGAGCCAGTATTTCGCCACTCGTTCGAAAATCGAGCTTTCTGGGAAAGGAAATCGCTGGGAATTTGACAGATCCAAGTTATTCCGGCGGACTGACTACATGACGGACATCTGCAACGACATTGACAAGATAGGCAGTGTTGCCCTGTCCCCAATAACATGCAGTCCATCGTCGAGTTCACCGGGATCTTCGGCCCCGAACTCAAGTCCATCATTTACGACGCGGACATAATCACCGCAGTCATCAAACGAGTTGAGAATCTCGTGATCCCATTCCGTCAAGTGACAGTAGTGTGTCCCATTGCAGATCAAATTTGACCCTTTTGAATTCGAGAATCAGACGAACTGGGCCCAAGTGATGAATCGGTTTACCAACGAAGTCGTTCTGATCGAGAAGCAAGCACTGCAGCTCATCAACGACAGTTTCAAGACTCTTCGGTCGTCAGAGGCCGCCTTTTCCATGCTCGCCAAATTCAAAAATATTCGTTCTCGGGAAATTATTTGTCAAGACCTTAACAAAAAATTCCATAATATTTTGCAGCAATTCAGCAAAGAGGTTTCCGTGTGACTGATTGGGCAGATCGACCAAGTGGACGCGATCTTCGAAAAGAACCACCCGCAAATATATCTCAACAGTCCAAGAATGTCGGGCTCAATACTGTGGTCCCGCAACTTGCTGTTCACCATAAAAAACATGATGGTAAAGTTGCTCACGATGGATAATATGATGAACACCGACTTCGGGAAGGAGGTTGTTCCCACGATTAATTTTGCAGGTCAAACTGAAGTACCTCACAGTGGCAAAAAAGATGAAGAGATATGAAGACTTCCAGCATTCCAGTTGGATGAAAAGTGCCGAGGCGACACTCCAGGATTTGTTGGACAGAAGCTTGATCACCAAACGGAATGCCGACTACCAGGGGACGTCCAAGTTGGAGCAAGAAATACGTCTATAATTACTGTTTATGAGTAGTCGCCGAGGACAGCGATTACGTCGTCAATTTCAGCGAGAAACTTCAGGAACTAATAGTTGAAGCCAAGAATTTTGAAAAACTCAACTTGAAAGTCCCCGAATCCGTCAAAAACGTTGCCTTATTGGAGGACAACTTTTTCCGTTATAAAATCAACATCAAGGACATGTTGGAAAGATATCTCCAAGTCATAAAGTCAGTCAAGCCTGCAGAGGTTTGGACGTTGTTAGAACACGCAGATTTGCATTTTCGAACATCATTTGAAGCAACTATCAAAGATTGTGATGGTGGGGAACAAGCGCCTCAAATGGAGTTCACTGGTGATCGACGACTACGTGGAACGATGTCTCCTGGTTGCCTAAGCTTGCCTCATATCCAGGCCATAACCAAGTTTGAATCGCTGGTGACTCAAGTCGAGAAAAACTCCTTGGACATTAAGTCACGACTCGACGTCATCGAATCGACCAATTTATACAAGCGCGATAACAACGCCTTTGGAGTGGTTGGGTGCAAGGTACGGCCAGTCATTGTTATCACAGAAATACTTTGAGTATGTCGAGAATAAGAGAAATAAGGATGTCAAACATTTGGTCAAAAAATACCGGGCCATTGGTCCTCTAATCATGAAAATCGAGGGACTGGTCGCGCAATCGTCTACGGGAAAGTTGCCTCTCTTCAGTTCGTACTACGCGCACTGGGAAAAGATTATGTTCGAGACACTTTTGCGGGTAATGTAAACAATCACTACTCAGATGATCACACGGAATATTCGCGACTTTCTCAGAGATTTGCAGGGCGACGAACCCCTGTTCCAAATCGAAGCCATGCTAGCCTCTCCCTACGTTATAATAAATCCATCATCCAACGAAATATATAGCTTGATCTTGCAGTCGATCAGGGACTGTGTCGAAAGGTTCTCAAAGCAGCTGATCAGGGTTTGTAGATCCAAATCGTTTGTGCGGTGGCTGAATGGGAGTTGTATCGAGTCCAAGCCCATCAAACTGGCGGGGAAGAACGAGCCCTTCTCCTTCACGTTCTACTTGGACATATCGATGCACCACTCAATCAACGAATTGTACCAGAATTCGATCAACATCGTCAAGCGACTTATCACAAACAGTCACAATTATTTGTCTAAATGGAAAAAATATCGGCCGATCTGGAAAGTGGACAAAGTAAAGCCTTTCAGCCCACCTAGGCAACAATCATTGAAAAATGGTTCAGCAAGGGCCCGTCCATCGTCGCTTTCGACGACCAATTTCAGCTCTACACCAAAATCATCAAAGAAATAGAGAAAGCTAACGACATCCAAGACATTGAGTGTCTCCGAATAAACATGCAGCCTTTGGTTGCCTCTCTCAAAGAACACGCAAACAAATGGACTGAATGTCTGGGAAATCATTTGCACGATTCGGTGAGAGACTCGTTATTCCACGTCCGAGATTATGTCAATGTTCACCTAACTGGATAATCAATAGAACAAATACAAACAACTGGCGGTTGAGCCCGAAACGTTGGAAGAGCTGAAATTTGTCTTGAAAGCAATTTCCGACATCAAAAAAGATAGACTGGAGATTGAAGTAAAAATATACCAACTCGTCGAAGGCTATCGGTAAAAATCCCAAAGTCAAATTAGACATTTGTCGATGTACGAACTCCCCTATTCAAACGAGGAACAGGAGTTGGTGGAGACTATTAACGAGAAATGGCAGTCACTCGTGTACCAATCCAAAGTCAAAGACGTGGGCCTTACACTTGTCAAGAGACGTTTTATCGAAGTATTCGCTCAACATTAAAATTAGCTCACCAAAAATTCGATCGTTGAGTTTTCCACCAAAGTAAAAGAATTCGCGGATCGATACTTTGAATCCGGTCCCGGGCTGTGTGGAACTGACATTGAAGCGGGTTTCCTGATTATTGTCAATTTAGGGGAAAGTTTGTTGGTCGATTTCAGTGGAGAACTCGAGAAACTGTTCACTGAACGCCAGGAAATTTTGAATGCTGAACACCTCTTTGATTTGGAAATTAGCAATCACCCCGAACTAAACAGAATTGAGAAAGACGTGGAAGGACTGAGGGAAATCTTTGCGATATATTCGGAACAGAGGGTTTTCAGAACCTTTGACCTTTCACGTAGAAAGCGCGGGAAACCTGGGCAGAGATATTGTGGTCCAATTTGAATGTGCAGACTTTGAGCGAAAAAATCGACGAATTTTTGAAAGCGCTGAGAAAACTAGCAAAAGAAATAAGAGGCTTCAAACTTTGGGGAATCGTCGAAAACAAAATAAAGCAATTCAAGGAATCGCTGCCCCTTTTTATTGATTTGAAGAACGAGGCCTTGAGAGAAAGGTACTCAGCCCCATAAACCCGTCAGGCACTGGAACAACTTGATGGAAAAGACTGGAAAGAGATTCGACATCAACCCAGACACGTTCACCCTCTCCAGCGTCTTTGAAATGAATTTGCACGATTTCCAAGATGAAATCTCGAATATCGTGACATGTGCCATCAAGGAAATGGCGATCGAAAAGGCGAGGCTCCTTTTCTTATTTCAGGGAATCAAAGAGATAGAGGACACGTGGACGAACCTGCGCTTCAGCATTTCAATGTACACCAAGGGCACTACCAATCGGGGGTGGATAATCGGGAGTGTCGAGGACATTCTGCAAATCATCGACGACAACTCCCTCAATTTGCAGAGCATGGCTGCTTCTCGATTCGCGGCTCCCTTTGTCAACAGTGTGCGGCACTGGGAAAAGTCCTTGTCCCTGATCTCCGAAGTGATCGACGTATTAGTCCCCAGTCAATTGAAGGTGTGGGTCAACGTCCAGCGCAAATGGATGTACTTGGAAGGAATCTTTATTGGCGGCGACATTCGAATGCAACTTCCAGAGGAAGCCAAAGCCTTTGATAGCCTTGACAAGACCTTCAAGGGGGTTGTTCCCGTCCTCCCACGGTAGATCATGGGGGAAACAGCCAAAAATACGCAAATCAAATTTGCATGTCACGTCAAAGGTCGATTGAACGAAATGAACAGTCTGGCCGCAGGACTCGACAAATGCCAGAAATCCCTGAACGACTATCTCGAGTCAAAACGAAACGTTTTCCCACGGTTTTTCTTTATTTCCGACGACGAACTGTTGAGCATTTTGGGAAGCAGTGATCCCGAGTGTGTGCAGGAACACATCATCAAAGTATGTGCTGTACACCACTCTAGATGTTCGATAACGTCAAGTCGTTAAAGTTCGACAAAGGAGGGAGTGGAGAGTTGTTGGTTTCCGCCATGATTTCTGCGGAAAAGGAAATCATGGACTACAAGCGACCAATTTTGGCTGACGGGAAAGTGGAAGACTGGATGACGGACGTTCTTAAGGAAATGCGGTCTTCCAACCGGCAGATCACAAAGGAGGCCATCTTCTATTATCGTTTCGAGGGGAAACCCAGGTTTGTCCACTCCGGTGACGCCGCAGAATTTCGTGGATCAAAGACTACCAGGGAATGGTCTGTCTTGCCGCAATCCAGATTTGGTGGACCTGGGAAGTGGAAGATGTGTTTGAGAAAATCAGGAAAGGGAAGAAGACTGCCCTTAAGGAGTACCTGCAACTGCTTCATCATCAAATCAGCGACTTGGTGGTGCAGGTATGGCAGTTGTCGGCATTAGACAGGTCCGGTCGTCCCTTTCCAAGAACGACAGGAAAAAAATAAACACAATTCTGATCATAGACGTGCATGCCCGGGACATTGTCGACAGTTTTGTGAGGAACAGGTATGCAGTTGGGTCTATTTAAGCATTATGGACGTGCGGGAGTTCGAGTGGGACAGTCAACTGCGCTTTTATTGGATGAAGGACGTCGACAATTTGGTGGTCAAGCAATGTTCGGGGAATTTCGACTATGGCTACGAGTACATGGGCCTCAACGGGCGTCTCGTCATCACTCCTTTGACCGACCGCATTTACCTGACGCTCACTCAGGTCCACGATTGCCCATTATATCCAGGCACTCTCCATGAGTCTCGGGGGGTCCCCGGCTGGCCCTGCAGGGACTGGGAAAACCGAAACTGTGAAAGACTTGGCGAAAGCACTTGGTCTCCTTTGCGTCGTGACAAATTGTGGAGAAGGGATGGATTACAAGGTATTCCACATGGTCCTTGACTCAGGCCATCGGGAAAATTTTCTCTGGTCTCTGTCAGTCGGGTGCGTGGGGGTGTTTTGACGAATTCAACAGAATCGACGCCTCGGTGTTGTCGGTGATATCCACGCAATTGAGGACTATCCAAAATGCCCTGATCATGAAATTGAAGAAATTCCAGGCATTTTTGAATGATTTGATCGACTTAGTTCGAAGGCGTCGAGATCCCCTTTGACAGTCGCGTCGGAATCTTCATCACCATGAACCCTGGCTATGCAGGACGCACCGAATTGCCCGAATCCATCAAGGCTCTGTTCCGACCAGTAGTCGTGGTAGTTCCTGATTTGGAGCAAATTTGTGAAATCATGCTCTTTTCGGAGGGGTTTCTGACTGCTAAAGTACTCATTCTCTCCCACTGTTAGGTACTGGCCAAAAAGATGACAGTGCTGTACAAATTGGCCAGAGAACAACTGTCCAAACAATATCACTACGATTTTGGACTCCGAGCTCTGAAATCAGTGCTTGTGATGGCCGGTGATTTGAAAAGAACTTCCCCTGATCTTTCGGAGGTCTCGTCTTTATCTAATGAGAACAGGAAGTGGTCCTGATGAGAGCACTGAGAGATATGAACCAGCCCAAATTCATCTACGAGGACGTCCCTCTGTTCCTTGGACTGATTTCCGACCTTTTCCCCGGGCTCGACTGTCCTCGAGTTCGGTACCCAGACTTCCATGGCGCAGTGGAAACCTCTTTGAGGGAAAATAATTACGTTTTGCTCGAATCACAAGTTGCCCCTTTACTGATTCCGAAGGTCAACAAAGTGGTACAAATGCACGAGACAATGATGACGAGGCACACCACCATGATCGTGGGGCCAACGGGGGGAGGCAAATCGGTGGTTATCAAAACGTTGGCCGATGCTCAAACAAGGTTATTTCGTTGATCTACTCCAAGACTCGGGATACACACCAAACTATTCATTTTGAACCCAAAGGACAGGCCCGTCGTCGAATTATACGGAATATTAGATCCCACAACCCGTGATTGGACTGACGGGCTTCTTTCCAACATATTCCGTGAAATAAACCGGCCTCTGCCTCAGGACAAGAACGAAAGACGATATGTCGTGTTTGACGGCGATGTGGATGCGTTGTGGGTGGAGAACATGAATTCCGTGATGGACGACAATAAACTGCTGACACTCGCCAACAGTGAGAGAATTCGACTCCAGTCCCACTGCGCACTGTTGTTCGAGGTTCGTTCCAGAAATCATTTTAGGTCGGTGATTTGAAGTATGCTTCTCCTGCTACTGTTTCCCGCGCTGGGATGGTTTATGTCGACCCCAAAAATTTGGGGTTTCAGCCATATTGGGACAAGTGGCTCAATTTATTTGAATTCAAATCGATGAAAGAAAACATTGAGTCGTTATTCGGGAAGTATGTCTATTCGGCCGTCGACTTGATGACTGAAGGCATAGTTGGGGGAAACAATAAAGTCAAAATGCGGACATTTATTCCTCAAACTCCACTTAATTTGGTTGTGCTTGTTTGTAGACTGCGCAGATAACCCAACTCTGCACACTTCTGAAAATGACTATAACCAAAGAAATTGCTGACTACGACCAATTGGAAGCCTGTTTTATTCAGGCACTGATTTGGAGTGTTGGGGCCACTCTGAACGAGACTTGCCGAGTCCATTTTGACAGAGAACTGCGAGTCATTTGTGGGAAACCTGCAGTGGCCAATGAGAAAATACTCGCAGGGCCAAGTTAGTTAGGAAATGGAGACTTTTAGACGAACTCCCATGTGCGGATTATTTACTCTACGACTATTTCTGGGACATTGAGGCCTGCAAATGGATTCCCTGGAAGAACTTGATCCCAAAATACATTCACGACAAGTCAAAACTATTTCACGAAATTCTCGTCCCAACAATCGACACAGTGAGAGGAGAGTGGTTTCTTGAGCTGTGTCATCAAAATAACAAGCCCGTAATTTTCGTCGGGGACACGGGAACCTCGAAGACTGCCACCATTCTGAACTACCTGAGGAAAATGGACAGCGAGAAAACTGTAAGAATCGTTTTAATTCAAATTTAGGTATTCATTAACATGAATTTTTCTTCCCGGACGACTTCTCTGGATGTCCAGCGAAACATCGAATCGAATGTCGAAAAGCGAAGCAAGGACTCGTATGGACCAACTCCCGGAAAAAGACTCGTGATTTATCTGGACGACCTCAACATGCCCCAAGTTTGCATAACTTTTTCACGGCAGGTCGACACATACGGAACTCAGCAGCCAATAGCACTACTTAAGCAGTTGCTGGACCGCGGAGGGATATACGACCGACAAAAAGACCTGAACTGGAAAATAATCAAGGATGTGGACTATTTCGCGTCGATGGGCATTCCCGGGGGTGGTCGTAACGACATTGATCCGCGATTCATTTCAATGTTTACTCTCATGGCCACGACCTTCCCTTCCGACGAATCTCTGTTCAGCATATACAACACAATTCTGAGCAGTCACGTCTCCTCCTTTTCCCAGGAGATTGTAAAGATAGTTCCCCTTCTTACGAAAATGACTATTCAGGTCTATTGGTAGTCTGTCTGCCTCATTCCAGGCAATGTGTGAAGGAACTGCCCCCGACACCCTCAAAATTCCACTACATCTTCAATTTAAGGGACCTGTCCCGTATTTTCAACGGACTGCTTTTTTCTACCAACGACGCCTTTTTGACATCGATCGAATTAATTCGTCTCTGGAGAAATGAGTGTCTCCGAGTTTTCCGAGACCGACTGATCAGTTTCCAAGACCAGAACCTCCTCAATGTACTTGTAGGTCAAAACCTTAGAACTCGATGAAAAAAATTGTTGAGGAGTCGATGCCCAAAGAGGCGGGGACAATTCTCGCCGACCCCATTCTTTTCGGCGACTATGCGGCCTCTCAGCACAACATCCGAATATACAGGCAAATCGAAAACTATGAAGAGGCACGTGTGCACTTGCAGGAAGTTAATAAACACTAAAACTAGCACGAATTAGATACTGCAGGAATACAACGAAGGCAAGTCCCCGATGAACATTGTCTTATTCGATGACGCAATCGAGCACTTTTCTCGCGTCAATCGAATATTCAAAATGAGCAGAGGGCACGTGTTGTTTATTGGAGTCGGAGGCAGTGGAAAACAAACTCTCTCCAAACTCGCAGCATTCGCAAGTGAATGTCAAATTTTTGAAATCAAACTGTCGCGCGGATACAACGAAAATTCGTTCAGGGAAGATCTGAAGGTTTTGTACAACCAATTGGGGATTGAGGATAAAAGAACGGTCTTTATCTTCACCGACGATAACATTGTCGAAGAAGGCAGTCCTATTGCATTAACCTTCTCTAGGCTTCTTAGAACTGATCAACAACATGCTGACCTCTGGAATGGTCCCGGCCTTGTATACTGAAGACGAGAAGGATGGGATCATAAGCCAGGTTGAGGTTTCACGGCATATCCTCAGATCCGGGAGGAGGCAGTCAAATTGTATTCGAATTCTTCAAAGGAAGAAATCTGGAAACATTTTGTTAGCAAATGTGCGAACAACCTCCACGTCGTGTTGTCAATGACTCCGACAGGGGACCTGCTACGAACTCGATGTCGGAATTTTCCTGGTATGGCAATGAGTGCATGTGGCAGGAATGGTCAATAACTGCACAATTAACTGGTTCTTTCCCTGGCCCAATCAGGCGCTGTACGCAGTCGCCTCAATGTACATCCCTCCCGAGGTTCGGAGCGTATTGCTAATCTTAGAATGCGTTGGTCCCTCTCGAGAAAAGGGAGGACATCCTCGCCCACATCATGATGGTCCACAACTCCGTCAGCGACTTCTCGCTCAAGTTCGAACAACGTCTGAGAAGAAAGAATTTTGTGACTCCGAAAAATTACCTCGACTTCATCAAGTGCTACCTCAATTTACTCACATCAAATGACTCCTTCATTTTAGGCCAGGCAAGTCCTTCCAGATCATTCGTTAGTGTGAAAGACTGGAGACGGGCCTAAAAAAAATCGAGGAAGCTGGCATTGAGTTGGTAGAAATGAACAAGAAACTCGAGAAACAGAAAATCGCAGTCACCGCAAAGTCTCTGGCATGTGAAGAAATGCTAAAAGAAATCTCAGAAGGGACGGAAATAGCCGAGGAACAAAAAATTATTTCGACGGAGAAGAGCATCGAAATACAAGAACAAAACATCGTCATTGGGAAAGAGAAGGCACTCCTCGCATTTTATTCCTAGAAAGAGGCGGAGGATGCGCTCAACGAGGCATTGCCTATTCTGGAAGCAGCCAGATTGGCCTTGGCAGATTTAAACAAATCCGACGTGGTTGAGATAAAGTTTGATTATTTTCGGATTTTTCAGATCTTTCTCCAAACCGCCCAAGCCAGTGCAGTTTGTGTGCGAGTGTGTGGCTGTCTTTCTGGGTTCCAAGGAAGTCTCGTGGAAGGCCTCGCTCGCAGTAATGTCGCAAGCAAATTTCATCAAAGTTCTCATGGAAATGGACGTCGACGGAATAACAGGAAAACAACTCAATTTTGTCAAAGGCAATGCATTCTTGAATGAAGAACATAGGCCACCTTGGAGGCAAGGAAATGGCGGATGTCACGATCGAGTCGATGCGGTCTGTGAGTAAGGCTGGAGCTGGACTTCTCAAGTTTGTCAGGGCGGTCATTGGCTATTGTGAAGTGGCCAAGCTCATCAAGCCAAAGAGGGAAAAGGCCGGCTTCGTAAAAATATTTGCAGGTTGCTAAACTGGAAAAGGAATTCTTCATTGCAAAGCGAGATTTAAACAAAGTCATGGCTTCGTTGAGCCAATTGGAGGAACAGCTGAAAAATCTTGCCAAGAAATATGAAGATGCCATCCTCGAAAAACAGAACTTGATGAACGAAACAGAAATAATGGAGAGGAGACTCGCTGCTGCCGACAAACTGATAAATGGATTGAGTTCCGAGAAAATACGGTTTTGTTTATTTCTTGGACGTAGGTAGATGGCATGAAGACCTGCTGCAGCTCAGAATCTCAGGAGTAAAGCTGTTGGGCGATTGTTTGCTCTCGGCGTCATTTCTGAGCTATTTGGGAGCATTCAGCCACGAGTACAGACATGAAATGCTATATAAAATGTGGTTGGAGGACGTGATCAGACGAGACATCCCTTTGAGTCAGCCGTTCAGAGTCGAGAATTTGTTAATCAACGACGTGGAAATCAGTCGGTAGTCTCAAACGAGTCGAAAAGTAGGTGGACATCTGAAAACCTGCCTCCCGACGAACTTTCGATTCAAAATGGAATGCTGACTACAATGTCGAGCAGATATGCTCTGTGCATTGATCCCCAGCAACAAGCACTCAACTGGATCAAAAAGAAAGAAGAAAAGAACAACCTGAAGGTATCATTGAACAATAATGCAGATCTGCACATTCAACGACCATGACTTTTTGAAACAACTCGAACTAGCGATCAAATATGGTTTCCCGGTCTTGTTCAAAGACGTCGATGAGTTCATTGACCCAATCATTGACAATGTAATCGAGAAGAAAATCATGGGTCTGTGTTTGTGGTCATTCTCAGGCGACAAGGGAAGGGAATTTATTATCTTGGGTGACAAGGAGATCGACTATGACCCCAACTTTCGCTTATACCTCAACTCCAAACTCCCCAATCCAAAGTACGGGTCGAGTATTTTCGGCAAACTGATCGTGATCAACTACACAGTCACTCTCCAAGTATTTCGTGGTGTTCTACCAAAGGGACTTGAGGACCAACTGCTCAGTGTGTTAGTCAAGTTCGAGCGGCGCGAGTTGGAGGAAAAGCGTGAGAGACTGATTCAGGAAACGAGGCAATCATTCCTGCGTCTTACGGATTAGTGAGAATAAAAATCTGCTCAAAGATTTGGAGGACTCGCTTTTACGGGAGTTGACGACGTCGACGGGAAACATGTTGGACAACACAGAACTCATCGAAACTCTGGAGGAAACCAAAATGAAGGCTTCGGAAGTATTATTCACGTGGCTAATACCCAGGTCAGTGCCAAACTGAAAAACGGGGCGATAACTTCCCGCGACATTGAGAAATTGCGTGATGGATACAGACCCGTAGCGAGAAGAGGGGCCATTCTCTTTTTCGTGCTCGCAGAACTATCGCTGGTCAATTCAATGTACCAGTACTCGCTGTCTGCCTTCCTCGACGTGTTCCAATTCTCGCTGAAAAAAAGTTTGCCCGACTCCAAACTCAAGAAGAGGCTGGAAAACATAATCAATTGCCTCACATATAATGTATACTACTACGGGTGCACTGGTACACTCTCTTTGTTTAATCACAGGCATTTTCGAAAAACACAAACTTCTTTTTTCGTTTCAAATTGCGGTCAGAATCTTGGAAAATGCCGGAGAAATAAAGCAAGAGGAAATCGACTTTTTCCTTAAAGTAGATTGTTGGTGCAAATGCAGGGAAATGTTTCTCTGGAAAAGAGTACGACCCCAAAACCATTTGAATGGCTCAAGGACAGCAACTGGGAAGACATTGTGCGTCTGGTGGAAATCGGCGGGAACACTTTTTCCACTTTACTGGCTGACATTTCGAATAACGAGGAAAAGTGGGTTGAGGTTGAAATAGTGCTGACATTGCCAGTGGGTATCCCACGATGCACCAGAATCAGTCGAGTACCCAACAATCTACAACGAGATATCGAAATATCAAAAACTAATGCTTTTACGGTGTTTCCGAATAGACAGGGTGTACAGAGCAATGGAGAAGTTTGTGTCGGACAGCATCGGCGAGGTGTATATATCTCCGCCGATCATTACCTTCACGGCCATATACGAACAAAGCATTGCTGCCTCTCCCGTCGTCTTTATTCTCTCCCCGGGGGCAGACCCCGCGAAAGACCTGCTAAAGTTGGCAGAAAGTCTTAACTTTGACCCCAATCGCATCAAATTCCTTTCCATGGGGCAGGGCCAGGAACATGTATGGAATTGTCTCCACAGCCCTAGATCGCGATTCAGCACTTGGAAGTAGCTGTCCAGCGGGGTCATTGGCTGATGCTCCAGAACTGCCATTTGTTGGTGGACTGGCTTAAAACACTGGAAGAAAGTTTGGAAAAAATCACCAAACCACACCCCGAGTTTAGGCTTTGGATTACGACTGAGCCCACCGAACTGTTCCCGATCGGGATTCTGCAGAGGTCGATGAAGGTGTGTGATGGAAACTAATTTCCAGGTCGTGACCGAACCGCCAAATGGTCTTAAACTGAATTTGCACGGAACATATGTCAAGATATCGGACAGTGCACTGAGGGAATGCGCGCACCCAGCGTTCAGTCCGCTGGTCTTCGTCCTGTCCTTTTTCCACGCAGTTGTGCAGGAGCGAAGAAAGTATGGCAAAATTGGGTGGAACATCCCCTACGATTTTAACGACTCGGACTTTTCAGTCTGCTTCGACATTCTCAAGACATATTTGGACAAAGAGAGGGATTCGAGTGAAAACGCGATTCCCTGGAACACCCTCAAATATTTGATTGGGGAGGTAAGACACGTGGCCTGACCTGTTAAGGTCATGTACGGAGGCCGAGCGATCGACGAAATCGACAGGAGAATCTTGCGGACGTACATGAATGAATACATGGGGGATTTTATTTTCGACACGTTCCAGTTGTTCCACTTTTACTGCGACAAAAACGTCGACTATTGCATTCCCCCCGACAAGGGCAAAAAGGAGGGATACCTCGCCTATATCGAGACTCTCCCACTAACCAATACTCCGGAGGCGTTCGGGCTGGACCCAAATGCGGAAATATCAACGTACACCACGGTCTTGGCTTGACTTGATGTTTCAGGCTGCCAAGACGATATGGAACCATTTGATTGACATGCAGCCGCAAACGGCCAACATTGGACTTGAAATGAGTCGAGATGAGTTCATTGGCAATATTGCCAGAGATATTCTTAAAAAATTGTCCGAACCGTTCAATTTGGAGGAAATAAGGAAAGAAATGGGCTCCGACATTCAGCCGACGGGGGTTGTTCTCCTCCAGGAAATCGAACGATTCAACAATTTAACCACCACAATCAAGTTATCACTCAATCTACTTCAAAAAGTAGTGCTTGGGTTGCTCAAATTAGGCATTGGTTGGCGAAATTGGGATGAGCAATGAACTCGAAGATATTTCCCGCGCGTTATTCAATGGAAAAATCCCAGAACTTTGGAGAGGACTTGCTCCAATGACACTTAAAGCTTTGGGCAGTTGGATCGAACATTTGCTGAGACGATATCAGCTGTACAAGGACTGGGTCCAAGAGGGGGAGCCGAACGTGATGTGGCTCTCTGGCATCCATGTCCCAGAGTCCTATCTTACGGCACTGGTCCAGACAACCTGCCGTCTCAACAAGTGGCCGTTGGACAAGTCCACGTTGTTCACCACAGTCACAAATTACAAGACCGAACAAGACGTCAGCGAGAAACTCCACCAAGGCTTGTCTTGCCATTCTGACTTGAGCAGGTTGCTTCGTTCAAGGACTCTTCATTGAGGGTGCCTCGTGGGATGTCGAAGAGGGGTGCTTGGCGCCTCAGAGACCCAAATGCCTGGTGGAGCCACTCCCAATCCTGAAGATAACTCCCATTGAAGCTCATCGACTAAAACTCCACGTACTTGTTAGCATACATTTCCAGAACACATACAAAGCACCAGTCTACGTTACTTCCGACAGGAGAAATGCAATGGGTGTCGGACTTGTGTTTGAGGCAGACCTCGTGACTACACTACATCTCAGTCATTGGATCCTTAAGGGCGTCTGTTTGACTTTGAACGTCGACTAATCGACGTCTATAACTCATTAGTTAATTAATATTATGTTAAAAATTGATGATAAGGGTCATTCTCCAATGTAGTTATCGTCTGTGAAATACATTCACGTTTTCAGTACATGCTTCATTCAAACTGTACGCTTTGGGTTGTATAGTCAGGGACTGTCGTATCTCTGATGTATTCAGAGAGAAAGTCTACGGCATCCGCGTAAATCAATTCTTTATGGAAATTGGCCCATTTTTGCTCGTAGGTTCCAAAGGGCAGCCTCCAGTATTAGTGACACGGAATTTCCTTTTGGTCTGAAATTAAATGCTCCGATTTTTTCTGAGCTTTCTGAGCCAAGTATTGTCAAAAATGTTAAATAGATGGCTATTGTTGTGCCTGGTTACTAGTCAAATAAATAATATGTATTTTATTGTAATAGATCACCGCCAAAGCAATATATTTAAGTACCCATTCCCTAATACTTTTTTGATATTTCTTTAATTTGAAGTCACTAAAATGAGAATATCGGCAGGTAATCAATATTAAGATTACAGTAAAATGAATAGGCCATTTAAAAATGGCGTCTTACAACATTCATCGAAAAATTAAAATAACCAGAAAATTAATAGAGAATGAACTAAACAGTGACAGCCGTGTACTTATCCGATGGAATTTCCTCCCTCTTAGAAATGAGAGCCTTTCTGTAGTTATCCACCTTGGCCCTGGTAATCACAAGCTGCAATTAATCACAGAATTATCAACATTGGAGGGGTGTATTCCAATATTGGCTGTGGCTCCATTCACTTTATTCCGCTGAATCCTCTCGATATAGACCACAAACTTTTTCCGACAGACTCGAGTCACCTTGGCGTTTTGAGTGCCACGATGACGGCCACGGACAATCTTTTAATTATAACAAAATGGTCAAATACTGAAACTTCGTCTTCTCTGCGAATGGGGAGGGATCTTCTTTTGAATTTTTGGCGCATTTCTGGAGAAAGGGAGGAGCTCATCATTTTCTGTCTAATATGATTTGGCGCTTGAAAGTGACGTCTCCTCGATTTTCTTCTTGAAGAGCTTACTAGTGGGTTTCGCTTCATCTATACTCAAAACTAAAACCAAGACAAGTGAACCACAAGAAATTAATGAAAATCGTGAAAAATATAATTTTGAAAATTTTATTTTTAATTCAGTCAAGTTTAACTAGAAAATATATAATCATAGAAATAAAAAATAATTAAGGAAAGCATTAGGTGAACTAAAGTCGAATACGGATTCTTAGCCATTGAACAGTACCAACTGTCAAAAGACCATAATATGTCAATTAGTGACCAGAAGCACATCACCCCGATACAATTCTTTTCGAAAACTGTTCCCCGTCTGTTCCGACTTGCGTTGGGTCGAGAGTCCAACATCGGGAAAAGCTGAGAAAGATATTGAGGATTGTTGGAATCACCTAATTAATTACCCTAATTAACTGTTGGTGATTCTCGGGTTAAATAAAAAAAGTTGAATACGCGTATTAGTTACTCTTTCTGGTTTTACTAAGGATAGTTTTTGGCGAATACGTTACCAGAAAAACCAAAATTAGTTTCCTGAAATCCGAATTATTTTTGTTCAGGCGTCTTATTGATTGATTTGGTTCGATTTTCTTCATATCAAGCCCCATGTTTATGAATATGTGGAAGAGAGCCCAGTCTGTTTTCGAAGATTTATAAAACATCTTTCTCCAAGTAAGTTCTGAATTGAAAACATAATGATATATGTATATGATCACTCCGATTTTGTCTTCAAGATTGACAATAGTTGATTAACGAAGCAGAGACAAGGAATAACTCTAAGCAATCACCTCATGAGATGAATAGTGGTTTTGAACTGGCGACGTTAGAATATGAAAGCCATAATCTTCAGAAAGTTCTAACAGAATCTGCCCATCTCGGTTTGGGGTTTTACGGCCACAATCTACGTCCCGAGATTTTGCGTTTATATATAGTTTAATTTTTCATTTCCTATATTTTATTTGTATCCTCATGTTTAAACAAAAGTTAATTTTATATCATATTTAATATTTGGTGAGCCATGAACCATTTTCAAAATCTGCCCGACGGAAATTACAAATTAATCCTGGGCAATTCCTTCTACGCAAAAAGAGAGTGCCAAACGGAATACCACACACTCCGCTGTTTATGCCCTCTAAATTAATGTAGACGACTTTAAGCCTGCCTCGGTGGATGAAAATCGAGGCATTTTAGAACTGGAAGATGAAGCAGTGACTGTAGTTCATCCAACATTAGTAAACATGCCAGACGCAGCCTCCGAACAGGAAAGTGTTGTTTATAAAGGAAATAAACGCACAACCACAAGAGAGTGCATTATATTGATTGACCAGGCTAATAAAAGATTGATCTTGGAACGCCTTTCCAGTGCAATTCACGTCAAAAGGTCGCAGAGATTTGGTGCTCAAATTGTCCCTGGAAAGAGGCTGTGCCAGTCCTCTAAATACCCAGCCGAAAATATATTGCCCACAGTTCCAGAAAACGTTGAGAAAAGCGAGAATTTGGTTAAAATAGCAGAGAATTCTTTTCCCTCGAAGCTGCAAAATTTATCAGACTCGGAATCAGACTCCCATGTTGAGGACGACATGGAAAATGTTGTTGCCAGGCATCCCAAGGAATATCTTCTTGGTTTATTCGTTTTTTCAATTTAGACAATGATTTGATGATGAGTTCGGATTCCAGTTCCTCGGAGTTTGTGGATGTGTAATATTCATTTATAAATTTTGTTTATCTTCTTTTTTCCAACCCATTAGTCGCCTCTTACAAAGTCGCGAATACCAGATTATACAAACAAGGAAGACTATAAGTGTAACCGTCTGCCCTGCTATCCCTATGTGCTAAGATAGCTCAGACCTCATCATGCGATTCCCTAATTATATTAGTCTGTTTTGGTGTTCTATTTCACGGTTTCATTCGTATTCCTACGTGATTCCTCCAGTTTTTACTTTATTCTCCCAAAACGAGTTGAGATGGTCAAGGAGGGGAGACTGAGGGAACAGCAGGGGAGTCATTTTGGACAGAGTGAGATGCATCGTTTCAAATTTAATTAAAAATAAACTCTCAAATTAACATTGAATAAAATCAACAAATATTAAGCATCCGGATTGTCTGACCATGTGTCATCAGCCCTGAAATAGTAGTGTAGGAATACTTGAGGATATCCCTCATCATACTCGTTTTGGATTCCAATATATTGTCGATGTAACAGACGGGAGACACAGTGCTGTTCTTAGTCCAATCATACTCCTCAAAGGAGTCTCGGAGTTGAACATACTCTTCGAACTTATTTAAATCGACTTTGTTTTTTCACAACACTTACTTTTATCCAAGAAATCAGGCATTTTTATAATCGGCTTAGCACAACTATACTTTCTTGACATTGGAAATATTATTTAAATAAAGTGATTATAATAATTTTTTCAATCAAAATTTTTTTAAAACTCTACAGACTTTAAAAAGTTCAAGGGCTATGAAATATTAAAAGACAATTGACTACCTATGAGAATGCTCAATAGTTCTTAGGAATTTGTACTTGGCAGGATATTTGAAATTAAGAAGACCGAGAAGTCCGACAGAACTCCTGATATTAGCAGACGAACTGGTTTAGGTTACTACAAAGCATGTAGTTTGACATGTACCCACGTATATTAACAAATTAATAAACAATAATTAAATCCTAATCAGAAGTAGGGGACGGCGAGGAACATCGCATAGACGTGTTCTCCGTGGCGATGAAAATATGCCTTACTGAGATACAAATGGCCACAACGCAGTGCCATGGGAGGATTGTCGGCCGTGCAAGGCTCCTTCATTACCAAGAAGATTACATTGAGTGGAACTTAAGGTGCAATTTGCGGTCGACCTACAAGTCAGAGCGCAGGAAAAAGGCCAAAATTTATCTAAAACGACTGAAAAAATCATTATTAACTAAATAGAGTGCATATTTAAGAGTAAATAAGTAATTAAAAGTCGTCACTGCTTAGCCGTACCAGTAGTCAGAAAGAGGGCGAAGGAGGAGGCACACAAATAGGCGGCCACAAAATTCCTGAAGTGAGCAACAAAGACCACCATTTAAGATTGAGACCAAAGAACAGAAAGTATGATGCCAGGATATGCACCACAAAATACCCAGCATTGCACGAGAAAATGGCAGAAAACAGCGTCTCCCGCGACACGACCGTGTTTGCCTTCCTCAAAATCCTAATATAGAGAAGGAAGGCAACATTTCTCTCTTCAGAGATTGGGCGGACTCCCCCGACCTCAGTTTGACGGTGATGCCCTCAATTCGCATGTTGTAAGTGCAAACTCGCCATTTGCGTTTGTGGCGGAGGTAGGCGGCGGTGAGGGCCACCACGCTCAGTGCCGGGAATGTGAGGAAATACACATTCAGAGACAGCAAGTCGAATATGAGGATTTGGGAGTAGAACCCTGGGATGAGTTCATTCGATCGTACAGAGTGGACAAATGGTGGTCAGCACGGCAAAGACGAACATTGTCAGGTAGTCCATTATTGTACTCGAACCATCAAAGTCGTACTCCAAATCCCCTTGCTTGATGTCCACTTCTCTTTTCTTCACCATTTGACTAAAACACACGAAACATTCATTACCCAAAGACACGTACTTTCGGGTTTACGTTCAGTTTATTTAAAAACAAATAATTAATTAAGATAAAATTAACATTGGGCTTACTGACCCTCGTCGTCGACTCTGAAGAAACCAAAACAACGTCGAGGAGTGTCGTCTTATCACCTTAGACGAGAGTGGGCACAGTGAGAACTGCCATGTCTGAATAACACGCCCTCTCCTCTTCCGTTATGCCAATTTATTATACAAAAGACCTATTTAAATAAAGAGGATTGTTTCCATGGAATCATGAGCTTCCAGGACTCACGAGGTACATTATTCGTTCTACTCAGCACTGGTGGAAAAACTAAAGTCGCTGAATTATCCGAGAGTGGTGTCTTATGACAACTTCAGACTGCCCAACTTCCAACTAATGGCCGAAATACTCGCCTGGATTTGCACAAAGTGAGTGATGAGGACTAACCAGATATGACCCCATCCTCGACATCCCCCTCTCCCTCGGGAGTGAGACAGAACGAATCCGTTTCCTCAAGACGGCCGTTGAATTTATTGTGTGAGCGAATTGTGACTGTTCAGGTCACCAAATCCAACATCAAACTCAACACAAAACGACTGTACCAGGCAGACGAGCGGTGCATCAAAGAACTCCTCAAACCCATCACACAACTCCACCAGGCAAATAAAGGGACAGTCCACTCGGAGGAGGACGACCAGGAAATAACCTCGGAAATCTCCAGCAAAGTAATTCCCACTGACCAATTCGGGTGCACGAAATAAAGAATATCCGAAGAATGGCCTCCCAAATCACCAAGACGGGGGCCCACCTGTATGACCTCCTCAGCAACGAAGTCGAGTTGAGGGTGACACACAGTCAGTACAATCACAGGCCAAACGAGCACACGTGCAGGGCTCCAAGATGAGTTTTGAGGAGGCAGAGAAGTGTCTGAGGGCCATCAACCGCGACCTGAATGTGAGAGTTGTGTTGAGTGTAGACGGACATTGACAAACTGAGTTCTCATCTCGCCCACTCGGAGAAAGACCTCGCAGCCCTGACTGACAGCATTTCCAAGAAGAAGGCCGAGTTGGAGCGAAACAGGAAGCGTCTGGAAACCCTCAAGAACTTTCGGTAGTGGTGGATGAGGAGTGTAGTCCCGCGTATATGGACGAGTACGAACAACTCGAGTCGACATACTCGGCCATGTACGCAGACTACATCACGAAACACCGCAACTTGATATATCTCACAGAACGACTGGCTGTCCTCGAAAACAAGGCATGCATGTTTTGTTATTGCCAGAATCAGAACAAGCCGACACTGCTGGGACTGAGCAGACACAGCCGTACTGACTGTTGTGTAGATGTCGGGGGAGGGTTGGACTACCAAGTATGTTTGCCTCATCATCAGACGTCGGGGGACTCGGATGGAATATACGAGGACGTGTCGGAGGACGAGGAAAGCAACCAACAATCCGACAGGGATGAGAGCGACTTTTGAGTTAAGGACTGACTAATAGTAATATTATTCGTCATTGGCATCTACCAATCCTCCCTCCTTAGGAGACACTTAAAATATCGGTCTTTATTTAGACTTGATTTAATTTTGTCAAGTTCAATTAAATATGTATTAATACTCCATTTGAATTAGCACATTGTGGTGATTGAATGTCCTCTTCTTGCGCACATGGAATATCCACAGCAGTAAAAATGGCAAGACCAGTCATTTCCAGGTCGATAACCGAAACAAAACCACGTGTTCTAAGACTATACCGGACATACCTCAGACTTGCCCCATTTATTGGTATTTGCAGTACTTGACTGAGATAGTGGGCGCATACTTTTTGCCAAAGACAAAGGATGAGGTGAAGGCCAAAATAAGGGATTTATTCGAGCTTAACAGGGGGATTCGGGATGTCCGAGCCATCGACATTGTCATTGCGAAGGTAGTTCTGTGTGTGATGGCAGGCCGAAATGGACTTGGTGGAAGTGCAGGAAATGTGGAAGCAGACCCACCATATTATGGATTATTTCAATATTGAGAGGACGACTCTCAAACCCGATTTCCTCACTCGTTTCTACGCTGGGAGACTTTAACTAACATCATTAACCTAACTGATGTAAGAGTTGACCCACCCCTGTTGTCCCCTCACTTTGTCCAATAATAATCCACTCATTTATGCCATTTGTAATCGACAGTCAAATTGAACAGGCAGTAGCCAGAAGCAAAGTCAGCACTTTTAGAGCACATGTTTAGGACAAGGGTGCCTAATTTGAAGGAGCGTCTACTCCAGATCTTGGAACAAGTTTAGACACCATTACTGGCACTTTGAGCTCAATACCTGTTACTTTGCCGCAGTTTAAACGGCGGATTTGCGTTTAGCGAACTGAGACTGCGTCCCTAATACGAGGAAGATAGTACGGCTAAAGATAATAGGAAGAAAAGGAGGCTGCATCGTTCAGACGGCACTCTGACAGTTCCCTCGAAATCAAGTCGGTCTACAGTGGACAGGATTTTCCACCTGCTGGAGCAGTCGAGTGGGGACGGAAAACGATTGTGCGGCAGCAGTAATAATATGATAACGACGAAATTTAATTTCCAGGGTCTTGTTTTTCTCCCATTTTGCGTCTTTTCTCTGACCTTTATAATTGATGCCAATTAGTCGTAACTCGAACATTTTACTATATGCTCAGACTTAATCGTGGCTTGCTTGTTTGCAAAATAGTCGATAGCCCCCGCCTTATTTCAGCCAAAAAAGGATAGGCTGATGGGACAAAACAGTTCCCATGATTCATTCATTCAACCAAAAGTTATTTATTGGAAATGAATTGCATTATTTTATCCTGATTAACCAAATTGCGCGTAAGAATATCTTTTAGTTCATTCACCGAGTTTTGGAGAGTTTGTATTTTATCCTCCAAATCAGCGGAGTCGTCTGTGTCAGAGTTACTCAGTCTCTTTCTTTCCAACCAATTCGGCGGAGATGAAATATGATGAATAGACTCTTTCGTAAATTGGACGTTTTTGTGGAATTTAGTGGAGAATGGGACAGTCTCGGCAATGGTAGAATCGACGGACACCTTATTTCGTAAAGCAAAGGAAACCTTCGTACCAATGTCATATGTCGGGAAGTGTTTCAGTTCCAACAATTTGCTGAACTGTCGACGAATTCTGTATATTTCCTGTATCTTTCTTTTGTCAATGATTCTGAGATCGCAATATGTCATTGCCTTGGCCATACAGTAGGACGTGCTGTCCCACTTGGACAGACTGCAGCCGAAACTGTCGTCCTCGTCTACCAGTTAGTGAGTGACATAACTCAGAATTGCCACAATTTTGCCGTCTTGCACAATTTCAACGGACCCGGCGATGATGAAAATAATGTTGGGCACCTGTTCGGAACTATTGCACAAAATCTCTTCAGGACTGGCCCGATAGACGGAGATGTTGCAGGCCAGATCTTTGAGGATCTCGTCGTCGACGTTGGAGAAGATGGTCTTGTTGACGAGAGTTGGCCTGAACATGGAGAAATAAATGTCGCGCTGGATATTCCTGGGACAGCATTTGATGATCTGAGTTGGGTGACCAAGCAAACCTTATCCGAGTTGATTCCCTTTTCGGTGGACCAGGTGGAGACCATAAAGTCGATTATTTTGACGGACAGGTCTTTGGGTATTTCGTGGAGGTGGAGGAATTGGCGGACGTTTTTCATCATGTTTTGGAAGCGGGCGGTGGTGGAGTATATTTGTGCAAAGATGGTGGTGATGTTGCCGAAGATGGAGGCGTAGAGGAGAGCTAGGAATGAGGACGGACACCAACATCCAATAATCATCATGAAAATGGTGAATACTTTCTCACTCATCGTGGTGGGGGCAATGTTCCCGAAGCCGATGCTCGTCATGCAAGTCATGGTGTAGTACAGGGCAGACAAATAGCTCATTCCCAGGTGGTCTGCTCTGTCACACACAGGAATACTTGTTTTGGTCTCAGCCCGCACCTTGGAGAGCCAGCCATAGGTGACATTGCGCTCCAGTTCTTGTTTCCCGATGACGTACCAAATACAGGCAAACCAATGGGCGGTCAGCAAAAACAGGCAAATGAGGATTCCCAGCACTGCCGCCCCATATTCTAAGTAGTGATCCAACTTTCGGGCAACTTTTAGGAGGCGCAGCATTTTGGCCACTTTGAGGAGGGCCAGGAGTTCTGCCCCCTTGCAGAATGAGAGGAGACACAAACCCTGTTACTGAGATTGGTCTGTTGGATGGCGTTGTATGGCAGACACGACAACAAGTCGATTATGAAAAACGTTTTGAAATAATTCCGTCGAATCAGTCTCGGGTCGGATATTATTTTCCCATTGCCGTCCACGAAGGTTGTCCGGAAGTTCAAAACGAGGTCCACAAAAAAGATGGCGTCCACAATCAAGTCGGAAATGATAATCCCCAGGTTGCGTTGTCCAAAGTTGAATGAGACGTAAAACGGTTCCATGATGGCCGTGTAGAAAGTCAGGAGGAGGATAATCCAGTCCCACGACGTTTTGGAATTGGAGTAGTGCAGGATTATGAACGACCCACTCTTCGGGACCTCCACGCGATACTTGGGGAGTGGCTCGTCGTTCAAGTTCATCAACTAGGCCTGTTGCATACACCCACCACCGAGAGCACTGAGGGCTTCAGGTTGGGGTTCGTCTTGGAAAACTTGCATCGAAGTGACCGCATAACTTTCCGGTCTACGCAGATGAGGGAAGGCAATACGCGACGAACTGTTTTGCGAATATTTGGATTTCATTTCCTGGAATGTGACCAGGTACAAGATCGGGTTGTTGCCCACGTCGGACACGGGCGACATTTCCACGGAGAAGAACAGACTGCGGCCTACAGGTAACCACAAACACCCACCGCTTTTCGTGTAGAGCATCAGAGATACTTTTATGCCCCGGTTGGCATCCAGACAGTCCTTTATATCTCGGACTTTGGACTGGTCGGTCAAGTTGCCGGAAATGAATCCTCTGAACAGACTTTGCCCAATGATTTCTTCTTTTTTATATCCGAAAAAAGTGCTGAATGCTTTGCTGCAGTGGACGAAAGGGCAGCCGGGCAAGTTCTGGTTTCCGAGGATGATCATGACATCTTTGCTAACTCACACATTCACCTTTCTTGTCGAATCGGGAGATTATTTCGTCCAGGAAGGTGTTTTGAGGCGCGCGCAGTCCAAGATTGCCCACCGTCGGCCTCGTCCTCATCGTGGGGGTGGTGGACATGCTTTCTTATATAATTGTACATCCCGCATGGGACTAATTAGTGGTTATTTGTGGCACATCAATAGGTCATTAGTGATCATTAATGTACCCCAATGTACCTCTCAGTAAATTACAAATCGATTAAAAGCAGTTAGACTATCAACTGATTGGCCTGGAGTGCCTCCCTTTCCAACGCGAGTCTGCTCTGTGACCTGAGGACGTCTAGTCGGTCGGGGAGGTCGACACTGTTGCCCCGGGACAGTATCCAAGGATGACACAACACGTCGATCGCCTTGAACCGTTTGTGTCTGTCCGTCCTCAGCAAATGGGATATCAAATCCTTGACAGCTGCACGTGAAATGAGTGGCCTACAGGATGCAGCCGAGTCCCAGTGGGGCCTCATAAACGCAAAAGTCCCCCGCTTTATCAGATCGAACAGACCAGTCTGCCGCCCGTCGGGAGAACGGAAGGGAGGGAACCCCACAATGAACAGATAACAAATGACCCCCAGTGCCCAACAGTCCACTTCCACGCCATACCCCACTTGCTTGAGGATTTCGGGGGCCACATAAGTGGGAGTCCCGCACACAGTGTATGTCAGCGTGGTGGCCTGCATGGCCAACCCAAAGTCCCCCAGTTTGAGACGAGTGGTCCCGTTCTTGTTTTGGAAGACCTACAGTAGAGGCAGAGGACAACGAGAATGTTCTCCGGCTTGACGTCCCTGTGCATTATTTGTCGCGAATGGAGGTAGAACAGGGCACTGGCAATGTCCTTCACCATCCCCGCGGAGGTTTTCTCGGGGAACTTGGCATGCAGTTTGATCAAGTCGAACAAATCCCCCGCCTACAATGACCCCAGTGGCCCACCTCCGCCAATTCCATCACCACGTGCACCTCACCCGGACTGTCGAATGTCTCCACCAACCTCACAATGTTTTCGTGCGCGCACTGCCGAAGAATGTCGATTTCCTGCTTCAAAAGCACTTGCTTCCCGCTGTACTTGCTTTTGTCCACTATTTTCACTGCGAACACACGGCCTTGGTCTCACTCCACTCCACTACCAGTCTCTATTTTCTTGGCTCTGTAGACCACCGCGAAGTTTCCGTCACCGATTTTCCCGTGGAGCAAATATTCCTGGCAGAAGCAGACTTTCTTGGGCAGTTCGGCCACTCTTTTCTGGGAATCATCACAATTGGCCAACGGTGGTCGAGGGGTACAATTTGGGACATTCCGTCTTGATTGCCTTGCTCTCAAACGCCGTCGTCTCCGGGCTTTTGGAGCGTTTGAGGGGTTTAATCACCACTCTTTTGTTTTTGGGCCGAACGTCAATGTTGTTTTTACTACTCATTATACACACTTAGTGGCACTTTGTTTTGATTGCTGGCGAATCGATTTGAGCTGCTTTTTGTGAAATTGGGGGGAAATGCGGGATATTCGACGACTTTTTGTCAATTCGGGGTTTGACGACTTCGGGTCTCCTGGTTTTGAACGATTTGTGTATCGTGTCCGATGCTTTGAGGACTTGCGCCCAACAGCAGACGAGCTGGGCCGCATACATCCCGTCAGAGTAGATGCTGATGAGCATGTCCCGAATAATCGAGAGTTTGACAGCCAGACTGAGTGGCACAAACAAAAAGACCGATTCCTTGCAGAACAAGTCACTTGTATTGCTCATTATTGTCCCCTGAATGGAGTACAGCGTGCCGTGAGTTCTCCCACGTTGGTTTAGTTTGCTGAAATGGTCTGCAATGTCCCCCACGAACCGACCAAAGTTGGCTAGCCGTGGCGAATTTTGGGCCACCATCAAACATATTTTCTTGCAGGGAGGGGGGCCATACTCCCAAATTGTCACAATTTTGCTCGTACACGCCCTCTCGTTCAATAATTTGACTTCTCGGGTCTTCATGACATTGTCATCTGGCCTTCTTTTGGCTACTTTTTGGCGAGAATTCCACGCGAGGACGGGATTGACATCGAACCTGTGGTTGGCCATCGCCTTTTTGAGTCCCGCCTCTAAAATGAGCCAGTCATCGTACCGTTGGCGAGGAAGCGGCCGTGTTTCAGACTTTCAAACCCCGAGCAAATATAATATGCCCCATCTCGCAACTCGGCAATGCTCCTGACTTGTCTGCATGTCTCGAGACTGTAAATCCGACGTACTCCGTTGGGAATGTTGGCCGAGATTGGCAGCTTTTTACTGAGCAGTCGCAGGAGGGCGTGGAAATTAGACGTGGGACTAAGAATAATGGTCATTCCGCAGTAATTGGGGTCCCCGTTTATGAGAAACTTAAGCTGGGGTGGACAGTGGGGGGCAACCTTGGCAGGACGTTGGGAGGCATGGCGTGTGGGAGGGATGGGCGAGTTGTGAGCGGTGAGCATGACCTAAGCGTGTAGTACAATATTGACACGCACGTAATACTATTGTGATGAACTACTCACCTGCAGTCAATATCCTCATTGTGATCGGCCACATTTATATATACTCACTCAGATTGATTATTCCGCTCTATTACCGTGTCGCTAACCACATCAAATGTCACACAGGCATAAACAAAAGTGAAAACTAAAAGTCCAATCCTCCCTCGACTACATCTGTCCTCGCCAGCCCGTTCACGAACCGTCGGAAGAAGGAGAGAGACTTGTCCAGAGGAGTCCTGCCCTTCCCTCAAAATACGTCAAATCAATACACCTTCAACAGACGTTCGCAGTGCATCGACAAGATCTCTGAGAGAATGAACACAAACACAACCCCACAATAGGAACAGTCGTCGGGTCGAAGGTGTCAATCACATCAAAGTCGATGGGGACACACACTCGCCCTACAATACCACAGAGTAGGCACCCGTCTTCGGGTGGACGGAAAAGGGACTTTTGAGGAGATGGTTGAGTCCCCGACTCACCTCCACGTCCAATCTGGGGTAGCACAACAACAGCTTGGCTTCCACGAGTCCTCTCTTCCAATTGGCGGACTCGGCATTGTTCACTCTCATTTCAATGTGTCTCCACTTGCGGACACTCCCCTCAAAACAGCTCAGTTCCTCCAACATTTGGTCGGTGAATTCTGACTATTCGAATAAAGACACCTTGGTTGTCGAACAAGTCCAGAATGAGGCGACAGTCCTCTTCCGTGCGCAAACTTTCCTGCCGAACGAGGGCATAGTCCGTGAAATATGTCTCGATTGTGGTGAGGGCTCGAGTTATGCTTGGGTGGAGCACACATTCCCTCCCAAACTGCACTTTGTGTTTGTTGTTCTCGTTGCCCTGAGAATATTAATGTCAGTCCACCGAAATCAATGAAAGATATTCGGCCACTGCACCGCGAGCTCGCTGTGACAGTTGACGGGCTGTTTTGTCGCACACCCAGCAGTGGATTCCCCGCCTCCCCGAGTACACCCACAGCAGGTCACGGAACCCGAAATCCTCTGGAAATACGCGGACAGGAGACCTCGGAGGGCGGAGTTGAGTATTTTGGCAGCCATGACGAGCAAAGTCCAGCAAACCCGACAGACGGCAGCCCCTCTACGAATGGGGGAGTGGAATACTTGCAGCACTTCCGGACATCGTCAAAGTCAGTCAAGTCGACGTCGAAGACCAACTCCTTTTCCACGACCTGCACAGCCCCCGGTCGGACAGCCTTGTGGTCCTTCGGGCGGACGTTGTAGACCCCCCCAATGTCGATTTTCCACGGACACCGCTGGGCGACTGCTGTCTGCATTTCTGCGGGGTTGGCGAAGGAGAGGTGTCGGACATACACGTCGTCTTTCAGAATGAAGGAAAACTCCCTGTTGGGGAAGGTGGCTGGAATGTGGGAAGGGCATACCTTGGCCATAGGACAGCCAGCGATACAATTCAGAGTAGGGGAATAGTCTGTTGTAGTAGATGGAGAGATATTCCTCGATGAAGAGAGGGTCAAAGTCGGCCATCAACCACAACACACGCGGGTTATTAATTTATTACAATTTAAATATAAAGTCACAAATCAGGGAGTCCCTGCATGTGGAGGAGGGGGGCAGTCACACACCCGGAAATGTCCTTGTTGGAGGAGGAGATGTAATTAATTATCCCATATTCGTAAAACTCGACCGTCCGACGAAACACTCGGGACTGGTTGAGTTCCAACTGCTTCACCTTCTCACTCACAGTCAGTTTGAGTGCCTCATACTCCCCCAGGTGGACTGCCCTCTCCTCCCCCTCGTACCCCCCACACCGCAGTCTAAACTGTGGCACTCCTCCCACCTGCACGTCTCGCACTGCCCAATCGACTGGAGGGTGTCGGGGATTGTTTTGTCGCACATCGTCTCTAGTGAGTCGATCGCGAATGTCAGGAGGGCAATGAACTTGTTCCCGTTCTGCACAAGGCGCAGTCCCAGCGGCTGTTCTTCCACGTGCACGGAGTTGAACAGGCAGTCCTGCGAGAATGTTGTTTGGTATAGTTTTTGTTGGGCCTGGATTGTGGCCGACAAACTCAGCACGAACTGCTTTATGCATTCGAGGAAGGACTGGCTCTCATCCCGCACTCTCTTTGCCCGCTCCACCAACGACTCGTACATTTGGTCAGGGTATGAGGGGGGAGACAAGCCAATTCTACGACAATCCGCCAATACTACTTTTCTAATAGTTTCTGTTTACTGCAAATATAGTAGTCCCGGAACCAGGCTCGGACTCCCAGGGAATTGGGGGCTGAGGTGGATTAATGAGACATGATTACATGTAAGCAATTGGGGGATTGAGGGGTACCACTTTGGATGAGAAGTGTCCATATAATCAGTGGTCTATTTTATTTAAATAGAATGAATTAAAATAAACAAAATTAGAAGTAACCAAGTAACATGCATCTACATGGACATGAAGACTGGATCGAGTGTCGGGCGCGGCCTCTCTCGTCCTCCTCCATTGTGTGTAAGTGCGGGACTCTCTTCAAAGTACTCATTCCTTTCCTCATCATTTACTCCGCCGGCGGTAATAAGTTGGACTGACCACAGGTTTGTGGACATTTGGCACTCTCCATTTCGATAAACCAGTTTACCAATTCGGAGGTGAGGCACAAGTTTTGTTATTTCGGGGGAATGCCATCGTCCAGACGTGCACAGCCAGTCAATCCCTCCAGTCGTGCAACATGTCTCTCCGAGTAACTGTTATTCTAATCCCAGTATGGAGAACGGGGGTCCGGCCTCGAGTTGGAGCTCAATGTGTTCAGGATTGTCCCCAACTATGACTATGCGGCCATTCTCCTCACGTTTGGAGTCGAGTTGGGGGAGTCGAAGGGAACCCCCAAACTGCGAATGGAGAGCCCAGTCCACGTCCCACTTAATGCCCACAACGTGGAAGTGTGGACGAGACTGCAGATTAGACAGAACGTGCCCCTGACAGAAGGGAGGACTGTGAAGATATCCTTCCCCAACACGACATCCCCGACTAGTTTGAACGAATATATCCTCGCCAACAATAAACGGCATGCAAGTACTCCTGATTGGCTCAATCCAAGTCTACGTGGAGCTTGCCAACTCGATTGTACGGACACGCCCACAAACGGGGAGTTCTGCTATGAGTGCTGTCCTCCACGTTGACTATCCTCACAGTCCTATCAGGTATTCCACTCGGTTGAGTAATGAGAACACGCCCGAGTTTTGAGCGAGTCATTTTCAACGCGTGGACTCAGTATTGGCCGGTCTTGTTGGTGGTTCATTATTTGGTGGACTCTTCACTCTCCTATCTCCTAAAGAGGCAGATGCTGGCCTGGCATTGACTTTAATCTCCTATTCTTTCTTAGTAGCACTAGGCATTGTTAAAATAATGTAAAGTGCATCAAGTCCCCCAGTCACTGCGAGCATTCAGAATTCGGTTACTAAACTGTCTTAAATATGAAGAATAATTGCTAACCCCAAAGTGTAAAAAATCATACACAAAATGACGACAGCGAATGCCAGTCCTAAATAGACTGAGTGATATTTCCGTTCTTCTGCTGTCCCCATAATTGGTTGTGTTGACTGATTTATCGATGAATGTTTTACCACTCCAAAGAAGAGAATAATTGTGTGGAAACACAAAACCATTTGTAAGAAATTGTGGCAATCGTCGTTTAAAAAGAAAAGATGATGCACTGCCTACGCGCATTATTAGAGGACATTGAACATTTTATTATTAAAGGAGAGTGAAATTACTTAGCCCTGGCAACGGAATGATGTTTCTTGGGGTCGATTGGGTAATGTCCCATTGGCCGGCCACGCACATACCCCTTCTTCCGCATGTTGTCGTGTTTGTACAAATAGCGAATTCGCTTGCAAATATTGTGATATCTCGCAGGCTCAAAGTGCTTTATTTTCAGTCCCTCAAAGTTAAGCAGTCGAATCAGTCGCAGCAGTTCCCGTCCTTTAAATCCGATCAGATGGGGAGGGCCACTGATCAGATCCTTTGGTTCGACATCCCCATCTCCTAAAATATCTGAACATGTTGGGCAGGGCAGACCAATGTAGTCATTCTGTCCAAAAATAGCCTTCTCATTTGTCCAGACATTGTTGTCTCGGTAGGCCGGCAGAGATTTCAATTCCACGTGGTCCTTCAGTCGTGGGAGGAGTCCCCCTGTGTGGAATCGGGGGAAATAGTTGTAGTGCCAGTTCCGGTCAGTCTGGTGGTAGGGACTCCGTGGTTTGTAGTAGTCGGGGTCACTCCTACACTCCTGTTTGGGCAGTCTTGGATATATAATGCACAACAATACCGCGGACGGGCACAAAAGTTGGACTCCAAACGTACAAATGACTTGACGACACTCAGACTTGACAGGCCCCACATCAACAAAAATATTTATAATTTAATCTTTACACAAATTTATCTACAAAATCAGAACTCTGACCCTAGGACATTGTCGTCTCAGTCCGATCATTGTGGGCAGCTCGATCCTTTCAGAAGGATCTACTTTGCTTGCAACATGAATGGGGGATTGTAATTGACTGGCTTACCCTGTCCTTTGGTGAATAAAATGTCTTAACAAATCAGTCTTTAGTGGGTGGTGGCATAAGAGAAGCAATAAGGAGACCGTCTCTATGAATGGGGTGTCCCCTTATTACTTCAAGGGAGTATATACACCTAAGATGAGGAGACAAGAAAAGTAAAGAAAATATTAAAAGATTAATCAGTTCTTGTGGTTTTGCGTCGGAGGTTAAGGTTATAGTGAATGATGAGTGCCACGAGTAGAAACAGGTACATCCCGGCGGCAATGAAGCAATTGACTGCAGTCACGTTGTACTGCTGACTTATGTAAGAATCTCCCTGAAGAATAAACTCACTCTCGTCAATGCTTATGTCCTCGATTAGAGCCACCGATTCAATTTTAAAGAATATCCCCAGGAGACACTAATGTTGATTTACATGGCCGAACCAGCATGATGGCCCCCCATATGCTTATCACACTCCAACAAGCTGTCGACTTAACCCCACAACAACCCATTCACTTTTAATTGCCCTTTTATATTTTCACTAAATAAATCATAAATTTCATTTAATTATTACCTTTTTTCAGAGATTCCTGGGTCTCCCTCTCACAGACTTGTCATTTGTGTGGAAGTAATTGAGTCTCATTGGCAGTTGTTTATACAGGAATGACTGTATGGGCACATTCAAACAGAACATTCTGATTATCTATAATACTACTTAATCAGGAATTGGAGAGTCAGTCGTCCCACTACCGCTAAATAGATGGGGAATTGGGCAGCCTCGGACAAACAGAGCTTCACACCGTTCACAAGAGTAATCTTTAGACAATTTCTGTTTGGGAAAGTTTCTGAGAACCATGCCTGAGAGAGAACAAGAAGCAGAGTAAGCGGATAGGAATGCCGGAAGGGGTAGGTCGAAATAAAATCTCATGCCAAGGCCACCCCAGCGCAGAGATAAAGATGTCTGAGTCCAGCCGGGATAATCAAAAGCCAGATTGCAGAGTGAGCTTTTAACAACCCCGAGGATATGGTCATTGTCCGAAAGAAAGTCACCCCTGTGAAAACGTGTAAAGGATCTAGGGGCGGATAAGTAGTTTCAGAGAAGGAAAAGAGCCACATGAGGCTTGATGTCTTTGAGCTTCTCAATCACTGGATAGATTTGAGATTTTCCCAGACAGTGAGCCTTCGAAATACTCATGGGAGCACGGAAAATCGTCAGATTGGGTTTGGCTGTTGTTGTTGTTCAGTAACCCCGATCTCACATTAGATTATGAGACCAGCAGGTTGCAGAAACAACAGCGCCCTCCCAGGTTACTTTCATAGGACCTCCGGGAAGTGAATGACAAATTTTTGCGGAACGAAAGAAGACAGGGACAGCGGAATAGATGAGCAGTTGTGTGTTCGTCAGCACGAAGGTTTATTGGGCACAGAGTTGGACATCAGCTTAAGAATTGCTGACGTAGATGTCGAATCGTGAATTCTCTTTATATGGACATTGGTGCAGGCCATCAATTTTAGCAAAGATCCGGGAATATAGATTCGGGGTCTACACTGAACGAGAATTAGCACATTTAGGGCAGAACATGAATGATAGGGAATTCGAGATGCAAATAAAAATTGCGCTCCTCTCATATTTAAATGATCTTCAATTGGGAAAAAGTTTGTTTCACAGTGAAGGTTATCAATTAAGGTTGATTTCAGACACCCAGATATTGTGCGCAAAGCCTTGTTTTATACTGATTGAAGTGCCATTGTCGAGTTTATGGATAGGCAGGGCGTCCAACTTGGTCACCGCGGTGGCAGATGATAGTTTTATACTATGAAAAGACCCACAACTACTTCCCTGTCGGATCAGATCGATTCCGTGACGTCGGTGGCGGCAGAGCAGGCGCGAAGCCATTATTCCCAAAGTTTGGCTGTAATTCGGACGTCGGTAAGAATAATTTGGAAGTTGGGGCAGTGAATAGAATTGAAATTAGATGAATGTTCACAATTTCAAATTTGTCCGCATTATGGAAGGGAAGAAAGAATAGAGCAGACTCCTGCTGGACTACGGTGGACGAAGAGAGAGGAACGTCCCCTGTAATTGTCTTTAATCCCACGATGCGTATATCTCGAGATTTCTATATTTTTTACTTTTCCCCTTTCAGCCTTCGGGAATTATTATTATCAGCACTGCCGAGAATACATAAAAAACAATTAAAGTTCAATTGTGCCGCACGACCACCCTTTGCACCAATAGCATTCAAAAGCCTCTTTTGTCGGGACATCCAGGTCCATCTTGAGAATGTGACCGAACAGTCTGCAAGGCGATGTACGCAGTGCTGTCTGTGTTATCTGCTCAAACTCATCTATTGCCCCACCTTCGGACAAGGTTCTTAGTCAACTACGTTCAAAACACCCCGCGGACGATCTATCCGAAATTCCTGAGTTGGTCACTGGTTCCGTTTGTAACGCATATTCCGTCACTTCAGCAGAAGTATCTGCTGCTCTCAGTTCTTTCCCCCTCAGTAGCAGTGGTGGTATTGATGGTATGAAACCCATCCATCTCAAGGACCTTCTTTCTCCGGTAACTGCTAAGACGGTAAGAGCCTAATGTTGGCCATCATGTGCCTATAGAATTATCTCTGGTGAGATCCCTCCTTTTGCAAGGGATTTACTTTTCTCCACGATATGATTGTGGAATACGACCCATTGCTGTTGGGAATGTCTTTAGACGCCTTGCGGCTATAATTATTTGCTGTTCGGTAGTCTGTGAAGCAAGTGAGTTCCACAAGTAGATTCGTTGTTTCCTATTCTATTATTTATCTTAAGGCTGCACTAAGAGATTTCAGATCATCTATCAAAGGACAATATTATGAGTTGATTAATAATCTGGACCTTGTATTGGATGATTCTGAATTTCTCAAATACATAAATGAACATCCTGATAACATTTTCCAAAGATGTTTCTTGAAGATAAACACTGACAAAACGGAATTTACATCATTCAGCCATGCAGAGAGGATATCCGACGAAATCATCATAATTAGGTGTCTTTCGTTTTCCTAGGCATCCTTCCACATATTTCAACTAATTATTTACAAATTTGAATTTGCAAAAATCAAATAAACATTTAAAAAAAAGAGTGAAAATACTTTTAATTTTCATTTCATTATATTCTGATGGTCCTTAAGTTTTTAATTTTTTTCTTTGTAGCTTAAACCCAGTTAGAATTAGTCCACGTTTTATAAGTTACGCAGCATACAAGATAACCCTAATCTTAACCCTAACGTTGGCAAGTGACAACATAAATATTCAAAATCTAACCCTAACCCAAACTCGAAATTAAATGATGTTTCTGCTGACGATTCTTCAGACATTTTTGACAAAAATTGGAAGCCTTTTTGGCCAACCGGTGTTTGCTTCGAGCATTCATATCCTCCGGAATATCCCGATTAACGCTTCTTAATTGATTGTATTCGTTCATATTTCTGACGTAACCCTTAAACCCAGACATCACAAAGTGTGAGTAACCACGTTGTTAAAATTAATATACTTTGGGTAAGCCATTTTTAAAAGATAATTCAAATGTAATTTTAAATTAGAATAATTGATTAATCTACACTCTTCCATATATAAATTGCTATATTCAATATTTAATACCTTTTCTGCGGTTTCCATAGAAACACGTAAAAGGACTGGCTGCCCATAGCGACATAGTCGCCCATGTGACATAATATAATAAATAATCGAATTTAGCTATACAAGTTTTAAATTTTTATAGTAATATTTATAGCTGTTGTGAATGGATCTTGTTACTCGGAAATACTAAGTCAGAGACTATTAATATGTTGGATGTTCGAGCACAAGTGGAATAGAAGTGACTACAACGCCGGGCGGAACTTGAATGAACGTGTCAGTAACAAGCTGGCTGAAGGCGACATCCGAGCTGCTATCCGCACTGTCATGATCGACGACACTGTCTTACTCCCAGCCCCCGACGTTCTCGGCAAGCCGAAAACCAAACATCCAGACCCTCCCGTCGACCTCCGACTTCTTGAACACCCAAGAGACACTCCAGTTCTAACTCTGACGAACGAGGAAATCAAGCGTTCAATTCAATCATTCTGGAAAAGCAGCTGTGGGGGCCAGTGTTCCCTCTAAGCTGCGCGCGTGCGCGGCCGCGCAGCAGTTTGCACCTTGCTGCGCAGCGAAATTTTTTTCTGCGCAGTAGAAAGTATAATATTAAAAATTGCTATTTTTTTAATTTTTTATATGAATTTATATATTCTTATTTTCATTTCAAAACGAAAACGTGTCTATAATATTGATATGAGACTTAAGAAAAATTCTCCTTCTTTTAAGCCGGAATGGTTGATAGAGTACGTCGAAACCTTAACACCAGATTCAAAAATTCCCCAACATGTGCAACTGGGTGATATTTTTAGTTTTTCCGAAGACTGCGGAGTTGTTTGTAAAATATGTGGCGACGCTAAAGCGACTTGTGATTTTGCGAGTGGAAAAACCTGGGATATATGGAAATTGGATTATCTGAAGAGACATATTACCCATAAAATTCATTCAGATTCAATAATAAAATTAAGAAGAATTCGAGCAGGAACTGGAATCAGCTGCTTGCTCACAGAGTCTAAGGATGACCGACAGATGAGATTCAAAATGAGTGATCGTGCACGAAGTAAAATTGAAAAAGTGAAAATTCTCATTGACAATGTTATTTTGGCTCTCTCCATGAATGCTTCATTACTTTCTGTTATGAATATACATGATCATATGGCAAAATATGTAGAACTTCCTGATAGCTGGCGAAGTAAAAATTATGCATTTGAGTTTGTTGAATGCATCGACTACGTGGTCAAAGAGATATGTATGCAGGAAATTAGAGAGTCTCGGTTCCATACACTCATTGTGGACGAAAGCACAGATATATCCGTAACCAAAATGCTTATTATATATATTAAATATCGTCCTACGGGGATAAATTATCACAAAACAGTTTTTGCTAGCATAATGAAACTTACAAGTTGTGACAGTAAATCTATTTTCATTGCAATCAAGAATGGGTAGCATTTGACACTCAAGCAATTCAAAATCAGACAAACTTTGAATTTGGAAAAGAGGAGATAATTAAATTAGCGAAAAAATATGAAAATTTACTCTCTTCAGAAGTCCCACTCATAAAACTGCAGTCGGAATATACAGATCTCAAGTTTATTTTAAAAGAAAAACTGCACTCTGGTGCTTTGAAAACATTTGAAGATGTAATTTACTATATACTAGCGGAGAAAAAATTTTCAGCCACTGCAACATTTGTGGATATTTGTGGCACATTTCAAGCGTCGAGTGCTGATGCTGAACGTGGATTTAGTTTGATGAACTGTATCAAAACTAAACTACGTAATAGACTTGAGATTGACCATTTGGAGATGATCATGCGAATCAAGTTCTATTTAACAAGTGGGAATACAGTGGATCTTGATCGAGTATACAAATTTTGGATACAAAATAAAAACAGAAGAGAATATCCAATTGACTAGACCTATTTTTTTAACCATTGGTTTTTTAATTGTAAAATTTCCCCCCCCCAAAAATTTTTTGCACACGTCACTTTATAACGCTGCACAATGCAATGTGCCCAGCGCGCATAGCTACCACTCGCTTAGAGGGAACACTGGTGGGGGCATAGACGGACTACGCCCAGGACACTACCTTATTTCTCAAACGACCGCAGGCCAAAATCTACTCACCGCTATCACCACTTCAACTGGGAGTCGTGATCGCGAACGGCTGTGAAGCTGCCGTACACGCGGCCCGAACTGTCTTTCTCTCAAAGGATGCTCTATCCTCACGTGGCTGTTAAACTTGATCTGCGAATTGCCTTCAACAGCGTCAGGAGGGACCGATTAGTGGAGGGATGCGCCGAGAGGGCTCCAAAGATTGCCCAGCTACCTCTCGTACGGGGAAGAAACTTTACTTGGGGATGAAGTCACCCACTCCCAAACAGGATTATCTGTTATTCATCGCAGAGCCATGTACGAAGATATTTTAAGAGTGAAGAATAGATCGAGTTTTGATAGAGATTTTCAACATTGTAAGTGAATTTGTTTTAAAATTAGCAATATTCATAAGTAGGCATTCGAAACAGTAGACAGAACATATAGAGATCAAATTAAAGAGTATACAAAATAAAAATCAACAGATCGTATTTAACAATACTGTCTTTATATAAAAAACAAATCAAAAAATGCACTAATCATTGTTAATAATGTTTATCAGCATTTATAGATGCCTACAAATCGACTCCTTGATATAAGAGAAGACTCGAAGAATCAATAAACATAATAATAATGAATAGTGAAAATAAACAGAAAATAGATAAATAAAATCTAAAACGTCCACAATGTACCACAATTAAAACAATTAATAGCCAACGCTCAAACACGCTGGTATAATTGATTGTTTACACATTATTATTTGTTTATTCTAATTAATTAAATAGTATAATAAATAGCAACAAATGTCACCTATAAAAGATGGCTAAGTGCGGTCATCGTAGGTTTGACTCCACGAAGGCTACTTTTGAGATAGGTCAATATCGCCACCTGTGAAACGGCATGTCTTTTTGGTACGAAACAGTTGTCCAAAGATAATTTCCTATCTTTTCTGATTTGCATTACCAATGAAAACTCTCAATTTTAACTCAGAACACTATAAAATCTGAATGACGATTTTTTGAGTGATTGGAATTTTAAAATCTTTTTTTCAAAAGTTGGAATCAATTTCTATCTCATATCGCGGAACAGGGAGACTTGAAGCGATTAATAAAACGCATCCAGGAAGGGTTTGCACAGCGAGATAACTTTACTAACGTTTTTTATGCGGTTATTTTTATTCGGTGTGCTAGTCAATTAACAGTGCAACCCCTGATGGGATTATTTGTGAAAAATCCGACTGTAATCCCCTGTATGAAGTAACAGTATACTATGTGCTGGTGTCAAAAAAATGAAGAAAGAGTTGAATAAAGAAATAAATGATGAAAAGATCGAAGAAAGTGTCAAGGAAATTATATCAGTATAAATCTCTGGTATAGAAAATGACGCGACGTTATATGACGGTGTTAAAAAATGCCAATCTACTAAGAAACTAATTTCTTCAATTGATGAGATGGAAGATGGTATTTTTGCAGCTTGCTCCACAGATATTAACTGCATTTTATAAACTTAAAAATAAAAATAATCAATTAATAAAGAAAAGTACAAATCAGAGATTAAAATAACGGATTATTTTAAAAACAAAGATTAAAATTAAAGACACAAATTAAAATCGTTAGAGTAAATTTTTTTTTTTTTTTTTTTTTATCTAATTATCGATATTAATAATGTCAGTTAATAAATTCAGAGAAGAGATGATTTGAGAAATCAATTGAGGAAGCCCGCTGCCTGTATGGAAAGCGAGTTTCCCTTGGAGTATGGCTATTCCGATCCTTTGTCTTAGCCATACTCCTTCACGAGGATCATTTTCTTTTGTGGCGAGCATTCTTCCGAGTTCGCGCAAGAACTCGGCAGTCGCTGGGCCAACAGCTCCTGATGACTCAGCCGCAACAGGGGTGAATCTGTAGCGGTCCCGAGGAGGAAGGAATATTTTTTGGTTTTAAGGTTTTCCGCGATTGAGGCAGCTGCTCCAGGTGTCTGAACCGATTTAAGGAGATTCGTGCTGAGTAAGTATCGACGCAAGTTGCGTCCCAGACTAAAGATCGTCCGGAGTTGAAAGGAAAAGAGTCATCCCGTCAGGTCTCTTTCCATCACCTCGATCGAGACCCACTGGTTCAAGCTGTGCTGGGAAGCCTGCAGCCTTCAGAGCTCTGACGATCACGTCGTTCAGAGCGGCGTGACGTGGTCCTCTTCCGGCGGATCTCCTGCAGGATAGCGGGTGCAATCCCTTCGTATCGACCGTTTTCCCGCAGCGGCATCGGTGCTCCTGGCAAACGTCTAGTCCAAGTCTTTGTCCGATTCCAATCCTCAAAGAATCGTCGTCCAAAAAAGTCCCGAGATTTGGGCAAGGGATTGCACCAAGCCATGCTCCGCTCCCTCCACTTGAGGCTGACACCAGGCAAGCAAGGCGATGTTGATTTGCTTCTTTTTTAAGCCCTTCTGAAATTTTGGAGCAGACAATGTTATCCCAGTTCCTTTGTTTCGTTGTGTCTTCGGGGATTTTGAGTCCTGACCCGTTCCAATCCCGGCAAGCTTCATCAAATGACTCATTCCAGCGAAGTCCAATAGTGGACGAAGGACTTGCCGTGTCAAATGGTTGCAGCTTGAGAGAGACGAAAGATATGCCGGGTACGCGACCTCCAGCGCCGATCTTAGACCGACACCCCCAAATCCAGAGGGAAGCTTACATTGCTTCCAACCGAGTTCGTCGAAGCGGACGTTGATTAGTGACTCAACAGTTTGTTTGAGAGATTTGTCTATCGAAAGTAGACTGTCGTAATGTTCGTGGCAGGTGAAACTTCGCAGTAGGTATAAAAGCTTGGGTAGTCCGATGTTGTTTCTCATCAGGAAGAAGGATGTGTGAGAGTCGAGGCATGACAATCTTTTTGCGAGGCGAGATAATTCTTCATTTTTAGAAAGTAGATGGTTCCTGAGTTCGTCTTCACTGAGTGGACATCCAAGGAAATATAGTTTATCAACTGGCACAGTCGGGATCCCGGGAAGCAGTTCGTTGAAAAACTCCTTGATAGAGAGAAAGTCGGTGTTTGAGTATGAGACATTTATTAACTCTGATTTGTTAATGTTGATGTCCAATCCCAAGTGTTTTAATGCGGGAAGTGCTTGACGTAAAGTTGTATGTTTCCTCGAAAGATCCTCCAATTGTGGCATCGTCGAGATACCAGAGATTTAGTTGTGCGTCAATTGATCTCACAACATCATCAATTGTCAGGGCAAATAAGAGGGGTCCGAGCGGATCTCCCTGCTGGACACCAGTTTTTGATTTAATGATTTCATCATCAAAAACCAGAGACGTATCTTCTCCGTATGACAATTTAACAAGAGGGAAAAGCATGGGAGCCCTCTTCCAACACTTTCCATAATGGAGTCTCTTCTGAGAGAATTGAATGCATTGGTTATGTCCAATTTGATTCCAATGCATTCGTTTGCAGTATTCTTCTGTGTGAAGAAACGCCTTGCTGCATGAACCGCTGCCTCACATCCGTTCTGGATACTAACACCCATTTGTTCTGGGAAGAACTCCGCACCGAGTGGGCGGCTCAGAGGTCGAAGCAATCTTCGCTGCGAGTCTTCTGAAATAGTTTCCGACCGCAATGGGGCGGATTCCTCCGTTGGGTTTTTTGAACGCGAGTAGCCTTGCGGAGAAGAGCAATTCTCTGATAATTAAATTAGCGAAAAAAAAAATTTAATTACTCTCTTCAGAAGTCCCACTCATAAAACTGCAGTCGGAATATACAGATCTCAAGTTTATTTTAAAAGAAAAACTGCACTCTGGTGCTTTGAAAACATTTGAAGATGTAATTTACTATATACTAGCGGAGAAAAAATTTTCAGCCACTGCAACATTTGGGATATTTGTGGCACATTTCAAGCGTCGAGTGCTGATGCTGAACGTGGATTTAGTTTGATGAACTGTATCAAAACTAAACTACGTAATAGACTTGAGATTGACCATTGGAGATGATCATGCGAATCAAGTTCTATTTAACAAGTGGGAATACAGTGGATCTTGATCGAGTATACAAATTTTGGATACAAAATAAAAACAGAAGAGAATATCCAATTGACTAGACCTATTTTTTTAACCATTGGTTTTTTAATTGTAAAATTTTCCCCCCCCAAAAATTTTTTGCACACGTCACTTTATAACGCTGCACAATGCAATGTGCCCAGCGCGCATAGCTACCACTCGCTTAGAGGGAACACTGGTGGGGGCATAGACGGACTACGCCAGGACACTACCTTATTTCTCAAACGACCGCAGGCCAAAATCTACTCACCGCTATCACCACTTCAACTGGGAGTCGTGATCGCGAACGGCTGTGAAGCTGCCGTACACGCGGCCCGAACTGTCTTTCTCTCAAAGGATGCTCTATCCTCACGTGGCTGTTAAACTTGATCTGCGAATTGCCTTCAACAGCGTCAGGAGGGACCGATTAGTGGAGGGATGCGCCGAGAGGGCTCCAAAGATTGCCCAGCTACTCTCGTACGGGGGAAGAAACTTACTTGGGGATGAAGTCACCCACTCCCAAACAGGATTATCTGTTATTCATCGCAGAGCCATGTACGAAGATATTTTAGAGTGAAGAATAGATCGAGTTTTGATAGAGATTTTCAACATTGTAAGTGAATTTGTTTTAAAATTAGCAATATTCATAAGTAGGCATTCGAAACAGTAGACAGAACATATAGAGATCAAATTAAAGAGTATACAAAATAAAAATCAACAGATCGTATTTAACAATGGCGATATCGTGTTTTAGCGTCTTAAAACATAAGGGACCAATTTTGATTAGAAATCGCAAATAAATTAAATTATTATATTATTTTTTAAAAATTATTATAATTATCAAAATAATTTATCTGCAACGCTTTTTAACAGTTTTTTGAATGATGTCTCGTGGAAAGCAGTCTGTATCGACTATTTATGTTAAAATAATACTCAACCAACATATGATTGTTACTATTTGAATTGAATCACCGAGATTTTGTGGAAATAACAATGACCACGCAAGATTAGGTGGCTCAATATCAGCTAATCAAAATTCGATGAAATGCGAAAACTGCAGCACGGATTGCCGTTTCTTTCAGACAAATCCCGACTCGACAAATAAAGTGGAAATGTAAAACATGCAATTTCTCAAAATCGATTTGAGAAGATGTCAGCTTTTCTCACATAGTCATCTTGAATTGAAGCAAATTTTGGACTATATCTATTTTTGGGCACTCAACTCAGAAAACGAGTATCTGCAGCAAAGAATTCGATCAGATTTAAAAAACATCAATGGAGTGGGCAAAAAACGCAACTTTTTACGTGATGTATGCGAAAGTGGGTCGAGAACCATCCTGGTTCTATCGGTGGAATTAACCCAGAAACCTATGTTGCAATGTCGTAGATTAAGTGGATGAAACAAAATAGTTTCGTTGAAAATACGCAAGAGGACCTGGCACGAAGGGCATGGGTTGTTGGTGGGAAAAAGAGAGGGGCAACCCTAGGAATATTTTTCTGGTGTCGAGTTCCTGATCGGAGTCGAGACACGCTGATTCCAATAATCCAAAACCATGTACAGACGGATCGAGTATCTGTACCGGAGGGAATTTTTTAAATTTTTGGGCCAGCCTACAATAGAATCGAATTGTTAGGATATCCCGCATTTAAGAGTCAACACAGCCGCAATTTTGTGCCAGAACAATCGCTCCACAATAAGCAGGGAATCGAGTCATTGTGGCTATCACGCCAAGAACAAGCTAAAAAGGATGAAGGAAAATCCCTGTTCTTTTCAATTCTTATCTGGGGAAGTTGAAATGGCGGTGGAGAAGAAACGAGAAAGGATACAGTGATCCCTGTGGAGGCTCGGGAATGAATTATTAAACTGATATAACTATTAATTCTCAGTATGCCTTTTGTCTGATAATAACTTCGAGAGGCTAGTTAGGTTTTTTTCAGTTCTCATGATTTGACTAATTTTACTTGGGGATGGTCAAAAAAACTGTTATAGTCTTAAAAAATTGAAATTTGGGGGTGCCACAGTATTGTACATTAAATTTAATTATAAAAATTGTAAAAAAATAATTTTTAAAAAATAATATAATAAATTAATTTAGTTGCAATTTTTAATAGGAATTTGGTCCATTATGATTATTAAAGAGTATTAAAATTAAAATCACAGATCGTATTTAACAATACTGTCTTTATATAAAAAACAAATCAAAAAATGCACTAATCATTGTTAATAATGTTTATCAGCATTTATAGATGCCTACAAATCGACTCCTTGATATAAGAGAAGACTCGAAGAATCAATAAACATAATAATAATGAATAGTGAAAATAAACAGAAAATAGATAAATAAAATCTAAAACGTCCACAATGCACCACAATGAAAACAATTAATAGCCAACGCTCAAACACGCTGGTATAATTGATTGTTTACACATTAATTATTTGTTTAATTCTAATTAATTATAAAGTATAATAAATAGCAACAAATGTCACTATAAAAGATGGCTAAGTGCGGTCATCGTAGGTTTGACTCCACGAAGGCTACTTTTGAGATAGGTCAATATCGCCACCTGTGAAACGGCATGTCTTTTTGGTACGAAACAGTTGTCCAAAGATAATTTCCTATCTTTTCTGATTTGCATTACCAATGAAAACTCTCAATTTTAACTGAGAACACTATAAAATCTGAATGACGATTTTTTGAGTGATTGGAATTTTAAAATCTTTTTTTCAAAAGTTGGAATCAATTTATCTACATATCGAGGAACAGGGAGACTTGAAGCGATTAATAAAACGCATCCAGGAGAGGGTTGCACAAGCGAGATAACTTTACTAACGTTATTTTGCGGTGTGCTTATTAATTATACAGTGCAACCCCGATGAGACTGGATTATTTGTGAAAAATCCGACTGTAAATCCTCCGTAGAGGTAACAGATACTTGTGCTGGTGTCAAAAAAATGAAGAAAGAGTTGAAATAAAGAAATAAATGATGAAAAGATCGAAGAAAGTGTTAAGGAAATTATATCAGTATAAATCTCTGGTATAGAAAATGACGCGACGTTATATGACGGTGTTAAAAAATGCCAATCTACTAAGAAACTAATTTCTTCAATTGATGAGATGGAAGATGGTATTTTTGCAGCTTGCTCCACAGATAGTAACTGCATTTTATAACTTAAAAAATAAAAATAAATCAATTAATAAAGAAAAGTACAAAATCAGAGATAAAATAACGGATTATTTTAAAAACAAAGATTAAAATCGTAAAGACAAAAATTAAAATCGTTAGAGTAAATTAAAATAAAGATCTTTTTTGTTTTCAACTAACAAAACGTTATTTTATTGTTAGTATTCCAGGGAAACCCCTCTTTTGGGGGACTGGCTTCTGTCTTTGTGAATAAAATGAATAAAAATTTCCCTGATCTGGCACTGTACAACAGGGTGCTTGAGAAAGCATTAATTCAAGTTAATGCAAATAATTCCAAACCAATCGATGCGAAGCAACAGGCAAAAAAGATACCTGCACGATATGTAAATCCAGATTTAAATACAACAAATAACCTACCTACAAGTATTGAAGATATTTCAACTCTGATATATTCCGCGCAGTGTGTGTATCAACAAATTACAATGAGAGATCCAATTAAAACGAATTGGAAGCAGAGAATCCAAAATAAAATTGAGTCTGACTGAAAAGGATATATTAAAATCAAAATACTTTATGTCTACTATGAAAGACGAAGAAAAGAAGAAAGTCATTGACATTTTATGTTCTTACAACTACAAAAAATCCAATAGGGAAGAATTCGAAAGAATCTCGACAACAATCACAGACCAGATTCGAATCCTAAACAAAAAGGTGTCTATTGCAGTTTTAAGACGACAATACAGAATTGATAATTGGAAGTTTGAGTTGAATCGAAGGTCATTCTACAGAAACCTACATTCTAATTCTGATAATGCTCAGATTGATTGTTTCGACACATCTGATTGTCTCAAATTTTGGATGGACGTTGGAAGAAAAAGAACAAAAATGATTTAAGTTTTGGAGTGAATAAAAGTGTTACTGGAGCTGAGCACCATGATTCCAACATCAATGACAAGTTCATTTCAAATTTAATTAAATCCCTTCCTAACTGGAGAGCTCCGGGATGTGATTGTGTATACAACTTTTTCATCAAAAAATTGGATTCTCTTCACAAATTCCTACTTCAAGAAATCAGAAATATTATTAACGGAACTAGTCACCCGCATAGTTGGTTTTATACTGGAACCACATATCTACACACATTCTCAAAATGGATTGTAAAAGGAAATATTTCCCCTAAATCTGAAGCCATGTTTTTCTTTCTGCAGGACAGGAATATTTTCTCCTGCGAGCTTGGTTCGAAATGTCCACATTGCAAAACTTCTAATAAGACAGTGGGCCATTAAAGAAGACGTTAGAATGAATGTTCGTAGAATATAAACATCGTTTTGAAGACGTAATGACTAAAGCATTCATTCTCAACAAAGATTATGCAGTGTGGAACATTCACCAAAGTAGACTACTCAAACTTTTATACCTATCCGATGTTCACTCTGCTACAAACAATGTCTACTTTCGATAGACAAATCTCTCAAATAAACTGTTGAATTAACGTCCGCTTCGACGAACTTGGTCGGAATCAATGTAAACTTGCTTCAGATTTGGGGGTTTGGTGTCAGCTGTAAGTGAGGGAGTGAAGCATGACTTGGTGCAATACTAAACTGCGGAACTTTATACGATTCCTTGAGGATTAGAATCGGACAAAGGCTAGAAGTTTGCCAGGACCAATGATTCCGACGCGGGAAAACAGTCGAAGGGATTGCACCCTTTATCATGCAGAAGAAGTGCAAGAAGAGGGCCACGTCACGCTGCTCAGAACGATGTGATCATCAGAGCTCTGAGGCTAAAAATTTCCCAACACATTCCCTTTCACATCATGAAGATCTTTTATCCGGCACGTATTCAAGCAAAAACCTTTTCAAATTGGTTCAGGCTCCTGGAGCAACTGCTTGAACGCAAACCCTCGGAACTGGAGTCCGACGCCCTGCAGTTGCGTCAGGCGGACTTTTTCTTTTTAACTTCTTTTTTATAAAACCTATATATTTATTAGAAAAGTCAATTTTTACAAAGATATGTCACGGGTTGAAGGATCTTGTTTTTTCTTGGTCAATTTTTGTTATTTTGTGTGCGATACTTACATTATTTTGGAGAATTCTCAGAATATCAACTCGTTTGGCGTAATTTGGAGACCCAACGTAGATAAGAAGATTTTCTTATATGCGTCATTCCCTGACAAGTTATTCCACCTAAAAATTGACAAGTCACGGATTAGTTTTCTAAGCATGAGTAACTTAGCACATCAGCCCGACGGAGAGGTATAGCAGTGAATGTGACCCGAGTGAGAAATAAAATTATCTAATGTTACTCTCGAATATCAATGACTAGACAATCCGGATAAACAGGCTTCGTCATCCGCACGTCGTAGGACTATATAAATCATTCGGAGATGCTTGAGGAATGTTCTGTCCACACAACATGCCTTACATGGACTGCCGAGTGTGCAGTAACTACTCCCATTTCAGCAACCGCGAAGATTTGTACCACTTTGAGGTGATCGACAAGTTATTCCGCGAAAACAAATTCAGTCAAATCCGAACTTACTTGAGCACTAATACATTTCCCTGCCACATTTGGAATAAGCTGCAAAAACTGTGGTACGAATCGTTCTACCAAGAACTCCGGTCACACGGAAAAGAGTTGAAGGCTGTGGCAAAATTCAGACTGAGAAAAAAGTACCCCCCACCCCGGACTGTGTGGAATGGGGAAAAGTTGTCGTACAACTTGCCACAGAAATCAAGGAATTTCCTCGAGGCCTTTTTCCGAAATAACGAATTTGCATCCACGGACGAGAAGGAGGAAATGGCCAAGGCGATGGGGATGACCGAGTCGCAGGTCTCCAATTGGTTCAAGAACAAAAGACAGAGGAAGAGGACGAATGAGCGTAAAGGGTATTATTATATTTCATTCTTTCAGAATTAGTCGTCCCAAATTGGTGGAGCAGTCATTCGTCTACGCGGGTGGTCCCGACTATTCCTTCAGAGAGGATGGTCGCGAGGGTGATTACAGGCCTGACTTGTTCTCTGATGTACTCCCCCAGGACTACTACGGGGAGGACAATGCACAAACATGCGGAAATGAGTACTACCTTGGGGTGAATGACGACTTTAGTCCTTGGTAATCACTCAGTCTGACTCTTCAGTTACCACAATACATATTACATGGAACAGGAAGCAAAATCCTTCAATACTCTGTCACAGTGGATAAACGTGATCCCCGACCACGAACAGAGGACACCCAACTCTTATAATCCTCTGTGTCAGTCACACCAAATAAACGTGATCCCCGATTACGAAGTGTACAAAGATCAAAAAATTAAGATTTTGGAGGCACAGCGACAGCCGAGGGAGGGATATGAGGAGTGTAAAGAGAATATAATTAACCATGACGTGGGGGGGATTAGCCCAAATACGTTCAAACAAGCGAAATATTTTTAAATGACAGTTGTGATATGTAAATTTGGTAAATCTTAACTATACTAATAAAACATCCGAATAGCCACTCTAATCCGCCCTCAAAAGTTGAAGAAAAAATCATTTCCACCACCATTGTGGAAATTAAATTTGAATCCCCCGGGAAACCCACCGTGGAATCCCTCAAAGCCGGAAGAACCTTCTTCTTCGGCGAGAGGGTCAGTCCCACTGTCGTACTTCCTACGCATATCTGCGCCTCAATCGAGCATGGCTAACCCGGATTACTCAACACCTCCTTCGCGTCCGCAATATCCTTGAACTTTGCCTCCGCCACTGTTTTATCGTCCCCTGAATGCCTGTCAGGGTGCCAGATCTTGGCCAGTCGACGGTAGGACTTGACAATGTCACCCTTCGAAGCACTCCTGCCACATCACACAGACTTGAAGACCTGGGCAATTCGAGAATCTTGTAATAATCCCGTTTAGAGGCCTGCTTCCTCATCTTCTGACACCTCTGAAGGGCCTCCCGCACTCCCTCGTAGTTTGGATGTTTGTCCGACACTGCTCGGAAATCACTCTCGGCTGCATGTCAACACACACTGCACCTTTATCAAAGTTCCCCAACAGGAGATGTGCCTCCCCTCGACTGAAGAGTGTCCCAACCAAGCCTGAATCAATTTCCAAGACTGACGAACAACTGGCCACTGCTTGTTGGGCAGTTTGGGCATTCTACGTGACATGTGATGGACTACTTTGGACTGACACAAACAAAGGACTTGACTGGCCTGGAATGCCACTGCCTGGTTGTAGGTGGGGAGTGTGATCGTGTGGGCCACATCAATGCACTTGCCCCAATCAGACTGAGATTTGGCCCCCTCGATGGTCCCCCACATCTTGTTGAGTTTGTTGACTATTTTGTAGTGTCTCATGCAATCCCGATTGTCGGGGTCTGTTCGAAGACAACCCCGAATAACCCTGTCTCCTAGATAATAGCAATTACTGGAGAGAGTCCTCCCAATCCCCGCTTTCATAAATCAGGAAGGACAATCGGAGTACTGCCTCCATGTCCTGAGGCTTGAGCACCACGACCTGTCGATAATCGGACACTGCCCTCTCAAAGTCTCCCCTCGCAATGTAACTGGCAGCCCTCACTTGGTAGAGCACGACCGAGTAAAGACAATTCTAAGGTAATCAACAAGGAACTGCCTTGAGAACAAATCCCAGTTTGTCAATGACTGAGTTGTGATCATTCTTGGCAGCAGCCTTGAGAGAACCATTCACTGCCTCCTCCAGTTGGCCAATGAGGGCAATACGGTCATCCACTGACTCCCCCAGAGACTTCTACTACATGGTCAGAGGAATGGGAACGAGTGTTTGATAGTCCTTCCTCGCCTCTTCCAGATTGCACTTTTTGGTGAGGAGATCAGCTCGGTATGTTAATGCCTGGCTGGTTAACAATCACAACTGTTTTCTGGTGAGGATTTATAAAGAGGAGGTCATCCAAGTCCCTCATCATTGACTTGTGCTGCTTTGTGGCTCGGAAAGTAATCATTCTGCGGAACAAATAAGTCGAATTGGCGGGATCCAACTCTGCTGGGTAGGACACTCCTAGTCATACCAATTGCCTTGTTGAACGAGTTTATGGCTTTGCTGTATTCGGACGATGCGAATAATTCAAGTCCTTTCATGTAATTGGACTCGGCCTCCCAATTAGCCGTTAGGTCTATTGTCCAATATTTGGGGAATACAGTTTATAAACACACAGACGGGGAGAATCATAAACCAGCAATACGTGTAATTCTTTTATTATTTTGTCCATCAAAATAATGCAAATAGTTAATATACAATTCATTCTATATACTGCCCTCTTATTACAAATGAATATTGTTAAAAAAGTGCATAAATCATAACAACAGCTATGTAGCGGACTCACTCTGAATGGTCCACAGTCTTCGATATAAACTGTGGGGATTGGAGATGAGTTGCCAGTGAGTGCCCTGCTCACACACCCTCCCCTCCGAGATGACGAATATCCGGTCGACATGCATAATGGTGGACAGTCGATGGGCAATCACCAGAGTTGTCCGCCCCGCCGTGGCCACCCTCAACGACCTGGCAATGCTCTGCACAGTTAGACGCCCCCACACCTGCTCTGTCAGGGAATCCAGACTGGACGTGGCCTCGTCGCACACCACAATCCTCGGCTGTCCCACCAGGGCACGCGCAATCGCTATCCGCTGTTTTTCCCCCCCAGAAAGCTTCATGCCACGTTCCCCCACGACAGTCTCGTACTTGTGGGGGAGACTCTCGACCAGTCGATCAATCTCGGCGAGTCTGGCTGCCTCGGTGAGGGCCTCCTGACTGCCGAATGGGTCTCCGTAGAGGATGTTGTTGCGGATGGAGTCATTGAAGAGTGTGCAGTCCTGAGGGATGACCGACATTTGAGTGCGCAGACTGTGAAGGGTGACCGAGCGGATGTCCTGTCCGTCGATGGTGACCCTCCCCCCCACTGGGTCGTACAGTCGACACAGCAGTTTGGCGACGGTGGACTTGCTGTGAATGAGAGGAGGAGTGTCACCCACAGCCACTCCCCCCGACGATGGCCGCAGATGTGCCCCCGGGAATGTGGAAGGACAGTCCTCTGAACACATCGGTCGAACTGTCGTAGGCAAAGTGGACGTCCTCGAAGGAAATGGACGAGTCCCGAAGGATCAGTTCGCGTGCAGAGGGGGAATTCTACGGATGTGAGGGAGTGGCCACCCGAATGACTGACTGCATCGAAAGGAGGGCGAAGAGTGCCTCCAAGTCGATGGTGGCCTGTTTGAGGTCACGGTAGACAGTCCCCAGGAAATTGAGAGGCATGGAGAGTTGGAAGAGGAGTCCATTGATCATAACAATATCCCCGATGGTGAGGAGTCCTGCAGTGAGGGACAAAGCTGACCCTGCTCGACTTGAGTGAGACTGAGGAGCATGATGGCAGTCATTCCCGACGTGATGATCAAGTTCTGTCCGCAGTTGAGCAATGCCAGACTCCACCACGTCTTGACTGAGGAGTCCTGGAATTTGCTCAATGTTTTGCCATAGGAGGCCGTCTCCAGTTCCTCGTTGGAGAAGTACTGCCGTCATGAGGGGAGTCACCTTGATGGTCTCGATATTGAGGAGACACTCCACCACTTTGTTCCCCGCCTCAGTCTCCGACTCGTTCATTTTCTTTCTAAACTGGAGACTGTGAATGAGAGAGGAGGGGCACCGCCACTGAGTGACTGCGAGAGTGAAGACAAAGTAGGAGGCAATGCAGGAGACGCTGGCGATAGCAGTGAGTGTCCCACATTTGTATTTCTGGATTAGACCAAGTCCCAACCAGAATGCCGGCCACAATGCACGTTTCGAGGAGGAGAGGGAACATGTTGAACACGACGTGTGTCAAAATGACTTGGATGGCTCTACAATTATCAAACGAGGGTGACCCGGAGCCCCGTTGGATGACTCGGGAAACAGCCCCCGTCTGCTTATTGGCGTGGTAGGACATGTCCAGGTACATCAGGTGACGGAACACCTTCTCGTTCACTGTCTTGATGGCCTTGAGGGCCACTTTCGAGAATATGGCCAGGCGGAGGTCGGAGAAGACCTGCGTGCACACTCGCGTGAGGCCATCTGCCAGTCAGGAGGGGGACTAACACAGCACGACGAGGCCGGCCACAGTCAATGTGCAGACGGTGGCAATGTTCTGGTCGTTGAGTCGGTCGACCACCAATTTGAAAATGAAGGGGGTCTGAATGGTGGTGATCTGCCATTATATTCTGCACTACTTTGGCCGCCAGCAGACACCCGACAGCCCCCACCACCCTCGCCCGCATTGCTCTTTCTTTCGGCCACACATAGGGCACCAGTTTGCGCACTATGTACAGCAGGTTTATCTGGGAGGGTGTCCTCCTACTGAAGGAGACAGTCTGCTGGTGAGTGAGTACATTCCACAATCGGCCTTTATTGCCCATCCTCGTCCAAACACTCAGTCCATACATTGCACACTACTTAATACAACCCACACATAAACCTCCTAAATTAGCCTCGTTGATTTTTAAATTAATTAAATAATTTGTAGCGTGATATATTCGTGTGCTTGTAGTAATGGCTCATCGAGTGAACATTGAAGGCAATTGCAACATTGGAGTCTTTTCTCTGCTAACCAACTCGTACTGTCTCGTGGGAGTCGGGTCCTCTCAAAATTTCTACAGCAAGTTCGAATCCGAGCTGAGTGGGTGCATGCCAGTCGTCCACTCCTCCATTGGCGAGTGTCGGATTGTCGGGAGACTGGCAGTGGGCAACCGGCGAGGTCTTGTACTCCCCCCCGCCACCTACGACACCGAAATTCAGCACTTCCGGAATTCCCTGCCTGACTGCGTGGTGGTGACCCGCGTGGACGAACGACTATCCGCCCTGGGGAATGTCATCTCCTGCAATGACCACGTGGCAATAGCACACCCAGACTTGTCTAGAGAAACAGAGGAGGTCATTTCCGACGTGTTGGGCGTGGAGATCTTCCGCACGTGTCTTGCTGATGAACTGTTGGTGGGCACATATTCCGTGCTCTCAAACAAGGGGGGAATTGTTGGCTGCTCTTCTGACTGTGTTTAGATTCACGCCTCCTCCAAGGTTGAGGAGTTGGATGAACTGTCTTCCCTCCTCCAAATCCCTCTGATGGGGGGCACTGTCAATCGTGGAAAGTTGGCTGTGGGGGCTGGACTGGTGGCCAATGACTTTTCTGCCTTTTGTGGACTGTCGACCACCCCCACCGAGATTGGACAGATCGAGCGAGTTCTCCAATTGCAGACGACTGCCTTCATGTTCGCCGGGGGGGCCGACGATGGTTTGAGGGAGGCGTTGTTGGAGAGGTTGTTATTTATCCACATTTGTAGTGTCGATGTTAGTCTCAGTCGCAGAACTGCCTGATTTGTTTTTAATCTTTATTGTGTCCTTTTTTGTATTTGTCCTCTTTTGTGTTAAGTTGTTTTGAGGGGGCACTGCCGTAGAACATTAAGCAAAACTTCCCCGACTGCCGTTTGATTTTATTTTTCCAGTATGCATTTTTAGCACACTATTTATTGATGTTTGTCTTTATATAAAAGGGATTTAATTATTAAAATAGTGTGATATCTTTTGTGGTGAATGTCGACTCCAATCAAATACAGTCAATTCACCAGTCTGTTGGCATGTCTGAGGGAGGCAGTCGACGTGGCCGTAACCGGTATTCGACCAACTCATATTCATAGTCCGTGATGCGTTAGGCGACAAAGGCCAAGTAAATACAGCGAGTGCATATTCTAGGAGTTGGAAGGGACTGAGGAGGAGACTATAAACATTGACCCAACAATCCTGGACACTCTTCCTCACAAGGTTGTCAATTATTGGGTATTTCGAGCTGGCGGAGTTGAGTCGACACATTAGTTGCATCAGTCCATTGTTGGAGGACTCAGTCTTGTATTGTCATTTGAACGAGTCCCTCAAGAATGACGTTGGTCTATTAACTACTTGCTCAGATTGCATTACTCAGCAAGCAAGTCAGCTCCCAGGAACTCTCACTCAGCCAGGCTGTCAAAAAACAGGAGAAATTAGAATTGGATTTTAACAAATTGACGGTTGGGTGTGTTTGACATGTTCAGACGAACCGTTCTGTGGTGGACGACTCCCTGGAGAAGGACCTCCCGTCGAACTACGAGGTGACTCGACTTGTTATGGTAGAAGATGGAGTTCCTGCTTGTGCAATATCGAGAGAGGATAATCGAGTTGGTCCAAATCAACGAACGTCTCAAACTCAACCATGCCAACGAAGTCGAGTCGATGAGATCTGCCCACTCTTTCGAACTGCAGGACCATTCGGACATGCTCAAAGAGAAATATGAGCAGAAGATTAGGAGATTGGCTGACTGTCTAAGTTAGTGCACTCATTCTGACTGATTAGACGAAATTGGGAGAATGACTTGTTCGGAGGGGGATGTCGTCGAGGGGGTCAGTGCGATGATTACGCAATCGAAGCAGAGGCAGGTTGGGGAGTGTCGTGACGTGTCAGGAGAGGAGTGAGGCGGAGATACGCGAGTTGTACAATCAAATACGCTGTTTGCGGGGATCCTTGGACGATGCGGAGATTGTGCAGAGGGACTTGGTTCGACTCACCCAGAAACTGCAGATTGACAACGAATATATGAGCAACCAACTCAAATGTGAGCGCAATAACACATAATAAATTATTTTACTACTCAAATTAAGTCAAGTCCGAAACCACGCTAAGATTGTCGACTGCCTCGAATAGGTTGTTGAGGGAGTTGAGGGATAAAGCTACAATAGAAGGAGACGGACATACAATGTTCGGACTCTTTAGGGGACTGTTCTTTCGCCGATTTAAACACATTTTCAAGACAATGCTGTTTCTCCTGAGTCAGACTGTGTATCACGAAGACCGCCTCCTTCAGTTTCTGCGTCAGATATATCACGGCCTGGGAAGGACTCGACTCGACATTCCCTTTCCTTGTCATTCTATCGATCCCCCGAAACAGTTTCTTCACTGTGGTCTCGTACTAGTGATGGTTGCACTACTCCACAACTTTCCTAGATGACTGATTACTTCGCTTGACTTCCTCTTGCAGTCGGGTGATCGTGGCTTGCTGGTGGGCAATGTTGTTGACCAAGTACGCCTTCTGCAAGTTTATGATTTCTGGAATGCCCACAAACAATCACCGTTCACTCGCTCACTCGGTTCTTTACACGAGGATGACAAGTCTTGGATCTGCTTTCTCATGCCACTCACCACGTTCTTCAGACGAAGGTTGGCGGCCGTCAACTGTTCAATTCGACAGTCCTCACAAGTCTGCATTGAAAAGTCCTTCATTTGTCGTTGAGTTTCCGGTTGGTTTTGACCAAACTTAGTAATCTCCCCCTCCATCTTGAGTTCAGTGATCAACTGTTCGTTGTGCTTGATTATGTTGTTGAGGTAGAAACACCTGGGAAATGCACGCGGATTACTTTTCTTCGTAGGAGGATCGGAGGTTTGCCACTTCTACCTTCGCCAGTTGGATTTGCTTTTCCTTTTCCTCCAATTGGCCCTCGTCCTTCATTATTTGTTCGGCTTTCCTGTGCAGATCCTCTCTCAAGGAGGTGATCTCGTTCTCCAATACAACCTCCTATCCGTCATTACGATAACCCACTCCGAATTGGTACTCCGAACACAATTTGGTCGTCGATTGGATCTGTGTTCTTAGTGCGAGTGTCCTTTCGTGAAAGATTTGCTCGAATCTGTGGAGAAGGTCTCGTCTTTCTGATTCAAATTGTTCTTTCAGTTTGTTCATCTCGTTGTTTGCCTCGACTTTGATGTTCTTGATGTGAATCCCAGACTTTTTTCTTTCTTCCTCGATTTCTCTACAAAGTTAACTTGCCGACCAACAGTCTGCTCTTTTCCACCAATTTGCGGTTTTCCATGACGAGGACATTAATCTCAGCACTCATCTCCAACACTCGCTGTCCCAGGCTGTTTCGCTCGTCCTTGAGCTTGTCTATTTCCACTCTCAACTCACTTTCTGTTCCTGTTTTCTCAGAGATAATTTTTTGATATTCTGGGAAGGTCAAGGATTAACGAGGACCGGATAGAATTTGTTCGTAACGAAATAATTCCGAGTCCCGTTCACTTATCAGAGATAGATTATAATCAAAATTTTTTTTGAGTTGATCAAATTCGATCCGATTATTTAAATAATCCGATTTGAATTCATTTACTGCTTTTTCGACAAGTTTAATACTGTCCATTAAAATAAAATTATACCCACGAGATTCAGGTATTTCCATGGAAATTGTTTGTAGTCCATTTTTTATTGAATTAATAAATTTCCAAAATAATTCTGACTACACTTAAGCAGACAACTAATGGGAATTCTACGATCAAAAAGAGGATTAAAGAAATGGGACATGTAGACGAGTGTTCCATTTCTTTACGAAAAAATTCAACTCGTTCGATTATTTAATGTATGAACAGATTAGCAAGAATATAAATGGAGAAAGGACTTCTGGAAAGTGCAAGTCGTTTATATCAAAGTCTAAAAAATTATCTAATCCCGAAGAGTTGCGTCCCCGAATGGGAATACAATATAAATTAGTGACAAAATGTGTTAATTTCGAAATTTTGTGAATAATTTTACAAATTTGATTATCATTTGAATTATTGGTATGTTATAAAGTGGGTCAAATTTGTCTTGGGACACTTGTTTATTTTTAATACAATATTTAAGTTTTTTCAAAAGTATAAAAGTGCAACTAAATTTGTACATAATAAAGCATTTAAAAATAATCCGAAATCTGTTTATTTTACAAAACTTTGACATTTTAAGGAAACAAATCCCTTATATTTTCCAAAACTGCGTTTAAACGTATGTCGTGTGTTAGCTAAATAAGTTCTACAACGGATCAAAGTAATTAATGATCAGCAAATCTTTCGTTACTTTGAATTAAATATTTGTTTCAGGCCAAACAATAAGATAAAAATAAAAAAAAGTAACAGAAAAATATATAAAAATATAAATCGTCTTGCAGCGAATAATGTCTTCTGTTTTGGTTCAATATTAAGTATAAAAATATAAATCGTCTGGTAGCCCACTAACTAAATTACTGAGTATCACAATAAATTTCCTACCCAAATTTTCGACAAGTAAAATATGATACTATAAAGAAAATTAATATTGAACTAATTAGCTGGCAGGTAAACTCATAGACAGAAAAAAGTAAGCAATTGGGTGGCTAAGGGAATTGTCGAGGGCCTGAGGGTCAGCTCAACGATGCCGCGCTGCGTATTGAGTGGCAGTTTCCGCGGAGCACAGCAACCGAGATTCGCTGGAACAGCCAGCTCGTCTCCCTCCGGTCGTTTGTTTTTGTGGAGATTTTTCTACCAATGGCGGTGAGGAGTTGAGTCGCAGCCTTTCCGACGATTCCAGAGGTTTCGAAGGCGAGGGGGGCAAACTCAAAAGCGTCCGAAATACACCGGTATTTCGTCATCTTTGTCTCTTCAGCCAGCGCACTGGCGGAACCCGGGTTTGCGACAGTCCTGGGAAGCATTGTCGCCGAAAAAGAGTCGACACACGTGGCATCCCAAACCAGGGACTTGCCTTCCCTAAAAGGAAAGGTCGTCATCCCGTCGGGACGCTTGCCGTCGCTCCGGGAAAGGCCGACTGGCTCTAGGGTGGAAGGGAAACCAGCCGACTCTAGAGCCCTCCTCACAACGTCATTCAGATGAGTGTGACGGGGAATTCTCCCGGCACTCTTCTTACACGACAAGGCGTGCAAGCCGTTTGACGAAATTGAGGACCCGCACCGGCAAGGGTGGGGCTGGCAGATGTCCAAACCCAATCGTAAGCTGATCCCAATCCGCAAGGATTCGTCGTCCAGTAGTAACCCCGTACTAGGAGTGGGGAGAGCTTTGAGCCAGTCAAGTCAACAACTCATAGACTAGTCAAAAATCACTGTAGTTACTTTTTCAAAAAATTCTATGCAAACGAATAAAATGAATTTCTGAGAAAATTGTTTCTGTGTTTAAATTTTATACAAAACTAATTTTTTATTGAGTTCTTACGTGTTTAGAAATGTGAGAATACGAAAAGACATAACTTTTCAATTTCTAAAAGGTTATTTGATTCAAACAAAAAATTTTTGTAGTATAGTATTTGTTCAAATTGGTACAACCGCTCTCAGAATTGCCATAAGTAATTTCGAAAACTAGTTTATCGAATTTGGATGAAATTTAATATTTTATGTCACAGGCTGGATAATGCCCTGGGTTGGATAATATGTGACATGGGCAGCGCGTTACATTATTTGACATTGAAACTGTCAAATTAGAATTCTTTGATTTTTTTTTATCTGTATTTTGTAAACGAAAACAGAGAGAAAAGAGAGTTAACAAGAGGACTTCCCCGCCTCGTAGATGGAGAAACAGTTTCCACGTACAATGGCAAGGGAAATCCTCTGAAGGAGCCATCCACACTCACGCGTGTCGTTTCTCTTGCGAGAAATCAGACGACCCAGCTTTTTGAGGAAAATGAGTGACCTGTCACCGATTACGCCAGAGGTCTCCACGGCGATCGGGGTAAACAGATAGCGTTCCGAGAGATTGGTGTACTTTGAAATCTTTAATTCTTCTGCTCTGCGAGAAGCATTCTTCTGCTCTGCGTTCGGGAAGGTTTCTGAGAACGATGCCTGAGACCAACCCGGATCGTCAATGGCCAGATTACATAGCGAGCTCGTACCGAGCCTGAGGATGTTATCCAGATTTGACAGAAGGTCGTCTCTTTTGAAACAGGGAGCACACCTTAATGTGTAAAGGACCTTAGGCATAGAAAAGTAATTCCGCAGTAGGAAGAAAGCTACATGAGGCTCGATGTCTTTGAGCTTCTCGATCATTTTGGAAAGATTAGAGATTTTGCAAGACAGCGTGTCTTCAAGGGCAGAAGGACCCATGGGAGCACCGAGGATCATCAAATTCGACTTGTCGGTGACTTGGACGTCAGAAAGGATATTTTGGCACGTGGAAGTCGCGACAGTGAATGAATTTGGGTTAAGATTGATGTTCACCACTTCGGATTTGTTGTCGTTTATAGAAAGGCCAATGGCCGAGAGGGAAGGAATAATGAAACGGAGGTCGCCAAAAACAACATCGGGAGGGCCACAAATGGTCGCATCGTCAAGGTACCAAATGTTAATTGGGGAACGGACAGAGTGGGCAATATTATTAACGCCCAAGGCGAAAAGAACAGGGCCCAGGGGGTCACCCTGCTGAACCCCGGTAGACGAAGAAATAGGTATATCGTTGAACATAAGGATACTTGAGCAAGCATATGAGAGATGCACAAGGGGATAGGCGAAAGGGACTAATTCACGACAGCACTCCAGAAGGTGGTCCCGTCTGATGGAATTGAATGCGTTGGAAACGTCCAATTTGACCATAATAAACTCCTCAAATGATTCAGTTAAATCACGAATTGAGTGGACAGCAGCTTCGCAGCCGTTAGGAACGCCAACCCCGAGTTGGACAGGCAGAAACTTCGAGGACAAGCAGGGAACAATGGCTCGACACAGAAGTTTAGCGGAGAGCCTCCGGAAAATATTGCCCACGGCGATGGGCCTCACGCCGTTGTCCTTTTTCCCGAGGCAGTAAGGTTGGCGGAAAAGAAAATATCACGAGCAAAATCGGGGAGGGAACCGGAGAAGCGGTTGCACAGGTGGTGATTGAGCGTAGGAGTTTTCGACCAGCTTCGGCGGTAGTGGGAGACGTCAGGTCTTTCAGATGACCTGGTCTCAGACCATCTACACCACCACTGCTTCCAGGTGAAAAGTCCTTCAGGGCATTCAGTACAAGAGTTCCGAGACAGCAAAAGGATTGAGAGCGAGGGTGTCAGGGGACGGCTGAGGCCTGAAGTCGTTTGGCTGAGGGGGATGTTTTTCCCTGAGGGAATTCAAAACAGCAGGGGTCGTGGGCAAAAGGGAACTTGTCGAGGCAACCAGCCTAACTGCACCACGAACGTCGCCGTCCAAGAGTTTACTATTAATCTTTCTGTTGAGGTAATCGACGTCATTCGCGTGAGAGGACACATTATGGGATGGTGAACCAGAGGGAAATTCGGTGCTAGCGAGGTGGTCCGCAGCCAGCGGATGGAAAAGAGTTCTTATCGTACAAGGCCAATTCTTGTTTGACGGTTGTAGCCAGCGAAATGGAGGAGGTTTTCACACGGGCTCTTAATGGGGCAAAACCGAGACCGAAAGAGGCGAAGCAAAACAGCTTAAGCCAATCGGAATGGCCATCAGATGCCAAAGCCTTATCGATTGCGGCGGTCAGGGAGGAGGCTGCAAAGATACGCGCAGCTTTTGGGATTCTGGATGGGATTTTCCGGAGACGACGGAAGAGCTTGATAGATTTGAGAACTTCCTCGGCAGACGGGGATGTTGCGAATGGCGGTTTTTCGGGGAGTTCTTGCGGGCTGGAACACTGAGCCGGCTGGCAAGAGCGGCAGGAAGGACAGTCCCAAATTAAGAGAGAGGCAGAAACGCGTCTGGAAAGACGCACGCAAGAAAGGTGGAAGAATCTGTCGCAACTCGAACAGACTCTCCCTTTCTTGCGGTTGTTACTAACTTCGCAAGTAGAGCATAGAACAGAAGTGGGTTGGAAACAGAAAGACATAAAAAGAGAGCAAGATAAAAACAATGAACAAATGGATGACAAAAAGAAATGGAAAAAGAGAGAGAATAAAGAGAAATGGAAAGAGAGAGAGAATTATTGAATTGAATAACAAATAGCAAATGAACAAATGAATATAAAAAGTGCACCACAACAACAACAACGCGCGTGCCAAAATTGATTCTTTGATTATCCGAAATTTAATTTTTTATGGTGAAAAAAATATATTAAATTAATCGATTTCAAACATGTTAAATTATCTTTAATTTATTAAAGTTACAATTATTAAGATTTTAATTTTTTAAGTTGGCGAACCTACATTTCTAGCGTGTTTTTTTCTTGTTTAATTTTGTTGTAATGAGTTCTTACAAGGGTTTTGTAAAAGACAATATCGAATATGAGATTTTAAAGGATGTGTTGGCTGGTAAATTTCCAGAAAATTTCTCGAGGCACAAAAAATATAGGCTTGCCAATAAAATAAAGAATTTCACTATCATAAATGAAAGGTTTTTTTGAATGCGCAATAAGTTTCAGATTGTATCCTTAATCCTCTGATTCTAAGTTAGTCATTACTCTGGATAATGAATCTGAAATGGAGCTTTTTGCAGACACATTGCACAAGTATTCTCACGGAGGAGTGAATAAAATTGAATATCAGTGCCGACAAAGCTACTTTACTGTAAAGATTTAACGGTCATTGATGCCAATTTGAGAGGGTTGAGTGTACGTAAATGATTCCGAGTCAAAATGTTCCTATCCGGATCCAAAAAAAGCCATTGGTGAAACTTCTAATTATTACAAATCTATCGCTGTGACTGGATAAATTCGAATCACATTACTATCCGCCAGCTGAAATAATAAATATTTTGTCGAATAATCCCGTAGAGGTAGTTTTACATTTATTTATTTAATAGATTAAACACTCAAATGGGGAGAATTCTATAGTCGGCATGGACAGGATTAAAAAACTTAATTAAATTAATTATTTTTGTAGTTGTTAATTCAATAATCAGTTTGTTTGAATCCCCTCCCTGCTTGAACCCACTGGGATCGATCGGGGGGACGGAAAAAGGCCTGACGGGATAACTGTGTTTCCTTTCAACAGGGGAAGCCTCTCACCTGGGATGCCACGTGTGTGGACTCTTTCTCGCCTCAGAACCTGCTGATGTCGGCCTCCGCTCCTGGATCTATTGTCACAACCGCGGATGCAAAAAGATGCGGAAGTACTCCTCACTTACGGAGAAGTTCCAATTCCTTCCATTCGCGGTTGAGACTTCCGGTTCCTTGGGCAGTAAGGCAATCAGCTTCGTTCAGGAGATCGGATCCCGCATGTCTGCCATCACAGGCGACGCCCGCGAATCGAGATGGTTTTTCGAGCGGATATCCCTTGCGATAGTACGCTCTAATTCTTTCTCGATCGCGTCGGCGTCGTCGGCTTAACTTGTAGTTATTGGTTGGTTTTCATTAAAAAAAAAAAAAAAAGTTTGTTTGAAGTCTATCGATAAATTGACAGATTAACATTAATTGAAGGTCAGTGTAACGCGCATCCCATACGTATCATTTGGCCCATGTCACATAATACCCCTTTTAAATTTTTTTTAAAATCAAACGAAAATAACCTGATAATTAATTAAAAATAACTTGATAATGGAATTAATTCGATTTATTCAATTTTTTTATCCATTTTTTGATTGAAAGAATTTTCCAAAGAGTCGGCAAAAACCGGATCACCAATTTTTCCGAATCAATAACGTATTTTATTATAATTATACAATTTTTTAGGTCTACCATTTAAAAACAAATATTAAAAATTCATGAATTTTTATTATATAAAAATTTTTTATATGAGTCATATTTTTTTATACGACTTTTGTGTACATATTTGGATGATTCGTCATTAAGATCTTTAAGTACGCATTTGTATTTATCAACCTCCGATATTTCATATATAGTGGAATCAATCTGATCGTATAGGGGGTATTTTCGGTTATTTGGATTCGCATCAATATCATTTCTCAATCGTCCTCGTTACAAATAACTTGCCTTTCTACTTGACCCTGAATCCATGGTGCTTTAGGGAGTCCACTTATTTGTATGATTTTCAGATCATTACACATTGTTTCAATACATTTGTTCTTAAATTCTTTCCCATTATCCGTCTGTAAAATAAATGCGGGACCAATCATGTAAAAAATGTTCTTTAATTTTCTAGTAATTTCCTCCGCTGATTTCCGCCTGGCAAGTTTTACAACTGCGAATTTAGAAAATGAGTCTATAACCACAACCAACTACAATTTATACAAAATTAAATTTGTTAACTTGTTTATCGTTTCTAATTAATCATTTCCCCCAGTTATTATAAATCGTCACGCTCCGGCAGCCAGTATCGCGTGCGTGTTGCCACGAAGAACTGCAATTCCGATACGTTGGCGAAGCCAATACCCCTCGCGACTGTCCCTCCTTCGTTTAGCCAGCATCGCCCCAATTTCCTTGAGAAATTCCGCGGTTTTGGATCCCACTACACCAGACGTCTCTATCGAGATAGGAACAAAACGGAAAAGTTTTCCGATCTCCAAATACTTAGATATCTTCGCCTTTTCTGCGCATTAGCGGCCCAACCGGGCGAATGAATATTCCGAAGAATCATGGACTGGGAGAACGTGTCTACGCACGTCGCATCCCATGCGAGTGATTTTCCCTGGGAGTACGGGAAAAGAGTTATCCCATCGGGCCTTCTGCCATCTCCCCGGTCAAGCCCGATGGGTTCCAGGTTCCAGGTTTTTTTATTTTAAAAGCATTATTTTATAATTTTGGACCTCCTAAAATATTACAATTATAAAACACTAAAGACTTAAAAAATGAGAAGGAAAAGTAATTTAAACAATAGATTTTAAATCTAGGTCAATTATCAAAAAATCTAGGTTACAATATGAGTCAAGTGTGTAACACGGTAGTATGGGTAACGCGGATGCTTCGTCACATTAAAAGTGTCCTATTCGAAGAGTTTGCTTACGTTTTATTATGTTAGTTGTATTGATAAGTTAGCGACTGATTTGACAAGTGAAAAATGTAAAAATGTTTATTATTTGAACATTTATTAAAATACTAGCTCGGCAGCTCGCTTCGCTCACCGCGACCTAGCTCCTGCGGAGGGCCTGTTTCATCAAACAACTATAAGTTTATGTAGATGTATAAAACTACCTGGTTTAATGTAACCCTATTCTATCGCCTGTTGATAAACGATGTTTGTCGTCCGTCCTTCCTTGGCATATATGAATAAATTTTCTCTTCTGCCTACCCTCGAGCATCCCACATACAGCTGTCCATGTGAAAAGCACTCACTCTCTAAAAATAACCCAACTACCTTTAATGACTGTCCCTGGGCCTTGTTTATTGTCATTGCAAAACTCATCCTCAAAGGAAATTGCAGCCTTTTAAATCTAAATGGTAATTCATCAGAAATTATCGGAATTCGTGGAATATAAACATCATCACCTCTATACTTACCTGTGAATATCGTCGCCTCTATTACGTTAGCCATTAAATTTTTGATAACTAACCTCGTTCCGTTGCATAATTTAGGTGGCGCAAGATTTCGTAATAAAACCACTGGCGGAAATGGGGCAGGCAGAGTAGCAGCAGCCAAAAAAGCGACACACAAAAAAGATTTAATTAATTACCTTAAGGTGCCCGTTTTTTCTTCAGCTTCGTTTTTCTTCCTTCGGTTATCTATTTAAAAAATTATTTTTGAATAATAAAAAATATTAGGAAAAAAGAGGCATACAGAAAATAAATTCTATCTTTACGAAAAACTTATTTTCTTAAGGTCGTCTTCCCTCCTTCGGTTATCTATTGAAAAAATTATTTTTGAATAATAAAAAAGTTTAGGAAAAGAGACATACCGAAAATAAATTCTATCTTTACGAAAAACTTAACTAAATAGTGAATATTTTTACGCAAATTCTTCAGATTGCGCTGTCAATTGGTAGGTAAATTGTGTTAATGATTGTGCTAATGTGGTTTCAACTATCAAAGTGTTTTTCAAAATCTGTTAATTGCACACTCTATTCAAGGTCGTGCGTCAATTGGTGGTAAATTGTGTTAATGATTGTGCTAATGTTGTTTCAACTATCAAAGTGGTTTTTCAAAATCTGTTAATTGCACACTCTATTAAAAGTCGTGCAATCTGTGATTGCACATTCTGTCAAAGTCAAATATGATAATAGCTTTAATTTTGATTCATGGTCGATAATGATATATGCATTTAATTTTAAAGAGAAAAACATAGGATGAATTGAATTTCTTTATCGCGAATAATTGGGAGTTCATCATTGTCAATATTCTCGCTGTCGTTTTCATCAAGGATATTCTTAATATGTGAGATTTTTGCCTGGAAGGTTTTAATGGACCTCATCATGAATGTCGAGGACATTCGCGTTGTTCATTTTAATCAAAATGCAGAAAATAATTTTTTGATTTTTTGGCGGGAGGTTTTAAGGACCTCATCATGTAAGTCGAGGACATCGTAGTTGTTCATTTTAACCAAAATGCAGAAAATTTTTTTTAAATTTTTTTTTGGAGGGAAGGTTTTAAGGACCTTATTATGTAAGTCGAGGACATCGTAGTTGTTCATTTTAACCAAAATGCAGAAAATTTTTTTTAATTTTTTTGGGGGGAAGGTTTTAAGGACCTCATCATGTAAGTCGAGGACATCGTAGTTGTTCATTTTAACCAAAATGCAGAAAATTTTTTTTTAATTTTTTTTTGGAGGGAAGGTTTTAAGGACCTCATCATGTAAGTCGAGGATATCGTAGTTGTTCATTTTAACCAAAATGCAGAAAATTTTTTTTTAATTTTTTTTTGGGGGAAGGTTTTAAGGACCTCATCATGTAAGTCGAAGACATCGTAGTTGTTCATTTTGACCAAAATGCAGAAAATTTTTTTTTTATTTTTTTTTGGAGGGAAGGTTTTAAGGACCTTATTATGTAAGTCGAGGACATCGTAGTTGTTCATTTTAACCAAAATGCAGAAAATTTTTTTTTAATTTTTTTGGGGGAAGGTTTTAAGGACCTCATCATGTAAGTCGAGGACATCGTAGTTGTTCATTTTAACCAAAATGCAGAAAATTTTTTTTTAATTTTTTTTTGGAGGGAAGGTTTTAAGGACCTCATCATGTAAGTCGAGGATATCGTAGTTGTTCATTTTAACCAAAATGCAGAAAATTTTTTTTTAATTTTTTTTTGGGGGAAAGTTTTAAGGACCTCATCATGTAAGTCGAAGACATCGTAGTTGTTCATTTTGACCAAAATGCAGAAAAATTTTTTTAAATTTTTTTTGGGGGGAAGGTTTTAAGGACCTCATCATGTAAGTCGAGGACATCGTAGTTGTTCATTTTAACTAAAATGCAGAAAATTTTTTTTTAATTTTTTTTTGGAGGGAAGGTTTTAAGGACCTCATCATGTAAGTCGAGGATATCGTAGTTGTTCATTTTAACCAAAATGCAGAAAATTTTTTTTTAATTTTTTTTTGGGGGAAGGTTTTAAGGACCTCATCATGTAAGTCGAAGACATCGTAGTTGTTCATTTTGACCAAAATGCAGAAAAATTTTTTTAAATTTTTTTTGGGGGGAAGGTTTTAAGGACCTCATCATGTAAGTCGAGGACATCGTATTGCCAATTTGAAGTTGGTGTGCACACACAGACAGACAGACAGACAGACACACACCATACCATTTTATTATTAAGATGAGGCAAAATCAGAAACTGTTGCAATCTTTAGTAACAGAACGCATAATTTGAAACCAATATCCATAGCCATAGTCAAAGGTAATATTCTGGCTATCTGCCAATGACAAGTTTTCTCTAGTCTTTTTATTAATAAAATTACGCGAAAAAAAAATTTGAAACCAATGATAATTTCTAAGCCAAAAATTCTAGAAATTATGCCTATAGATACTCCATCTGCTCCTATATTTCACAAAGAGTTTAGATGACCTAGTCTATATTTATGGATTCGTTGACTAATTTTGATATTCAGCTCAAAAATAAAAAACAATATTTACTATTGATTAACAGCTGCTCTAAGCATTGTATTCCGCCGAATTGTGTATGAATAGAAATATTTTTTTCATTTAACAAATACTACGGGGTTACTTCAATTAATTTATATTGGCATTATAGAATCTTTCAGATTACTTTTATTAGACCCAAGTTAAACTATTTGACAGAATTATTGGAAACACAAAATATTTCTGTTTAGAATTCTTACAAGTTATTGAATTTAAAAGATACGGCCATTTCAAAAAATGGCTTTGGAAAACGTATCCGAAGATTCGATCTGGAAGTGTTCCAAAGTTTTTAAATAACTCTAATAACGAAATTCCGAAAATAGGCGGTTCCCCAGACCAGGTAGGAAACAATTAACGTGCACGATCATACTTAGTCGTAAATACCCGTACCCATCCGAACACGGCAGTTAAGCGATTACAGGCTGTTCTAGTACTTGGCTGGGTGACCGCCTGGGAACAACAGTGTCGTACATTTTTTATTTGTTCGTCTTCTTCTCCCTATAATGTTGATAAATGATAAATTTACGTCGGAATAACTTCTAAAAGTTATAAAAGTTTCTGCACGCTGTTTTCGCTTTGTTGTTCTCTGATCTTTCATGAAGTTAGATTAATTACAATTTAAAGGTACGCTGTTCGGACGGCTGTACGCTGTTCGCTTTTGAATCCGGGAAACAGCTCGTTTGGGACGGCTTGTCCCGGCTCGTCGGCCGAGAAGGCCGAATTTGCAAAACTATCGAAATATGTTGATTTACTCGATCGATTTTGCTTTTGGGCAATTGCTGTCGAAACCTGTGTTTTTGGGGCCAAGACGCTTGCCATCTCAAGAAACTTGGACGCTTGTGCACCCACCGCTCCAGAGATCCGAGGGAATTTATATTCCTCATTCAAAGGATCTCGCTGACTGTTTTACGCGGGAATTGTCTTTCAATCCTGCGAGCCAGTTCATAATAGCTAGTTTTTATTTTTTGTTTTCGTTAAAAAAAAATTTAACTATTAAAAAAAATTTAAAGGTAATTGTTACACTATTTTAAGAGAGACATAAATTTTTCTTAATTTTTAATAAGAAAGTACAAGGCAAATATAGAAGAAAAACAATTAGAACTATTTTTTATTTTAATAAAACATAAATAATTTTTTTGGTTTACTTTAAGCATTTTAAAGAAAATTATTTTCTCATTGTTCTTCTTTCTCAATGACAAAATGGTTTTCTCTTCTTATATTCAAATTCTTTATCAAAAACGAATGGCAAACGAGTCAGGCGAGTCAAGCAACAAATTAATTTGTTAATGTAGATTACTTTTATTTAATGCTAGATGTCAATATTACTTTGTTACTAAACCTGATGACTAACAAAATACATTGATTGCTTCGAAAATGGAAACTTATGAGTCATATGTTATGACTAACATGTCTCAATTTGATTTAATTTGATTAAATTTGAAAATCATTAAAACATGGCCATCAGGGAGGACTTTTTGCTGACTCCCATTTTTTGACAACCATGAATTCATTTCCTTGTTAGGTTTTCTTTGCAACAAATCTCAAAAATGTCGCCAGGGCGCATCATCCGATCCAAATAGATTTTCGAAAATCTTTTTTTGCTGCCAGCAGTCAAAAAGGCATAAAATATTCATTGAATATTTTTATTATTTAAAATTAAAAAAATGAATATTTATGAACAAGTCTTTAAATATAATAAAATTCTATATTATCATAAACTGTCGAAAAATGTTTGTTGAGAAACGAGGTTTTGCTGTTTTAAAAAAACCCTTCTAAATTAGATGGAAGAACAGAAAAAGTTTTCCTTGATAAAATCACAAGCCGAATCACAAAGCTTTGTTATGGTCTAAACGAGGATCATATAGACCCGGTTATTTGCTCGAATTTATTTTCCAATAGGCTCAGGTGACTCTCAAAGTGGTTAATGGCCTTTACTCAGGTGTAAAAACCAAAGAACTTGACAATCTGGCTGCAGAGACGGCTGCCACTATGACCACAAAACATCCCGATTACGCAACATTAGCTTCGAGAATTGCAATATCTAATCTACAAAAAGAAACCAAAAGCCAATTTTCAGGCACAATATTATCTTAAAATGTATCAGATGCGGTTGATGAGCTCTACCATTACATCCACAAAGATACATCGAGACCATACCCTCTTGTGTCTGAAAATCTATATAATACAGTCCAAACCCATAAACAAGTTTATAATTGATGTGATTAAAATAGACCATTAACGACGCAATTAAAGATGAGAGAGATTTCAACATTTCTTATTTTGGATTCAAGACATTAGAAAGGTCTTATTTGATTAAAATTGATGGGAAAGGTAATTTTGTCGTTATATTTCAGTCATTGAGAGACCTCAATACATGTACATGCGAGTGGCCATTGGAATTCACGGAGAAGACATTTGTTCCGTTCTTGAAACCTATAATTTGATGTCTCAGCAGTATTTCACTCACGCTTCTCCTACTCTTTTCAACGCAGGAACTCAAAACTCTTCTCTTTCGAGGTTTCTGCTTAATGTCAGTGTAAAATCAGTTGTTTTTTGGTCGCAATGAAGGCAGACAGTATTGAGGGAATATATGATACAGTGAAGGAATGTGCCCTCATTTCCAAAGGGGCTGGAGGAGTCGGAATCCACGTACATTGCATAAGATCTACGGGAAGCTTTATTGCCGGGGTAATGAGCTCTGATGATTTTCAGACAAATGGGAGGTCGAATGGACTGATTCCGATGCTCAAAGTGTTCAATGCCACAGCCAGGTACGTCGACCAAGGCGGAAATAAAGTTTTCTGGAATAAAAAATGATTAGAGGCCGGGGGCGTTTGCCGTTTATCTCGAACCGTGGCATGCGGATATTTACGAATTCATAGAACTTAGAAAGAACACAGGAAAAGAAGAGATGAGGGCACGAGATCTATTCCTGGGTCTATGGATCCCTGATTTATTTATGAGGAGAGTCAGTGATGATTTGATGTGGTGTCTAATGACGCCTGACCAAGCCCCGGGCCTTTTTGATTGCTACGGGGACAATTTCGATAAACTTTATGAAGAGTAATTTAAGGATTTGTTTGAATTTGTTTAGATATGAGAGGACCGGAAAGTATGTTAGAAAAGTAAAGGCTCAACATCTCTGGCGGGCTATAGTTGAGGCTCAGATTGAGACTGGGGTGCCTTATATGCTTTATAAGGATGCTATAAATATAAAATCTAATCAAAAAAATCTCGGGACTATCAAATCGAGTAATCTGTGCACAGAAATTGTCCAATACAGTGCTGCAGATGAGGTTTGAGAAAATGTTGTTCTACTAATAGACTGCGGTGTGCAACCTTGCTTCTATTTCTCTTTCGGCTTTTGTGGTCAATGGAGTTTTCGACTATGGTTTATTAGAGTATATTGTGGGTGTCATCGTCAAAAATCTAAATCGAGTGATTGACATAAACCACTATCCAATCCCCGAGGCGAAATTGTCAAACTTAAGACACCGGCCGATCGGGATTGGTGTACAAGGACTAGCTGACTGCTTTTGCATGCTAAGATACCCATTTGATAGCGAAGAAGCCAGAGAAGTAAATATTAATATATTTGAAACAATCTACTATTCCGCACTGAAAAAAAGTTGTCTCCTTGCTCAAGAATATGGGCCATATGAGTCATATCCCGGGTCACCAATAAGTCAAGGAATACTGCAGCATGACATGTGGGGTGTTTCTGATAGTTCTCGTCATGATTGGGCTGCCCTCCGAGCGGATATTGCTAAGTATGGAGTGAGGAATTCTCTTCTTATCGCACCAATGCCAACGGCAACGACTGCTCAAATTTTTGGAAATAACGAGTCGATTGAGCCTTTTACTAGCAATTTTTACACTCGTCGTGTTCTGTCGGGGGAGTTCCAAGTTGTCAATAAGTATCTCCTCAAGGATCTCGTCGATGCCGGTCTGTGGAATGACGACATGAAAAATGTTTTATTACACTTTAATGGGTCTGTACAGGTTGGGTTTTTTGTGTTTTTTAATTTAGAACATTTCATCGATTCCCGAAGAACTCAAAAATTTGTATAAAACGGTGTGGGAGATCCCTCAAAAGATAATCCTAAAAATGGCTGCTGATCGGTCTCCTTTCATAGATCAGAGTCAATCCATTAACCTCCACATTGCTGAGCCAAATTATGGGAAAATTACGAGCATGCATTTCTACGCTTGGAAACTTGTTAGCTTACTTTCTACAACTTGATAGGGACTAAAAACGGGAATGTACTACTTGCGGACAAAGCCTGCTGCCAATGCAATACAGTTCACTGTCGATAAGGCAAGAATCAGATCCAAATTAGCTGCGGAAAATAAATCTTCGTCATCTAGTTCACAACTACCGACTGACAGCGATGATATTCAGCAAATGGAAACATGTAAATTGCTTGGAAATGGTTGTTTCTCGTGCTCAGGCTGATTGTTTTTTCTTGGTTTTTTTCATTGGATTTTTAATTCTCCAATAAACCTCAATCTTAAAAACTTATTATAAGTCACTAGCACCAGTATTTTGTCGCTTTGGTCGCGTTCGAAACCTCAGCCGTAGGAAGGTGTCTCACTACGTCTTTGAAAGTGAATACGTGAATGCTCGTGGGTATGGAAAAGTTGTCATTCTCCGCTAGAGCGTTCAAGCAATTCACCCCGCAAACAAATGATTTTTCTTTTAATATTTTGTTTCCTTATGAAAAATTAAATTCATTAAAAATTTTGTTCCTTTATCATATTGGGGTCACTAAAAACATTGATTGAATTCAACAAACAGAATATTTTGAATTTTTAATTCATTAAGATTAGTAGCCTACTTTTATGGCATTTAAAATTTTGAAACTTTAATAGCATGTGACTTTTTATAAGATTATTCGCCAATGACTATTCAATTTAGTCTGTTGAAAAAACATTTTCGTTAGAGAACATTCGAAATCCGAATTATTACTAGATCATTACTAAGAATACACTATCCATTAAAGATATAGAACCGTGTTTTATACAATACGTCGATTTCAAGGACAGTAAAAAAATATCTTACTGATTTTGCAGAAACCGAAATTGTCAAGACAAATTGCTATCGAGGACAGAATTGATGCTTTGGAGAGAATGGGGGAGTTTAATATGTTGTTAGAGGGGCTATCTCTGGGTACTAGGGTCGAATAGGGCATAAAATTATACGTTTAGAAATAATTTTAAAAAATAAAATGTAATCACTGATTTATGTAATATCAAATTTGTGTAAATTAAATTATTTCATCATACAAAAGCATTTTTTATAATTTCAAGGCACTTCAGTTCTACAGTCATGCGAATACGCTGATTCAGTACATTTGTCTCATTAACATGTTTAAAAACCACAATTTCCTCCAATCCATATTTTCTCTTATGAATGTAAATTCCATTTCCAGCCGATCCAGGGACGCTCTTTGGTGTCCCAATGTAATATGGAGTTCTGGTCTTGAGCGTCCTGAACAGATACCAGCCATCCCTAACTGCCTCGACAGCTCTGATGGTGAGGACACTCTCCTTTTTGTCCCAGGGGAAAGTATAAGATAGTTGTGCTTTGGAACATGGAAAGATGGACAGCAAATCCACGTTGTTATCTATCGGTGGAAATGCTATTCTATTTATTGGATTCTTAAGTAATTCTGATAAATATTAATTTATCATAAATAAACCAAATGTAAAGAAGTAGGCTAGAAATAGTCCTAAAAATGAGGAAAGCATTTTTAAACGGAAGGATATGTGCATTATATACATTCGACAAGTTCCGATATAACAGAAAAAATTATTATTACCAAATTAAGAAACATTAACTTTCAATGTTGTTAGAAATTTTAAAACTAGACAAACACTGCAAATAAATTTAATAATTATTTGAAAGTCTTGTCAGTTATTGCATTAAAGACCAATGCAATAAAAATTAGATTTTTAACAAATAAAAATTTTCTAATTTTATAAAGTTTGTAAAGATTGGCTTACTTCTAAAATTGAAAGTAAATATATGTTTTTATAACTACTAAGATTATAATTTACAATATATTATAAGAAGGTTTTAGCGTCATTTTAATTAAAAATGGATATTTACCCAAAGACTTATTATTATAGCCACAATGAGGTGATGAGATATCTTCATTTAAACCTGTGTCATAAAATGTGGACTCACATATTCAAAGAAACTGAAGACTTACTTAGTTCAATCAATGATAACAACTGAGAATGTTGAGATGGTCGAGGTAGAAAAACTTCACAAATACGACCTCATCGCTGGAGAGTTGTCTCAAATATACAACGCGAAAGTTAAAATTATTCCTATTGTTTTAACTTGGGACGGAATTGTACGTTCTACAAGTCATATATGGATGTTTTGAATGTGGATATAATTCCGAGAGCATATACTCAATCTATTGTATTAAAGAAAACCCTTGAAAGTATGTTAGTGGAGCACCGAAATGGGATTAACTTTAAGCGAGTGATGTTAGTGCAGTCATTCACTTCCTACAACGAAAATCTTTACGACTGGTCGAAAATGACGGAATCGTTCTTATGGAACAACAATTCTGATCAGATTGGTGATGCTGAACACAAGATTGCAGTTAAAGAAATAAGAAATGGTTGAAACAAATAAAAATAAACTAATACAACAATCAATTTAAATAATTTTATCCCGACTTATCTTTTATTGCATATAAACCTTAAGGTAATTAAATGTAAGTATGAAAGTCAAAAGAAGAAGTACTTTGTTTTTATTTTCAGAGTCATACCACCATTGGAATCTGTATATTCAAAACGGCTCGATGCACGCAGAGTATATAAATAAGAACGTTTTCAGGTTCCGAGCAAAAACAAAGCAGCTACTTGAGCATACCCGCTGCTTTTTGTTTTCTCGTCTCTATACATTCGATGAAAAATCCAATTTGATTGACATACTCCAAGATATTTTAGTTTCGCAGAAATTTTTATGTCGCCCGTATCCACGGGTTGATTTATTTTTTTGCCTGTTGTGATCTAGCTGACTGTGGTTTTTTTCCCTTTATAAACTTAGACCACTATTATGTCACTATTCTTTTATTTTTGCAATATGAGATTCTACTTTTCTTCACGATACTTGTTTATTCATCCCTGCGCCACGAGGGATCGAGCGCCGAGAAAAATCATCTAAACTTTCACTTTTCTTAAAATTTTAAAAAATTGAAAAACTTTTATAGTCATGAATGACTGTGTTTGTGCCAGAAATTCATCTTTTTTAAGTGGTGTTTCGTTTATTGAAGAATGAATAGTTGGGCTAAATATGAAAGTGCTTCGCTTAATAAATTGGGTACTTTTCTATTTCATGAATCACGAAAATAGGCACTAAATTAATTAATGAAAATTTATTTGAATATTAGAGGAAAAATTAAAAAAAATTGAGCTGATGAGCCTAATAGGCCTATAGCTCTCTGCACGTTCACAAAAGGTTTCTAATAAACAAATAAATTTTTATTGTAAAACAGAAAGAGGAAACAACAGGATTAAGACGGTAGACAGGAAGAGACGATAGCTTAGAGAAATCGAGTTCTTTTAGAGAATGCGCTCGATTTTTATGTAGGGAGCAGAGGTTAGTTAGTCTTGAGATTCATTGTTGAAAGTTAGGGGATTCACTTCAATTTTCATATTAAAATTCTTTTTGGTTATAATAATTATTGTGACCGGTTTTATTTTGGACCAGGTTTTAGGATGTTAAGCCTATTAAGAAATAAAATTTACTGCGTCAAACGTTCTGAAATCTGCGATGTAATTAAATCATGTGTTGAGTGCCAGGTAATATTTTTCATTTACAAATAGTCAAAAAATTTTATGTGTACGAAGCCTAGTATTACTCCAATTATTGCGAAAAGACCTCGAGATAGATATCTCGCGGATCTCGTAGATCTAAGGAGATATTCTAAAATAAACGATTCATATTCATGGGTTTAAACTTTATTTATATTTAAGTTGCTCGTCTTAATCAATTCATTTTCAAAATTTGCAGTAGTCGAATTATCTAAAACAAAATCTGCTGAGGAAATTTCTCAACTTTTTTGAAGATTTTTTACACATACGGACCTCCAGTCATTCTACATACAGACAATGGATTGGAGTTCAAAAATTCAAAGATGGAGGAACTTGCTGGAAAATTCAACATCAAGCGAGTATTCGGCAGACCACGATGCCCGTGGATTCAAGGACAAGTAGAAAGGTAACTAATTTTTTATATAAAGATTTAATCAATCAATCAAAAGATGGATATCTTCAACAAGCAATTCCAATGGGAGATTTGGGGAATATTTTAACATTCTCCAAAGTATTGTATATGATTATAACACAACGCATCATTCCACAACGAAAAATATTCCATTCAATGTTTTTATGGGAATAATAAAAAACGAACCCATATTAGAAACAGAAATAGATTCCATGATTGCTTTCGAGGGAGGAGAAAATGCAGAAGAAAATGATAATTTCATACATGAAAACAGAACTCAAAATATCAGGGAAATGAGAAAAGAAGTGTTAGAGAACATACAAAAAGCTGGAGAAAATATGAAGAGAAAAAGAAGGTGGAAATTCGATGAAGAGGAAATAAATATCGGTGATCAGGTGATATTGAAACCTGACTTTGATACAAATGTATCAACAAGAAAATATCCTCTTTATGATAACGTTGTCTCTGAAAAGTTTTGGATTGTTGAAAAGGAAGAACAGAATTATACACTATCAAAAGGAGAATTAATTAAAAATGTACACATATCTAGGTTAAAAAAATTGTAATTTTTACTTTTTGTTACTAATAAGAAAACATAACTTTAGCTTAAATTAGGATTTTAGTGTTAGGGTTAAAATTTTGTTAGGGTTAAGGTTGAAATGTTTAGGGTTAGGGTTGAAATTTTGTTTAGGGTTAAGGTTAAAATGTTTAGGGTTAGGGTTGAAATTTTGTTTAAGGTTAAGGTTGAAATGTTTAGGGTTAGGATTGAAATTTTGTTAGTTTAGATTAAGATTTTTATAATTAAAATTAAATTAAGTTTTTTATGGTTCGGACAACTATTGCAAATAGGGGTTTTAAAATTAAATTAAAAATTAGGGTGTTTTAGAATTAGGATTTTGGGTGTTAGGGCTATTATTAGAATGTATATGTGTTAGGGTTATATTTTTAAATTTTTAATTAATAGAATTATATTTAGTTTTTAATTTTTTTGGAATGGAAGACCAATTTTTAAATAAATATCGTAACGGCAACGCTGTAATTATCAAATTTGTTGATTGGTTGGTTAATGCATTCTTCCATTTTTTAAAAAACAAAATGAAATCAAGAAAAAACTATATAAAAGTATAATTTAACATTAACTAATATATTTTTAGTGGAATAAAATTTTTATTATTGATTTTTTTTCTCGGTCCAAAATAAAACCTGGTCCAAAATAAAACCTGTGACAATAATTATGTTTTAAATGAAAATTTTAATAACTTAACTGGAAAAGTTCCGAGGAAAAAAATTAACCTGAAAAAGTTCTGAAAACACTTTAAGGTTGGAAACCACAAGTATTCTTGAATTTTTACCTAAAATAGAATCGAGCCAGAAAGATGGACGTTAAGTCGGGGAAAAGAATTATTAATTTATATTCTCGGATCTGCGCGTGTGACTTCCTCCACAAACGGACAATGTTGATGCCGAGAGCAAACTCAATTAGCTGATCTTTCAATAGGAAAAATTGAAACAAATGATGATTGTTTAGTTAATTAATTGTATGGAAATTTTCATTTTTATAAAAAATATTCATTTCGTCAAATTGAACCGAGTCTTTAAGATACAACTGTGCTTCAAAAAACATCTGATCTTATTTTATAATGATATTGCAAGAGATTGGGTTGAAAAATAGATTTATGACTGACATTAGCTCAATTAACTCGATTGAATCGTTTATTAGTGAAAGATTGGTTAATGCGTAATTAGTTTGCTTTAACTACACTTCATAAAGTTTTTTGAATATGAGGCATCTAATGGGGTTCCCACATATGTTGTATGATCTTTCAATAAGAAAAAATTATAATTAACCTTTAAATTCACAAATAAATTGATGCTTAGTAGAACAGTACTCGGTCGCCCACGATCCATAAATACCCTCTTTAATTACGCAGTTCTTAATATTGTAATTTGTTTGATCTCTCCAACTGTAGAAGACCCGAAAAAAAATTTTATAAACATAACTTGAGTTGTTTCATAAGAATTGATATAAACATCATGATTTTGTATATTATCATAACCAATAAAAATGTCATTATTTCCATAACTTTGACGTATCTTATCTGCAAATATTATTTAGAAATGTATCTACTTAAAAATTCATCCTTCTTTAAACTGTCACTTACGGCAATGATGCCTCCTTTTTGTTTGCAATACGTTTTTGCTTGAAAATATGTTTTTTCTGTTGATACATATGTATAGCATGTAGAATTAAAACATTCTATTAATTTTATGATGTATTTATAATAATACTGGGAACTGACATTCGGCCGAATGACCAAAGTAATAATACAGGAGTAAAAATCATTTTCAAATAATTGTAAAGGCGTTTAAATAACAAGTATTTATGGTCAATGAACAATAAATAATTCAGGAATAAACAATTTTATGGAAATTAAAAAAATTACTCGAAAATGAACAATCTAATTCAAATATATTATTTTACAAAGTTTAAGAATTCGATATAATTTTAAACTTTCGCGTTTTTTGAGCTCTCTCTGTCTTCTCTGCAGGTTCATTGTGAGAAAAAACATCTTCCACCTCATAAAACTCTTTTGAATGTAACTCGCTTAAATTATCCACATTCACTTGTTCGAGTCGAGATATTACAGAGAGATATTCCGAATTTTGAAAATTTAGAAAATATATATTGTTTTCAAGTTCAGCGTTAAGGGATCTTAATAAATCCAATTCTCTAATCTTGCAGTAAAATTCGTCATTTGTACATTTCAGCTGAGGGCATTAGAACATTGTGGTGCTGAAATACACCTCAGTCAAATGTAATTGTGCCTTGAGGGTGTCATTTTTTCCCACAAGAACCGGACATCACAGTGGACTTGAGCATCCTGAACTTGCTATTAGTTAACTGCTTTTAAATGAGATTAAAAAACCATATTTTGCTGTTGTAGAGAATTAACACACTCACTAATTTCATCCTTCTCAGGATTTAAACGGCTGTTTGACTCATAAATTGACTTTCTATCTAATTTTTTGGACTGAGTAAACTTTCCTTCCAATAAACTTTCCAATTTATGAGTAAGCTGCTCATGAAAATCCATTTGAGCCCACATTTGATTCACGAGACACGTTTTTTGTTCTTTAATTTGATTAACCTTACTTTGTAACCGATGGACAGTCATTTTAAGGTTATTAGAGTCTATTTGACGTTCTTTAACGACTCTATGCATTTTCTTTCTTTTTTGCTTCATTCAATCATTGATTATTAAAAGAGAGGCATTCTCAGAACTCGTTTGGTCTCTCCCTGCCACTGAAACGGCAATTTGTCTTAATTTATTAGAAATAAGTTTTTAAAAATCTCCTTTTAATCGAGCAGTGTCCTTTTTGTCACATAAAAACTATACCACATAAACAGGAGCACCAAACCCTATCCCTTCTCAAGCTATAAGAAATTTTTGATTGATTGTCGAGAACCGACATTGGAAGTGTTGATTTATCACAAAATCAAATATTATAGATTTAATTATTTTAAATTAATTATCAAAGGTAAGAGGCGGAACCACCCCGGAGACGGAACCCAAAAAAACTTTTTTAATTTTTTCTTTAATTAAAATTGTACGCTAAAATATACGTTTTTTTTTAAACTCTATTTTACTTTTTCCTCGATGAGATACCAATATCCCACTTATACAACGCAAACTAATAATTTATTTTTAATTTAGATAATCTGCACCCATGATCCTCGGGAGGCGAACTGGCTAATGCAACGGCTCTCGATTGCCATTATCCGGGGAAACAGTTTGGCAATCCGCCAGGCTACATATCCACCATAAACATAATTCTATCTTTTCATTGATTATTATTGATTTAGATAATCTTGATATGTGTATATTTGTGAGTTCTTCCCGAGTTTCCTCATTTTTGATAGAATAGAAATGACCATTATTTCTAAGACTGTACATGTTTTTGCAGATATTCCGTCATATAATAGGAACTTTCTTCTATTTGCATCGATGTCGTTTCTTAATCTCGCTGACTCTTCCACAATGATGTCTTCTTCATCAAATTTCCATCTTCTGGTAATTTTTTCGCCCGCTTTTTAAGATTTTCAATGACTTTGTAATCAATTATAGGTGTAATTAGAAGTTTAGATGCTATTAACAGTTTAGAATACAAATTAAATGACTTAACTTGCCTGTCAAAAAGTACACTGTCCGATAACTTTACAACTTCTGGTGTTTCTATTCCATATAGTTTAGATGCTAATGAAATAAAAAGCTTATCTCTACCAAAATAGTTAGAATTGTGCTCAGCCTTAAAATTTTAATCAATAAGTTTACCTCAATAGTTTCCATCTTTAATTCAGCTTCGTCAGTTGCAAAGAACCTCAAAAGTTTCCCTTTTAAAAAATAAAAGCTTTTTCTCCGTCAAAACTTCTTCTGATATTCAAGAAACTTCTGACGAGAAAGCGTTCTTTCTTTGCCAGTTCTTTGTCTAAACAGGTGGAATCTTTATAAATCTTAATTTTATAAAGCATTTCTTTAGATAATCCAAAAAACCATTGTAACGTGTAATTTTATTGTAATTAATTCGAGGATTTACGCGATCGATTTCGCTTTTGGACAATTGCCGTCGAGACTTCCTGTGTTTTTGGGGCCAAGACGCTTGCTCATCTTAAGAAACTTGGCCGCCTGTGCACCTACCGCTCCAGAGATCCCAGGGAATTTATATTCCTTATTCAGAGGATCTCGCTGGCTGTTTTACGCGGAAATTGTCTTTCAATCCTGCGAGCCAGTACATAATAGCTAGATTTTTTTAACAATTTTGACAATGCAATAAGCAGTATTGACATTAATTATTGATTTTTGCGTTTGTCTACCCTGTGCATGATTTCCATGTAAAATTCCGTAAAGTCTCTCAGATTTAATCTGCAGAGTAAGATCCTATGATCGTTGTTTGTCAAGGCTCCTCCATACAAACGGGAGTTGCCTAATAATCGCTTCTGCGACTGCTTGCACAAAATATTATCAATTTGATTATATATTTTTCGTATAGAAATCATCAAGCTTATTCATACAAGTCGATAATCTTTGCGCGTGGGTCGCATAAACGTTTATAACAGTCATAATTGATTTCTTCATACGTGATCTAATATCAAGAGCATATTTTCAAACATATAGATGTAGGCATATACCAACACCTAAACTGTCGTTATCAAGTTTTCAACTAACCGACAGAAGTAAGCAAGCATTAATCAATGCTTCAAATTGTGACTGCGAATCACTCCTTAAACAAGTAAGTTTGGTTAAAAAAATTCTAGAGATCTGTAAAAGACTTACACAAAATGGTATCTTAGTACTTCTGAGAAGAAGTGGGAACCGGAATCTCGAGTCCTCTGTCCTGATTCAACAATTATCATTAAATATAAAAAAATAAAAGTAATGTAAATTTTCTTATACTTTTGTAAGATAGATATAATTGATAAGTATAAAATTTAAATTTATAATAATTATTACTGTGCACTAAAACAAACAACCCTGTTTTTAGTTGTCAGAATTTCTTGGTCAATTTTTGTTATTTTGTGTGCGATACTTACATTATTTTGGAATTTCAGAATATCAACTCGTTTGGCGTAATTTGGAGACCCAACGTAGATAAGAGTTTTCTTATATGCGTCATTCCCTGACAAGTTATCCCACCTAAAAATTGACAAGTCACGGATTAGTTTTCTAAGCATGAGTAACTTAGCACATCAGCCCGACGGAGAGGTATAGCAGTGAATGTGACCCGAGTGAGAAATAAAATTATCTAATGTTACTCTCGAATATCAATGACTAGACAATCCGGATAACAGGCTTCGTCATCCGCACGTCGTAGGACTATATAAATCATTCGGAGATGCTTGAGGAATGTTCTGTCCACACAACATGCCTTACATGGACTGCCGAGTGTGCAGTAACTACTCCCATTTCAGCAACCGCGAAGATTTGTACCATTTGAGGTGATCGACAAGTTATTCCGCGAAAACAATTCAGTCAAATCCGAACTTACTTGAGCACTAATACATTTCCCTGCCACATTTGGAATAAGCTGCAAAAACTGTGGTACGAATCGTTCTACCAAGAACTCCGGTCACACGGAAAAGAGTTGAAGGCTGTGGCAAAATTCAGACTGAGAAAAAAGTACCCCCCACCCCGGACTGTGTGGAATGGGGAAAAGTTGTCGTACAACTTGCCACAGAAATCAAGGAATTTCCTCGAGGCCTTTTTCCGAAATAACGAATTTGCATCCACGGACGAGAAGGAGGAAATGGCCAAGGCGATGGGGATGACCGAGTCGCAGGTCTCCAATTGGTTCAAGAACAAAAGACAGAGGAAGAGGACGAATGAGCGTAAAGGGTATTATTATATTTCATTCTTTCAGAATTAGTCGTCCCAAATTGGTGGAGCAGTCATTCGTCTACGCGGGTGGTCCCGACTATTCCTTCAGAGAGGATGGTCGCGAGGGTGATTACAGGCCTGACTTGTTCTCTGATGTACTCCCCCAGGACTACTACGGGGAGGACAATGCACAAACATGCGGAAATGAGTACTACCTTGGGGTGAATGACGACTTTAGTCCTTGGTAATCACTCAGTCTGACTCTTCAGTTACCACAATACATATTACATGGAACAGGAAGCAAAATCCTTCAATACTCTGTCACAGTGGATAAACGTGATCCCCGACCACGAACAGAGGACACCCAACTCTTATAATCCTCTGTGTCAGTCACACCAAATAAACGTGATCCCCGATTACGAAGTGTACAAAGATCAAAAAATTAAGATTTTGGAGGCACAGCGACAGCCGAGGGAGGGATATGAGGAGTGTAAAGAGAATATAATTAACCATGACGTGGGGGGGATTAGCCCAAATACGTTCAAACAAGCGAAATATTTTTAAATGACAGTTGTGATATGTAAATTTGGTAAATCTTAACTATACTAATAAAACATCCGAATAGCCACTCTAATCCGCCCTCAAAAGTTGAAGAAAAAATCATTTCCACCACCATTGTGGAAATTAAATTTGAATCCCCCGGGAAACCCACCGTGGAATCCCTCAAAGCCGGAAGAACCTTCTTCTTCGGCGAGAGGGTCAGTCCCACTGTCGTACTTCCTACGCATATCTGCGCCTCAATCGAGCATGGCTAACCCGGATTACTCAACACCTCCTTCGCGTCCGCAATATCCTTGAACTTTGCCTCCGCCACTGTTTTATCGTCCCCTGAATGCCTGTCAGGGTGCCAGATCTTGGCCAGTCGACGGTAGGACTTGACAATGTCACCCTTCGAAGCACTCCTGCCACATCACACAGACTTGAAGACCTGGGCAATTCGAGAATCTTGTAATAATCCCGTTTAGAGGCCTGCTTCCTCATCTTCTGACACCTCTGAAGGGCCTCCCGCACTCCCTCGTAGTTTGGATGTTTGTCCGACACTGCTCGGAAATCACTCTCGGCTGCATGTCAACACACACTGCACCTTTATCAAAGTTCCCCAACAGGAGATGTGCCTCCCCTCGACTGAAGAGTGTCCCAACCAAGCCTGAATCAATTTCCAAGACTGACGAACAACTGGCCACTGCTTGTTGGGCAGTTTGGGCATTCTACGTGACATGTGATGGACTACTTTGGACTGACACAAACAAAGGACTTGACTGGCCTGGAATGCCACTGCCTGGTTGTAGGTGGGGAGTGTGATCGTGTGGGCCACATCAATGCACTTGCCCCAATCAGACTGAGATTTGGCCCCCTCGATGGTCCCCCACATCTTGTTGAGTTTGTTGACTATTTTGTAGTGTCTCATGCAATCCCGATTGTCGGGGTCTGTTCGAAGACAACCCCGAATAACCCTGTCTCCTAGATAATAGCAATTACTGGAGAGAGTCCTCCCAATCCCCGCTTTCATAAATCAGGAAGGACAATCGGAGTACTGCCTCCATGTCCTGAGGCTTGAGCACCACGACCTGTCGATAATCGGACACTGCCCTCTCAAAGTCTCCCCTCGCAATGTAACTGGCAGCCCTCACTTGGTAGAGCACGACCGAGTAAAGACAATTCTAAGGTAATCAACAAGGAACTGCCTTGAGAACAAATCCCAGTTTGTCAATGACTGAGTTGTGATCATTCTTGGCAGCAGCCTTGAGAGAACCATTCACTGCCTCCTCCAGTTGGCCAATGAGGGCAATACGGTCATCCACTGACTCCCCCAGAGACTTCTACTACATGGTCAGAGGAATGGGAACGAGTGTTTGATAGTCCTTCCTCGCCTCTTCCAGATTGCACTTTTTGGTGAGGAGATCAGCTCGGTATGTTAATGCCTGGCTGGTTAACAATCACAACTGTTTTCTGGTGAGGATTTATAAAGAGGAGGTCATCCAAGTCCCTCATCATTGACTTGTGCTGCTTTGTGGCTCGGAAAGTAATCATTCTGCGGAACAAATAAGTCGAATTGGCGGGATCCAACTCTGCTGGGTAGGACACTCCTAGTCATACCAATTGCCTTGTTGAACGAGTTTATGGCTTTGCTGTATTCGGACGATGCGAATAATTCAAGTCCTTTCATGTAATTGGACTCGGCCTCCCAATTAGCCGTTAGGTCTATTGTCCAATATTTGGGGAATACAGTTTATAAACACACAGACGGGGAGAATCATAAACCAGCAATACGTGTAATTCTTTTATTATTTTGTCCATCAAAATAATGCAAATAGTTAATATACAATTCATTCTATATACTGCCCTCTTATTACAAATGAATATTGTTAAAAAAGTGCATAAATCATAACAACAGCTATGTAGCGGACTCACTCTGAATGGTCCACAGTCTTCGATATAAACTGTGGGGATTGGAGATGAGTTGCCAGTGAGTGCCCTGCTCACACACCCTCCCCTCCGAGATGACGAATATCCGGTCGACATGCATAATGGTGGACAGTCGATGGGCAATCACCAGAGTTGTCCGCCCCGCCGTGGCCACCCTCAACGACCTGGCAATGCTCTGCACAGTTAGACGCCCCCACACCTGCTCTGTCAGGGAATCCAGACTGGACGTGGCCTCGTCGCACACCACAATCCTCGGCTGTCCCACCAGGGCACGCGCAATCGCTATCCGCTGTTTTTCCCCCCCAGAAAGCTTCATGCCACGTTCCCCCACGACAGTCTCGTACTTGTGGGGGAGACTCTCGACCAGTCGATCAATCTCGGCGAGTCTGGCTGCCTCGGTGAGGGCCTCCTGACTGCCGAATGGGTCTCCGTAGAGGATGTTGTTGCGGATGGAGTCATTGAAGAGTGTGCAGTCCTGAGGGATGACCGACATTTGAGTGCGCAGACTGTGAAGGGTGACCGAGCGGATGTCCTGTCCGTCGATGGTGACCCTCCCCCCCACTGGGTCGTACAGTCGACACAGCAGTTTGGCGACGGTGGACTTGCTGTGAATGAGAGGAGGAGTGTCACCCACAGCCACTCCCCCCGACGATGGCCGCAGATGTGCCCCCGGGAATGTGGAAGGACAGTCCTCTGAACACATCGGTCGAACTGTCGTAGGCAAAGTGGACGTCCTCGAAGGAAATGGACGAGTCCCGAAGGATCAGTTCGCGTGCAGAGGGGGAATTCTACGGATGTGAGGGAGTGGCCACCCGAATGACTGACTGCATCGAAAGGAGGGCGAAGAGTGCCTCCAAGTCGATGGTGGCCTGTTTGAGGTCACGGTAGACAGTCCCCAGGAAATTGAGAGGCATGGAGAGTTGGAAGAGGAGTCCATTGATCATAACAATATCCCCGATGGTGAGGAGTCCTGCAGTGAGGGACAAAGCTGACCCTGCTCGACTTGAGTGAGACTGAGGAGCATGATGGCAGTCATTCCCGACGTGATGATCAAGTTCTGTCCGCAGTTGAGCAATGCCAGACTCCACCACGTCTTGACTGAGGAGTCCTGGAATTTGCTCAATGTTTTGCCATAGGAGGCCGTCTCCAGTTCCTCGTTGGAGAAGTACTGCCGTCATGAGGGGAGTCACCTTGATGGTCTCGATATTGAGGAGACACTCCACCACTTTGTTCCCCGCCTCAGTCTCCGACTCGTTCATTTTCTTTCTAAACTGGAGACTGTGAATGAGAGAGGAGGGGCACCGCCACTGAGTGACTGCGAGAGTGAAGACAAAGTAGGAGGCAATGCAGGAGACGCTGGCGATAGCAGTGAGTGTCCCACATTTGTATTTCTGGATTAGACCAAGTCCCAACCAGAATGCCGGCCACAATGCACGTTTCGAGGAGGAGAGGGAACATGTTGAACACGACGTGTGTCAAAATGACTTGGATGGCTCTACAATTATCAAACGAGGGTGACCCGGAGCCCCGTTGGATGACTCGGGAAACAGCCCCCGTCTGCTTATTGGCGTGGTAGGACATGTCCAGGTACATCAGGTGACGGAACACCTTCTCGTTCACTGTCTTGATGGCCTTGAGGGCCACTTTCGAGAATATGGCCAGGCGGAGGTCGGAGAAGACCTGCGTGCACACTCGCGTGAGGCCATCTGCCAGTCAGGAGGGGGACTAACACAGCACGACGAGGCCGGCCACAGTCAATGTGCAGACGGTGGCAATGTTCTGGTCGTTGAGTCGGTCGACCACCAATTTGAAAATGAAGGGGGTCTGAATGGTGGTGATCTGCCATTATATTCTGCACTACTTTGGCCGCCAGCAGACACCCGACAGCCCCCACCACCCTCGCCCGCATTGCTCTTTCTTTCGGCCACACATAGGGCACCAGTTTGCGCACTATGTACAGCAGGTTTATCTGGGAGGGTGTCCTCCTACTGAAGGAGACAGTCTGCTGGTGAGTGAGTACATTCCACAATCGGCCTTTATTGCCCATCCTCGTCCAAACACTCAGTCCATACATTGCACACTACTTAATACAACCCACACATAAACCTCCTAAATTAGCCTCGTTGATTTTTAAATTAATTAAATAATTTGTAGCGTGATATATTCGTGTGCTTGTAGTAATGGCTCATCGAGTGAACATTGAAGGCAATTGCAACATTGGAGTCTTTTCTCTGCTAACCAACTCGTACTGTCTCGTGGGAGTCGGGTCCTCTCAAAATTTCTACAGCAAGTTCGAATCCGAGCTGAGTGGGTGCATGCCAGTCGTCCACTCCTCCATTGGCGAGTGTCGGATTGTCGGGAGACTGGCAGTGGGCAACCGGCGAGGTCTTGTACTCCCCCCCGCCACCTACGACACCGAAATTCAGCACTTCCGGAATTCCCTGCCTGACTGCGTGGTGGTGACCCGCGTGGACGAACGACTATCCGCCCTGGGGAATGTCATCTCCTGCAATGACCACGTGGCAATAGCACACCCAGACTTGTCTAGAGAAACAGAGGAGGTCATTTCCGACGTGTTGGGCGTGGAGATCTTCCGCACGTGTCTTGCTGATGAACTGTTGGTGGGCACATATTCCGTGCTCTCAAACAAGGGGGGAATTGTTGGCTGCTCTTCTGACTGTGTTTAGATTCACGCCTCCTCCAAGGTTGAGGAGTTGGATGAACTGTCTTCCCTCCTCCAAATCCCTCTGATGGGGGGCACTGTCAATCGTGGAAAGTTGGCTGTGGGGGCTGGACTGGTGGCCAATGACTTTTCTGCCTTTTGTGGACTGTCGACCACCCCCACCGAGATTGGACAGATCGAGCGAGTTCTCCAATTGCAGACGACTGCCTTCATGTTCGCCGGGGGGGCCGACGATGGTTTGAGGGAGGCGTTGTTGGAGAGGTTGTTATTTATCCACATTTGTAGTGTCGATGTTAGTCTCAGTCGCAGAACTGCCTGATTTGTTTTTAATCTTTATTGTGTCCTTTTTTGTATTTGTCCTCTTTTGTGTTAAGTTGTTTTGAGGGGGCACTGCCGTAGAACATTAAGCAAAACTTCCCCGACTGCCGTTTGATTTTATTTTTCCAGTATGCATTTTTAGCACACTATTTATTGATGTTTGTCTTTATATAAAAGGGATTTAATTATTAAAATAGTGTGATATCTTTTGTGGTGAATGTCGACTCCAATCAAATACAGTCAATTCACCAGTCTGTTGGCATGTCTGAGGGAGGCAGTCGACGTGGCCGTAACCGGTATTCGACCAACTCATATTCATAGTCCGTGATGCGTTAGGCGACAAAGGCCAAGTAAATACAGCGAGTGCATATTCTAGGAGTTGGAAGGGACTGAGGAGGAGACTATAAACATTGACCCAACAATCCTGGACACTCTTCCTCACAAGGTTGTCAATTATTGGGTATTTCGAGCTGGCGGAGTTGAGTCGACACATTAGTTGCATCAGTCCATTGTTGGAGGACTCAGTCTTGTATTGTCATTTGAACGAGTCCCTCAAGAATGACGTTGGTCTATTAACTACTTGCTCAGATTGCATTACTCAGCAAGCAAGTCAGCTCCCAGGAACTCTCACTCAGCCAGGCTGTCAAAAAACAGGAGAAATTAGAATTGGATTTTAACAAATTGACGGTTGGGTGTGTTTACATGTTCAGACGAACCGTTCTGTGGTGGACGACTCCCTGGAGAAGGACCTCCCGTCGAACTACGAGGTGACTCGACTAGTTATGGTAGAAGATGGAGTTCCTGCTTGTGCAATATCGAGAGAGGATAATCGAGTTGGTCCAAATCAACGAACGTCTCAAACTCAACCATGCCAACGAAGTCGAGTCGATGAGATCTGCCCACTCTTTCGAACTGCAGGACCATTCGGACATGCTCAAAGAGAAATATGAGCAGAAGATTAGGAGATTGGCTGACTGTCTAAGTTAGTGCACTCATTCTG